>NW_011967240.1:2867571-2873949 GCF_000949405.1 Vollenhovia emeryi | reverse complement strand
CCCACAATAAGTGTTGATACGGGTATTACATAACACCTTGTATACAGTACACATAATATGCGTTACATCGAAAGTATACAAAGGTGATGCAGGAGAAATAGCAATGACGTTGTTTCTAAGCTTTAAAGAACTAAAAATAGAAACTAACTTGGACAGAAGTTGAACAGGATATGACAGGTTCTTCGGGGTAAAATTGATTTCCGATGTAATAAATGAAATGAAATTTATTGTTCGCTTATAAATTCTTTATTTGCAATTTTTCCCAAATGTTTTAATTTACGGTGTACATTTCTAAAAGCGCA
The DNA here is from genome assembly GCF_000949405.1 of Vollenhovia emeryi. Taxonomy (NCBI): domain Eukaryota; kingdom Metazoa; phylum Arthropoda; class Insecta; order Hymenoptera; family Formicidae; genus Vollenhovia; species Vollenhovia emeryi. The sequence continues at coordinate 2,873,647 of NW_011967240.1, read as the reverse complement.
CTTATCGCGTTGCTTTCATTATCCGCTGTAAAATCGACGAACGAAGCGCGGGGATACGATAATGCTCCTTTCTGTTTAATCGCGCCGATTAAAATGTTCCAAATACGCAAGGTTTTTCTTTACACGAGCACACAGAGTAGAGATGCGCGAATCCGAGGGAAGTGGCAGGTAGCCCCGAAGGAGGAAGGAAGGGATGTAACTTCCTGCTCGGTTCATCGGAATGCGCGCTCGGTGCTTAACATTCGTATTCGATATTCTCGCTTCTTCGTCGCCGGGTCGCTTGTGCAACGAAGGTAAACGAGATGGATATATCAGGATCGGAGAGTACGGAGGAGAAGTACACGGCTGGAAAGTTGCGGCGGAGAGAAGGAGAAAGGGAAGCGTGGTCTGTTAGAGATGGTCAGCGGGAGGGAGGGGGAGAGAGATAGATAGAGAAAGCGAGGGAGAACGGGCAGGACGGAGAGAGAAAAAGGCTCGGCCGGTGGTACCACTTGTATATACACGGGTGTACGTAGAGATGGGAGCGAGAGGAAAGGAGGAGCGCGGAGGGCGAGGAGAGATGTAGAAGGGATATGCCGCAACCATCGGGATTCGATCGGGTCCGCCGGTGCCCTTGTTCGGATTTGAAATACAGATAGAATTCAAGGCGTCTTCCTTCGGCGTGTCGACACAGCCCAGCGTCTGCGTCCGATCCCGAAACGATGACGAGACGGTGTACCAGGTAGGACACGGCCCGCGGTTGCTGAGCGGTCGTCGGGAGAGGAGCTATCCGTTCCGGTGGCTGAAGGTTTTCACCGGTGGAGTAGGGTACGCGAGTGTTTATGTATCTGAACGAGAGAAGCGAAATAAAAGGGGAATAAACGGGATGGTAAGAGAGAAGGAGGAGCGTGCCGGAACTCCCAGGAATGTTCAAGTAGCGTCGCGGACCCCGCGCGCGGATCGTGAGAGACGAGAGCTGGTCCAAAGTGGAGACGTACAGATGCGTTAGCCGAGAGCGAGGCGCACTGCCGCGACAGCGTTGCCGGCCGTAATGAAATCAATAACAATTTCAGTGCGATAGATATTAAACGCTGGACTATGATAGACAATTATCGAATATTGAGAAATTAGGGTGCTTAAATTAATGACTGATTTTGTAACTGCATATGGCGCGTTTAATATTCGCGCTATCGACATCATTAACGGGTATTCGAGCCGAGGGTGGGACTCTCGCTAAAAGCCAATTAAGGTAATGCGCGCCCGACAAAACATAGAATCCAATATTTGCGTAATTTCGTTCCAAGGCGCGGAATAAATATTTTCGTCGTTGCGTTAGTTAGGGCATTAACAGTTGGCAAGTTGATAAAATTAACCGAGCCAACTTTGACCCCGTTCCGAAATTTCGCGCCGCGAAAGTTCCCAACTCCTGCGTGCGCTTCCTTATTCAATAATCCGTGGAATTAATATCTCGGGTTAATAAACGACTGGTATTAGGCGTAGTCTAGTACCGACTGCCGATTTATATCGACGCTACGTCCGAGAGAGAAAGCAACTTTTCCTTCTTTTTAAATACACGATACAGATCTCGATGGTTAAGGGGATCCTAAAGCCGCTGGCGAACTCGATCAGTGTCGATAAGATAGGAGACGGAATTAAAAACGTCACTTATCGACATTTTGTAATGCAAGTTCTACTCGATCCGAGAAATTTATAGCCAATCAATTTGCAACTTTTACGAGAAAGCAGCAATTTTATTAGCTACACATTGCTCAGACGGAGATTTTGGGTCCAATTCTAGCATCGTCAACACCATGGCTTTACAATCTGACAGATGTTTGGCAGCGACCTTTCTCGAAAAAGCCTGCAACTATTTCTACACGCCATACTGTTCTTCTTCTCTTCTTCTAGACTTGCGTTTATTAGAAATAATCTTTTTTTCTAGGCTGTTAATCTTGGTTCTAATTGCACGATATTGTTCTTAAATGTTGTCCCTAGAGCACGCTGGTCTCATTTTGTATATATTTATTGTAGAATTTTTGTATCAAGCAAATATTGTCGTCAAGTGTACCAAAAATTAGTAAAATTGTACATTTTTTTCGTTTTTGGATAAAAAGTCGACCAGCATAGTCCAGATTTTGCTGCGTACTTTAATTCCGTAAAAGAGTTTTGCATTTCTCTGAAGCCATTACAAGATTACTTCTAACAAAGAATGTCGATAAAACAAACGGCTTTAGGATCCCCTTAATACACGAGCGCGTATCGAACATACATTTTCGTTGACGCGGCCAAAAATTAACGCGGCGAATTAAGAACACGATAATTAAACGCGCTGATAAATATTCGGAATATGTAACGCGCATCCATAAGTATTTATTCATATCCTCCCGCGAATTATACGTCGACGCTGCGCGCTGAAACATTTGTTCCGATAACAATAATTGTAAAAAAAAAAACAAGAACCCGCGGCGCGTATACGTGAAATAACGATATTTCAAGGTTTCGCGGTACCAAGTCTGCATTTTGCGAGTCGATAAATCCGACTGTGCGCGCCGATATGCGCAGCGCGAGCTGTCAGATATATATTTGCATTTTCTGCCGCGGAATTTTCGCGTGGCATTACAGTAAAATAATTATTCCAATAAAGAAAGCGCGCCCTCCGATAAGAGATATATCGGCGCGGCGGGAAATATGAAATGTATATATGCCCGAGCCGTGCGCCGGGTTAAAAAAGTGTTCGGCCGCGTAGATCTCGATATTAAAAACGTGCCGTTTACCGCCGCTGACCCACATATTCTCATTCTCATTTTTGCTTTTTTGCCGGTCAGCAAGAACGTATTTTCCGCAACTCGGGAAAACGTTTTGGAGCGCCAAAAAGAAGGAGGGATCTCTCTCCCCGACGGAGAGGGGGAGGTTAAAGTGGCGGGAAAAAAGAACCGGCGATAGAAAATTGAATGAGAATTAAAAGAGAGTCGCGCTATATACACGGGTGGCGGGGGGGGGGGGAAAGAGGGGCAGGGGAGTAAGTATCAAAGAAGCGGGCGAGGTATCGGGCGAAACGTGGAAACGGACGCGTAAAGAAAATCAGAGCCGTGGGTCTGGCCGTGCCATTACTCCGACACTGGCATCCGCCGCGTCCGGCTCGCTCCTTCTCTCGCTCGCCCTCTCGCTCGTGCCCTCGGTCTGGCGAACGGTAGAAAGGGAGATCACACGCGGCATGTCGGCGCGAGAGACCCGGAGAGTCTGAGAGCGGGAGCGAGAGCGAGAACGAGAGCGAGCGAGCGAGCGAGCGAGTGAGAGAGAGAGAGAGAGAGGAGGCCGACCGGCGGACCGGAGCGAGATCGAGGGAGACTGCGAGAGAGAGAGAGAGAGCGGGAGAAAGCTAGAGGGAGGGAGGGAGGTCGTGGGGGTTTCGGGAGATCCGAGAGAGATCGAAAACACGCCGCGCAAAGCGAACGGACGGCGAAGGGTGCGGCGGGGGTGCACCGAACCATCGGGATGGTGGGGATGGACCGCGGCGGGTCGAGTCGTGGGCGCGAAATGGTCGGTGGGAAGGCGGGAGCGAGAGAGAACGCGGTCGGAACTTCGGGAGGGGGGAGAAGGGCGAGCGGAGCGACCCGACCGACCGACCGACCGACCGTCTACCAGTCAGTCATCCGTGCTCCGTCGTACGAGTGAGATCGTGGCGCTCGGTGTGCGCTCGCGCTCGGTGTGGTTTCTCGCGCGCGCGCGACGACGACGGCGACGAGGACGAGGAGGAGGAGGACGACGGCGACGACGACGACGGCGGCGGCGGCGGCGGTGGCGACTCGACGTCGTCGTCCGACGATCCACGGGCCCGAGGAACACGAGGACGGGGCGAGCCGCGACGTCTGCGCCGACTTCCGGAGCCGCGGCAGCAGCAGAAGCGGCGGCGGGCCGCTTCCCGTTGCACGCATCCTCTCGCCTTCCGCGTTCCTCTGCGAACAGCGAGGCGTGGATCCGGCGAGTAACAGCCACTCGGCCGACGACGACGGCGACTTCAGCCAGCGCGAAGGGTGAGTAAAGAGATTTACGTATCGCAAGCGTGACGCGCGAGAGCGCGCGAAACGGAGTGCGTTGCTCCGACATCGCGCGCGTCGACATGTGATCGTCTCCGTTCCGGCCGAAGTCGTCGAATACCGTTAGGCCGGCAGCCTCTCTCCGTCTCTCTCTCTCTTTCTCCCTGCGAGGCCGTGACGCTTGAATTTGAGCGGCGACGGGTAGGCCGCGTCTTCGTCTCGCGCACCGTCGCGCGGCGGACTTTTTCGTAGGAGACCGTGTCTCTACCTCCGGAAGAAGAGGAACGATCGCACCGTAGGTTCGCGAACGTTGCGCGACGTCGCGGGGCGCAAAGGTCAGGGACGCGCGTCGCATGCATGCGTCGTGGGAATTATTTTGAATCGCGGAGCGTGTTTACGTGCCGCGCCGCGCGCTCCCGCGCGCGTCGCGTTCCGCCTCTCCGGAGTCACGAGACTAGCGTCACGTGCGTCCGGCTTTAACGCGGGATCGAAACGATCGCCTACTTTCGGGCCTAATTACGCGCGCGTTCGCCACCGCGACGCGACGGCTCCATCGCGCTTAAGAGACCGCTCTCGGTATTCCCGCTCACGTGTCACCAATTAATATTCGACGGGATTTAATGTCGCGCTTGTGACTCTTGAACGGAACAGCGAGCGGGTGGGACACGTCCGGTAACAACCGCGGCCCACGTCTGCTTCCCCCTCGTTTTCCATCTCGACGAGACGACGTCGAGCTGCGATCTTTGAATTTTTATTTTGCATTTAGCGCGACCGCCTCAAATATATGTTGTCCGAGAAACGCGGGGTGGCCGAGGAAAGTCTTCTGGTGGGATCTCGCTGATTTATGCCGAGCGATATTTTGTTACAAGCGGCACACGAGCATTAGAAGTGACGGAAGCGGTGGAGATGTATCGCAGTTGCAAATACTTTATGCACACGGTATACTTTATTACGCATTGCGCCAGTATCAATATATTGGGAACAGCAATATATTTTTTTATTACGGACCTTCTGGCAGCAACCGCGTGCACGAAGAACATAAAATTTAAAAATGGAGGGAGGACTTTTTCGGAGACGAACTGAAAACAAAATGAGCAATTGTCGCCGCGAGAGAGATCTCGATTTTTATTCCGACGCTTTACCTTTGTTACCCCCGTGCGAAATTAATCTCTTTCCTTCCAGTCAATTTGTACATAATCCGTCTAGGGGATATTTTTCTAAACGTGGACATTTTTTTTTTTTCGTTAAAATTATAGCGGCCGAAAGCTCGCATTTCGCGAGCTAGTTTCAATTAAACGTTCGCTCATCGAAAAATATTTCGTTTTTCCCGGGGGGGAGGGCGCCGGGTGCAAATCGCCGCCAACGAGTTCCATGGAGCGATGTTAATTTGCAACGCGGTGTTTACCGATCGCGAAAACGCGCGGCGGTCCGAGAGAAAATAAATTTGCCCGCGGAACGCGGGCATGCCAATCTCTTTATTGCGGTCGCGCCCGTGTATTTTTCGGGATTCTCCGCATATACCGGGTAAGTTAATCTCGTTCGATTGCATGTGCAACCGGGGCTAAACGTTTCCGATCGCGCGCGCCGCAGAGATCGCGGATCTCTCCCCGCGATTATTCGCATCCTCCGGAAATCGCGTCGGCAATGCCGAGCGTTTCGTTAAATATAATAGCGAGCGTATCAAAGATGTATTCTCGGGCGAATCCGCGGATCGTTTTCGTATCTGGCACAAATTCTTTCAAGTATTAAACACCTCGCAACCGAGTCTCAGATTAGAACTCGATTAATGTAAAATCTATTTGATGTCGCTGTATGTGTAGAAGGAACTGTATGAGATGGACTACTCATATAAGATAGCGGGGTTTCTGCTAAATTAATACACCCTCAGAAAGGGTGTATTAATTTAGCAGAAACCCCGCTATTTCTGTTACCGAGACAAAACATGTACTTTACGCATTTTTATTTCTCGCAACCTCATTTAGTATCAAAATAAGACGGTATCAAAAGAAAGTCAATAATTCTTAGTCTCCTCTATCGAATTAAAAAAGATTGGCTTACTA
>NW_011967240.1:2820571-2860292 GCF_000949405.1 Vollenhovia emeryi | reverse complement strand
TTATATATGTTATTTCTATTGTGAAATATAAATAGAGGAATGTGCTCTCTATTACAGGACAGGTTCCTAATATTAGATAGCGGAGTTTCTGCCAAATTAACACACCCTCAGAAAGGATTTCTGTTACCGAGACAAAAAATTTTCTTGACGCATTTTAATTTCTCGCAATCTCGTTTAGTATAAAAATAGGACGACATCAAAATGAAGTCAATAATTCTTATTCTTCTCTATCGAATTAAAAAAGATTGGCTTATTATATTGAGACAGGAGTAGCTTATATATGTTATTTCTATTGTAAAATATAAATAGAGGAATGTGCTCTATTACAGGACAGGTTCCTAATATTAGATAGCGGAGTTTCTGCTAAATTAATAGACAGCATCTGTTGGTTCCACCTCCACATGAATTTTTTACCCTCGGAGTGAAGCCTGTTTAGTCGAAAATTGATGGTCAGATTGTGTAGTCGTTGCGAAAAAGATCTTGAATTTGGACGGCGAAAACCTACTATCTCGTATTAGAATCCTATCTCGTAATAGGAGACTTTCTTGTGCAATTGAAATATTAGGCGACTAAGTTATTCATCCAAAATCTACACATTGCTCACGTAACTTGAATATACATGGTTTTTTTATTGAAAATGATAAATTAATCTTAAATCACTGACGACATTTTAGTTTTTCAATGTCAAACGCGATTTCTGTGATTAAAAAATTATCACAAGTAGCAATGAAGTGAGGGATTAAATATTACGAGTGTCGATGCCTAAATCAACGGAAAAGAGAGACAATTGCTACGTAATATTTCATGTTGTGAAGTGTATTCGTTAATTTCTAGTAATTCGTCGAATCTGCGCATTGAATTCTCTTCCGATGAAATTTTCAAGCTTGAACGTTTAAGTAAACTTTAAATTAAGATTCTGTTGAAGTAAGATCCTTATCCATTCGTCCTCATCGATTTCCCGGCTCCTCTGCGCCTCTAGAATAAGACCACCGCATCGTCTTCGAGTCAGGTAGATCTTAGGCACTTTGCGGTATCTAAAATGGATTCGTGGAGTTCATTTTCCGGCGTTGAAGGTGATTATTATATACCAGACGAAAGATCCGGCGGCGCCTCGTCCGTTTCGGCCGCGCTTCCGTCGAGGGAGCCGAGTCCGTTTTAAAAGAATGCTCTTTCTCCCCGGCGCGGCGGGACTTATAACTCGACTTGATTGACCCTCCATTACCCCCTCTATTCAGCCACCCTCGAATGGCAGTTTTGCCCTCTTTTATCTCGAAATTAAAAAGAGGGCCAGTCGCTGTCGTCTCGGCCGGCCGCTCGCGCCGGCTCGGCTATGAAGAGAATGGAACAACAAAGAGAAGCCCGACACAAAGTGCGAGAGGATTGTGAAAGAAGGGAAAAGATGGTGTCAGAGATGAGGACGAGGGGGGGGGGGGGGAGGCAGTTGGATAGGACGCGAGTTGGCTTAAATTTAATTCACCTCTCCGGCAACCCTTTTCTATTCTCTCTTTATCACGACTCCGGGGCGGGACGGCGGGGGAGGGAAGAGGGGAGAAACGAGGTTGGTGGAAGACCAACTCGCGAATGCAATTTCCTCGCGCGGCGCGAGCTGTATGTTCCTGCGGGTTGAAACTGCCCGGGCCGACCGATGTCGCGTCCTTTTTCCGGGGGCCTGGCTCATTCGGAAAGTCCTTTGAACGTGACGATAATGCGAACTTACGGCACTTCATTTCACCGTGGAGATTTATAGCGCGCTGGTAACACGCGCGGAGAGACCGCTTCTTTAAATAGGTCGGGATAGGTTTTCGCAAATTGTTAGAATCCTGCGCGATAATATTCGCGGTGAGATGAATAGAGCGTGCCGAGGAGTAGAAACTTTCGTCGTAATGCGAACTGGAAAATTATCTTATAATAAACATTTCACGACAGTATCGTTTTCTTATATCTTGTAGTTTCTCTCTTCGTAAGGAAAAATGAAACGCGAGTAGGTTACGAGGCTTTCGTATATTAAACGAGATTTGAAGTTAAACGTTCTAATTTTACTGGATGTGCGAACGAATCGATATAATACTTTGGCAAACATGTTAAATTACAATTGGAAAGTATAACTTTGTGGTATTGCTTACGTGCACTGAGAAAAATGTCTGATTAAATATAATCGGACAATCCAATTGCATAATAACGAACTGACATATCCGATTAAACTGTATACCCGATGGAAGATGTGATCGGTTTTTCAATCAAATTTCATTACTGCATTTCATCGTATGTATCCATAATTTAATCGGAAACACTATTTAATTGATTTATCCGGTGAAAACTTTTCTTAGTGTAGTTAGAGAAAGTGTATATTTTTTTAAACTTATTTTTGTATTTATTTACATAAAAATACATGAATGGGGAAAAAAAGACGGTTAGCAATCCATTTTGGGGCCCACAATTAGTAATCGAATTATTTGGATTGTTTGTGACACTCCAATCTTTTACGAATTTTACTCCGCGTAACTAAAACTCGCAATTAGCTATTCTATCCATATCCAAAAGATTAAAGTAATGCCAATCAATTCTCTCAATTAGTTCGGTCGATGTTCGGTAACGCAAGGATAATTTTCACTTAAGAAGCATCAACCGAAATGTTAAGTAGCTTAACTACAAAAACAAACGGTCGAAATTTTTCCGAGAGTAGAGCTACGAACAATCCAAATAATTCGATCGCTAATTGCGGGCCCCAAAATGGGTCGCCAACTGTCTTCTTTTTCCCAAAGCGCATGTACAGTGTACAATCTAATAATAATCGACGAGGATAATAATACATTAACTAAACGCATTGTGTACAAGTAGGAAATTAATCTTATTTCACGACGCGATCACCGTGACGACAATAATTGCGATGATCCTAAATGATAATTGTTCGTGCGTTCGCAACGCAACTTTCTGCTTCCGACTTCACAATTGACGGACGGTATCGAGCACATGAATAAATGAATTATGTAGCGTAACGAGGGAGGGTTATGTAAGAGCCGGTACGAATCGCGACGATTAATTGGCTGGTATGCCGTCGTTAGCGACGGGCCTGATCGAAAATGGCGTAATCGTTGCACTTGCTTCCGATTGCGATTTCGTTCCTGCTGCGCGAAATCGCCGGGCGATTGTAAAATTAGCGCTAATCCATAACGGAAAATCGGGTCACGTTATGTGGCGGGTGCAATTTCGACGAGCCGAAACTATTCCATCCCGCCGTAATCACCGTAAACCGACGTGGATTTTGCCGGGGCTGAGTCTCTCCGTTTTTTTTTTCGGCACAAGAACGCTGACTGGGCCGAACGTTCCTCAAACGTGACGGTAATACAAAGCGCGAGTCCTTGGCGATGTGACGCGTCGTTAACGACGGAGAATGATGTTACGAAATGTCAAGAGATGCACACAGATAATGTCTTTAGACACGTTTTTCCAGCCTTCTCGTGCATCGCATTGTTCGCTCGCGCGTGTCTACTTTAAAAACCGCTTTTAAACCGACGGGACTAATTTTCCCCGCTTAGTTTCGCGGGAGTTTCCAAAGTTGCCCGGCGCTTGGAGTTGACATGGAAAAAAATTCATAAATCAAAAGCTGACCAACTCGAGATCTTTTTTTTTAGCGAGCGCGCGGCGACGTGCGCCGGATACTTGGCTCGAAATTAATTTCCGCGATTACCCTAAGTATTTCCGTGGCCTCGCCGCGATTTAGCGAGCTCAAGTATCCAAAACTAGTTGAAAATTTTGGCCGGAAACTCGGACTAATCAATTTCTCTTAACATCGTTTGCAGCACTCGGCCCGTTCGGAGGCGAAGAGGTATCGCCCGCCTAACTCAGCCAGGACCTTGGCGCCGTACACCTCGTCGTTCGTCTCCCGCGACGCGCCCAAGGGAACGATGCGGTGCTCGATGACGTGATCGACCTCTCGGTCAGCTACGCGCCGTGACCTCGTTCGAGCGGTTGGCCATTCACTTCTTCATCCAGCCAGCAAGCTCGGCGACGAAACAGAATCGAGAATCTCGTTCCTTTTTCGAGGAAGAATCGAGAGACGGCGGCGAGTTTCATGGAGTCGGACGTCTCTCGGGGCACCGACTTGTTGACGCGCTCGAGGAGAGAGAGAGTGCGCGAGGGAATGTCAAGATCATGAGGGCGCCTTTGTAATGACGGATCGCACGCTCGACGGGACGAAGGGCGAAGAACGATCGAGACGCGCGGAGGGTGGCTGTGACCGGATGCTTTGCTGACACCCGAAGAAAAGGGCGCGAGAGGAGGGCAAATTTCCGGGTGGTATGACAAACGCGTGAAGAACGGAACGCTGACGACGTCGCGCGCGCTAGTCATTGAGACGCGTCGGCGAAAAATTCCACGTGCCGGCGGGACGCGCGCCTCTTCCGCTACAACGCTCGGGAGGAAACACGAGACCCAACGGCGAGACGCTCGCCTCCGAGCCGGGGAGATGAGCACATGAGAATCCCCGACGTGCGGAGACGTGACTATGAAAGTCGATGGACGAGAATCAGGACGAGGATCAAGACCCGGTCGGACGTGAGAGTTTTTTTTCCTCGAGCGGAAGCAACTGGACGCGACGACCCGACGCGACTCCGGGCGGCTAGCTCGGTCCGAAGCAACTGAGAGCGAACGATGACAAATCCCTGGTCCACGTGAGAGACCCCCCGCGCGCGAATCTCAGCGTGAGGCAAGGTCGTTGGATGTCCGCGCGGTGCAAGTATCCGCGAATCGGGAAGGTCACTCGCGATCGTCGCCGCGGTGGCCGCGCTGTCATCGTCGCGGGGATCGTTCCGCCTTCCCCACTCGTCGGCGGCCACATGACTTGACGATTGCCCCCATCTCCTCTCCGCTGCTGCTCCTGCCCGTTGACCGAAGGCGGCGGCGGCAGTGGCGGCGACGACGTCACGGCGACGTCAACGTGGACGATAGCGACGAGGAGTCAACGGCGCGGTGGAGGGTGCTGCCGGTGCTTAAAGCGAGTGACACGCGCCGCCGGCGATTCAGTCGTTCGCAGGCGGTCGGTCCGCAGGTGCGAGGACGCGCGTGGGTGCGTGTGTTGTGTGAGTGATCGCGTTTTCCCGGATCGTCGTCCGCGCGTACGCGTGAGTAGTCCGTGAAAGGGAGCACCCGCGCGGAGCAGCGCCGAGGGATCGGCCGAGAAGAATCGCGGAACAAGAGCGGCGGACAAGAGGGTGAGAGAGAGAGGCTGTGGATCCTTCTTCCTTTCCGTTTCGCTAAACGTGGTGCGTCGTGACAACCCGTGGTGTTCGTCGTGGTGGCGTGGTGCTGCCATCGTGTCGCTGCTGCCCTGGCGAGCGGTGGATATATGGTGTTGGTGGTGGATATATTATATATATATAGCAGTGGATGATAACGGTGGCCCGCGGGGGTGGCGAAACTGGAGCAGCCGGTGGCGATCGTCGTCGTCGGCGCAGCGGAGGAGCTATCATGTGCACGTGGCGGATTTTCGGACTCGCGGTCGTGGCCCTGCTGACTCTCGGCGGTAGAGCGCGCGCGTACACCAACCAGTGGGCGGCACACATCGTTGGAGGCGACGAGGCGGCCAGGCGAGTTGCGGAGGACTATGGATTTCGCTATTTGGGCAAGGTCAGTGTCGCTGCTTAATCGCTGGGCCCCCGCGATCGGGATCCTGGCGGTCTTCTCCTTTCTTTTCAAGCGCGCCTCTCGACGGTCGCGGAAAACTTTTTCGCACGACCGCAAACGCTTGCCCGAACACGGGGCGTCTGCTTTCCGCGATAATTATTGTATTGGCGGTAGTTTATTTAATCGACTGTGATAAAATGGAAACGGCTATGGGACGGGGATTATCGGCGAGTAATGAGTATTATATTTAAATGAGATTAATTGATCCAAATATACCCTTTAGCCGGTACGGCATATACAAAATCGAATGGAAAAGTATAAGTATTGAACATGTCTGTTAATTGAATCGTTGGAAATGGAAGCGCTGCGAGACACACGCGGTGGAATGAACAAGGATGACATCATCGCGGAGGTGGATCGTACAACGCGCTTGAGATGAGACACGATGAGATTTAATAGCAACGTTCCCCCAGACAACAAACGGTCTACGCCATTCGGTTCTGGCGGCTCGATTAGTATACAACATCCAGGTTAAAATTACAAGTTTATTCGCTTGACATTATCAGCCGCGGTAAATTTGTATGCAAATTCGCGTTAGAGAATTCTATTCTCGTGTAGAATAATTGGACGTTGCGGCGTGGAGAACCGCTTTGACTTTAATTAAATTCTATTTCATCATTCATTCGCGGAGTTAAGAAGCGCAGAGATCACGCGAATTGATCTTCCCCCTTCATAAATTGGATATGCGAATTAATATTTAAAGAAGAAACATATGCTACACGGCGGGCGGTTTAAATATGCAATTAACGATCCGCAAATACGTTGAATTTGTTCGCCGATATTAGCTTTATTTAAAAGAGATATTTTCAAGAGAAACGTGATCCCCGCCACTGAGGGATATTTTAAAAAGCCTCGTAATCTTTGGTATTTTGATATTTTTATCTTGAAATGGAGAGATAGAGACTTGCTCCTCTCGCTTCGCTAGCGCGCCGAACTTCAAAGGAAACTTTCGTACCGTGTAATAGCGTTTGAGATCGCGAAATTGGCGGAGAATTAACTCGATACATTTCCAACCGATAGGTTTCGTGCGGGTTCCGCCGTGTTACCTATATCTTGCTCCGAGTTAAATGGTATAAACTCCCAAATGAAATCCTTATGGAACTCTATTATCTCATTCGGTTTCGCTCGTCGATACGATTCTCACTCCAAGGAAGCTCGATTGACATTCTCATCGTTTTTACGACAGTAAAGCTGAGGTCCTGTGCTTTCCGTTTCTTTTTTTTTTTTCCTTGAAGAACACGGAACCGATTTTTAGTGGCATTTGATTTTTCATCATTTTTCGCGATTCGGAGGAAACCTGTCGATTTCGAAGCGGACATCGAGTCCATTGCCGTATTTTTCATGCCTTCTGCGATCACAATGGAAAAATTCCCCGCCGCTCGTTCATGCCGTTTCATCACGCTCTCTTTTTTTTATCACGAGGGACGAGCGCGATCGTCGGGGAAGGGTCTATAGGTATAGCGCACTTCGTTGATCCGCTGTGTAATAATTCCCGGATTGTAATTTCTTCGGAAAATTATATAACTCCATTCACGAAAGGGAGAAAGAGATTCGGTATTTTTAGATTTCGATTTACATCTTCCTGCGAAGCAGACGTGATCTCATTTTGGCACTTAATCACACATCAGCACACACGCAGAAAGCGTGCGATAATTTGGCTCGGTTTACTTTATGATATTCCTACTTCGAACGTGCGCATGAAATGTATTGTTATTAATAATAACATTATTTTTATTAACTTTTTTTATTCAAATATTTTGCTAAAGTTAGTATTAACAGTAACAAACTGAAAATCAATATTAAATATTAACAATACTATAAAAATAAGATTTGCAGACACGGAATGAAATTTACGTACGACATGTGCGGATTTTTAATTAGTAATTTTGAAAGAAATTAGCGCCAAAATCTCGATCGTAAAATTATATTCAATACACCGCGGGCTTTTTAAATAATTTTAAAAGGAATCGAATGTTAGGTTTCTACAAAGTTGTTGCAATAATCGTGCTTAGAACCGGTCACGGAGTAAAGGCTTCTCGTATGAAGAAATTGTAGCCACGGCTACTCATTCGTCTCGCTTATCAGACAAGATAACGATCCAATTCCACCCGACTCTCCTCGTGAAACAGCCGATCGCTGACGTAAGTCTCGGTGACGCGCGCGCCTCTGTTTCAGTGACCGTGAAGGCCGCAATGTGGGCTTCGTCGTCGCAGTTGTTACAGACGGAAATTAACCTCCGCGACAATCTCCTTTCTGCCTAAATAGCTCGCGACGGAAAATCGAACTCGCTATCTTCGCTTTCCACGTCGGTTCTTCCTCAATCGGGCACAATCGGCGGGACTCCAATTTGGAAGGCACCGCGCATACACTGTTCCACCGAGATGTCGCGATAAATCGGCCTCTCGAGCCGACAATATCCTGAATTTCGGAGAAACCCGTTGCGTGGAAATGTTTTTCATTTCTTAAATGTAAGTTCGCGATTTTATTTTCGTCCCCGTTAATTTCGACAAGTTTATTCTGAAAATAACATAGAATATCCCGTATCTCGGACAGAGAAAGAATAAACGTGCTCTTGTCCTTCTCGTTCCGTACACTGATAGAAAAATACAATATGTAGTATTCGAAACTACATGTAATGGCATAGTAAAATAATTATAATCAGGAATATAATTTTTATAGTAATTATTACTAAAACATTAGTAATAGCAACCATATAGACGCAGTGATGCCAACTATTTAGAAAAATTACTATAAAATATAAGCTTTTGACTATTATTCTGTTAAAATATTCAGGTAATGAATCGTAAATTAGTTAATCATTTTTATATAGTAAATACGATCACAATATAGCAAATTTAACTACATTTCTATCATCCACTTTACTACTCACCTGGTAAACAAAAGCGAAGTGGTTCGGCATGTCCCTCACTAGAGGGACGCGCGGTACAAGACTTTCTCGTAACAAGAAAACCGCATAGAGTGTTATATTTCTTTCAAAGATGCTTTCTTGTACTATTCTGTACGAGTGCAAAGTGATGTAACCAATGAACATAGTGAACGCAATGTATATAATAAAAAGCGGGGAATATTACTTTTAATATAAATACGATTATTACTATTACATATAGTTATTCGAAATTTTACTTGTGGTTGTTATTGCAATATTTGTAGTACACCTTGCCAAATTAAAAGCTCGTTCTGGTTTTTGACAACCACGTCATAAGTTGCATGAACCAATATTGCGTCTACGAAAACTATAATACATTGTTAGGTCAACCATAACTTACGTAGTTGGAAGAATTATAAAAATGTGGTTGGTTCCTAAAATGACTATAAATTATAGTGAGATTGTGGTAGCTGCAACCATTTTTTTTCTATCAGTGTATGAGTGCAAAGTGATTAACTAATAAACATAGTGAACGCAACGTATATATAATAAAAAGCGGGGAATATTACTTTTAATATAAATACGATTATTACTATTACATATAGTTATTCGAAATTTTACTTGTGGTTGTTATTGCAATATTTGTAGTACACCTTGCCAAATTAAAAGCTCGTTCTGGTTTTTGACAACCACGTCATAAGTTGCATGAACCAATATTGCGTCTACGAAAACTATAATACATTGTTAGGTCAACCAGAACTTACGTAGTTGGAAGAATTATAAAAATGTGGTTGGCTCCTAAAATAACTAGAAATTATAGTGAGTTTGTGGTAACTGCAAACATTTCCTTCTGTCAGTGTAATCAATTAATGTAGTGAGTTAACGCGTTAACAAAAGTAGTAGATAAATTGCCGGCTAAAAGGTTAAGCGGTAGTTTTAATCGTCGCGATATTCTTTAAACGGAAATCATTTTATACATTGCTTAATACCTCGGTAACGATTGTTGCTAATATCTGAAAGCTTACATTGACGCCGGTTTTTCGAGTAGTTTTCCTAACAATTAACGCGTATCTACGCTTCTGTTTTTACTTGTAATTGCGAAGCGGCGGAAGCATGACAAAGCCCGGCGTACATAACAAAGTGTAATTTGCAATTACGCGCGCACTGATACTAATTTTTAAGATCGAGTAATAACAGGATGTTGCGACTATAAGGGGAGATAAGCGCGTATTGTTTGCTTTTTTACGCGCACATTTCGCCAGCGCGCAGCCTCCTCCGTTTAATTTAGACCGCGGAAAACTCGCGCTATTTAAATGGCTCGTTCGATCTCGCGTTCTTTCCGGTTTTATTTTCTTATTTCTCTCTTTTTTTTCCCATCGAGAGATCTCTCGCAGCGAGAGACAGGCGATGCTCACGCGTAAGCCGCGCTCTCGCGGAATAGCGCCGTAACATAAAATCGCACGTTCGAAACTGTAATGCGATAAACAGAATTTTAAAACGGGAATTCGCGGAATTGTGAAATTTTAGTCGCATTAATCTCCCACGCGGAATATAGGAACTCACGGGTTTTCCGTGTGTGTCAGCTGTTCCGTTACGCGCTGAAGTGGCCTCGGATGTTTGCCGATTTAATTTTGCAAACGGCTACAATCACTTGCGAAACGCCGAATGATCGGCGACCGTGGCGTTTATGAGCGCCACGTTAATAGAACGAGTACACATATGCACGTTGGACGCTCTTCTGGCACGGCGTATCGATCTCTCATTGCTTTTCGTGAACTTTGTAATTTTCCACGAATAATTTGCAAGCGTCGAATATTTTTCAAGATAAAAGCAGCAACATGTATCGCTGATTATGCAAACCATGCATTAAACATACGTAAGCGGTGCAACTCGCAAAAGCAGAGGGAAATACCGAAGAAATAACGGATGCTGAAAAATATATTTAACTGAGCATAATTGCTTTGTCCCACAGATAATTATCTTTACTCATTATTGGTTTTTTTTAATTAAGCCTCCATTTGATGTACGCTCATTTCACGCTGTCCTTCATGTTTTATCTCGATTTATTAGTTTGCAAATATACTGCAGATAATGTAGTTTACATCGAATTCATATTTCTGAGAAATGCAGTTGTGCACATTTTGACAGATAATGATTAATCTTTCTTTTTAATGTTTTGATACTATCACTCTTACTGTTTTCAAGTTCTCCGTAATTACTGTTATTTATCAAATGCCTAGTCTGTCCTTGAAAAAGTTGCGATACCACGTTTTATCGAACGTTAATGTTAATGTATATTGTATCATCGAACATTACGTACGATTAATCGTTAAAGACCGGGAATACCCTGTTTCCATTTAGACATAAAACTCGAATGGACGATAAATAGATATTTAATTGCCGCAAAAACACCCGAGTTTCTTTTTCGTGCAAAGAAAATTTTCTTTTTTTTTATATTCACGAGATTATACGATATTGATTATACAATGTTTCCCCGCTAATATTTAATAATTTTGAAATATCGATATTTTATTTTAAATATTGAAATCTCGACAGGTGAACAGAAGAAATCATATTTAAAAAGTATCGCTGTGTATTTCAATTACATGTAATTTAATTAATCAATTGCTGTTGGCATTTTTTCGTTATTAATTATGACGAGTACAAATCTTAAAAATGAGAGATATCGGGCGTTATTAATATTTCATTGAAGTTAAATGTTCCCTGTTACTCAATGTGATGATTCGCTGCTGAAAGAGCTTCACTTATCGCGTATCGTGACCGGTTTTATCTTCCGTTTTAATGCGGTGCCGCATTTAGCCTGATAGACGAGCTGTACACATCAGTTTTCGTATAAACGTGATAGCCGAAATTCTGGCGGACAGTAACTGTCCGGGACTTTAAAACTAGTTAAAACTTGCCCGATCTGGACAAGAAATACGAGCCGTTAAACGGAGCCGCTTGTTCGAGCTGCGACCGCGGATATCTACGTACGCTCATTTTCGTCCGCGGTAAATGTGTTATAGGCCGTTATTAATTTATCGCTATTATAACGGAGCTCGATACGAACGGCTGTACGGCGGGGCTGCACATTATAGTGGCTTTCTCACCCCAGATTTTAACTACGAACCGATGTTGTTCGCGTTAACGATGGTACGCACTGTCCTAGAACTTACGAGCAAAGTTTATTAGCTTCGTAATGCATTGAAACCGCCTGCCGGAGAAACCGTAGACGATGTGATACTATACTCGGTAAAACCAGTTCCGAGCGCGAAAATAACCGATAGTGTCGTGTTTCGTCATCGACGAATGACCGTATTGAAAAGATTGCGATCGCGCACTTTTTACAGCGACTCGGCGTCTTTGTGATCGGAAAGTTTGAAACAAGTCGAAACTTTCAGTACTCTCACTAGTTGAATTTATTAATTTATTAGTTGAATCGGAATTCTTTTTATTTGTTCAAGTTCATTGAACTGCATATCTCGAAAAGAGTTATTGCAATTTGTCGAAAAAAATTGAACGTTCGTTTAATATTGATGTATCTGCTTTATAAGAAATCGGAGAAGATAGACAAAAATGTATAAATAGGAAAGTGCTATTTTTGTCAAATATCGCAAAATATCGCAAAGAGAAAGAATTTTAATTTTGTACCTTTATCTCATTTTATTCCTTTATAAGCTTGTTTTTTTCTTTTTTACATGAGAGACTGATGTTTTTACGTTACTATTTTTAACGGGCTCCTGAGTGAATGGGTGAATAATATCGGCTTTTTGTAATTATTCGTGACATGCCATATTTACGATCCCAACAAGAGAGTGCATTTCCTATTACACGAACACTCGAGATACATTTCGCTTTATACGACTCTGCAAGTCGGTGAAAAGGCGAGGACGGAAAAGAACATCAGGTTCTCGTATTTGCAATTCGCCTGCACCCCTTGCCACTTGAGGGGTAAAGGGGTGACTGTACCACATTAAGTGAGCACTCGAGGCGGCGATAAACGCTTTTGTCTCTTATGAGTTTTCGTGCTACTTCGAGATCAAACGATCGAACGAAGGGGAGTTGGCAAAAAATTGTAATTGGATTTTATTGTTGCGCGACAAACAAAAATTTCCAAGTCATCTCTGTAAAATTTTCACAAAGAAGAGATTGGTTTTAAACTTGTCGCATAACACGCAATTAAAAATCTGATATGTTGTGCAATAATGTTCTTTGCCGCAATTGAAATTATTTGAGATAGAAAGGAAACAAAATAGTTCGGAGCACCGATGCAACGCGACCGTTTCACGAAACCTCTTATATTTTTTTCATAACTCCATACGCTCCTCTGAATCTACTCAATCCGTTTTCTTGTCACATCTGAAAGCGTTCTTATTACTAATATTACTATTTGTCTCATCAATGTTATTGCATCCCATCTAGGAAAGAATTACGTCCCAAAAATCGTTTTCTCTTTTGACAGGAAATCAAATTTTATCGGTATTCTCGTTGCAAGTAATTTCCTCTTTCATCGATCTCCCTTTTGTTTAATAACATTTTGATCAGCGACGGGACAATAATTCACGTTAATTGGCCTCCACAGCAACTTTGCTGCATTTTTCGACATGCCTTCACTAGTATATAAAGTAGAGCGTGGCGTTCCATAATAGTTGATACATGTTGACGGTTAATAATTTGAGAAACTAGAGTTTTTTAAACAAAAATCTCATCTAATCTCTCGTTGCGAACAAAAGACGACTGACAATCCCAGTGCTTTTGAAAATTTGTGATAATATATTTTCGTTTTAATGATTTTTTTAGTCTTCCGGATAATCTTGTTTTTATCATAAATAATGTTCCCGCTATTTTATCGCGATCTTATCGTTTGATTTTACACTTTAGATACTTATCCATGAATTTTCAAGGCATGTGTTACATAATTATCACGAGTATAATTTAATTATTACACCAAACTAGATCATAACAAGTAAGAAATGCATGAGAGTTTATATAAAGGTCGATGTTAAAAATTGTGCTCAATTTCAGAGTTTGTTTTCTGAAACTGGTGAAAACGTAAATCTAATGTCGCTTTTCGAAACCGAAGATTAATATAATTAATGCAGCCGCTTTTAATGGCGTTGGACGCTTTTTTGCCATTTAAATACCAATGGCTATAACGCATCCCTCCAATATCTTTTACTTACCGCCTTTATTGAGAAGAAACGAATCAAGCATTTCTATTGATTGCACAGTTTGAACAAAATTCTTCAGTCTAGACATCGCTGAAGAGGGAGAAAAAGAGACAGAGCGATGCACGGGAGAACATTTAGATCGTATCTAGAAAAAGACGAGACGAGATAGTGGGAAAGATAAGATGAGACAGACGAGATAAGCTCGAGAGTAAGAGAGAGTTAAAGACAGCGGATTGACTGGTTAAAATTTTCTGATTTTTTTCAAACTTCCTCTTCTCTCGTCTTGACCTCATACTTTAGTCTTCCTACGCGCTTTCATTTCTTGCATGTCTCTGTTATGCAACATGTTAACTTAACAAAATATTCTTTTTAATTTTATAATAACAGCGACAAGAAATCTTTATGCGAATAAATATTTTTCCCATCGATGTTTTTCGATATTAAAAATATTTTTACTAAAAATTTTGTATTTAAATTAACAAATCACTTTACATTTTTATAGCTTTTTATGTAAATTCGGTTTACGTTCTCTTATTGCCTTATAAAATGAATCGATAATTATGACATGCGATATATTGCAATTATTTTGCGTAAGACCGTTTTTTCTGAAGCTTTCCAACGCGCATTACAATAAATTTGATTAATGCTGTTTCTTACATAGCGTGATTCGCGAGAGTGAAAGTGATTATTACAATTTAGTTAGTGTGAGGTAAGCGAAGATCGTAAAACACCAAGAATGTAATGCAATCGATTTCTCTATGCTGCAACCGCGCTACTGCATTCTAGCCTTGTCTTAAAGACTAGCGTAATCCGCTGTTCAATTAGATTTCAAGTTGCTCTCCGCACAAGCGATCAAGTACCAGTCTGAATGCTTTCACCAGCGTCTACCTTTGCATTTACGCCTGGATTGATTGGAGTAATCATTGCGGTGGAATGAACGTAACAATTCATTAAAGTGAGATTATCTCAGAGATCAGATTCTTTAACATCTTTTCAATATTGTCGCCGCAATAGTATTTATTCAACAGCAATCAAAAGTTTCGAGAATTATAGGAATGATTAATTTTAATATTTTTGACGTAACAGTGTCCTTGCACGTCTTATCTAACTGATATGATTTGTCGTCGATAGACAAATCCTTGATGAGTTTGATTTTATTTGCGCCTATCATTTCATTGTCTACATGTTTAATTACATTATTTTTATTTCACCTTATACAAATGTATAAACTAATGTGTATTTATAACACTATGCTGTTTTCTTGTTACGAGAAAGTCTTATACCGCGCGTCCCTCAAGTGAGGACATTCCAAATCTCTTCACTTTTGTTTACCACGTGATTAGTAAGGTGGATGATAGAAATGTAGTTAAATTTGCTATTATTGTGATTGTATTTACTATATAAAAATAATTAACTAATTTACTATTCACTGCCTACATTTTTTAACAGAATAATAGTTAAAAGCTTATATTTTATAGTAATTTTTCTAAATAGTTGGCATCACTGTGTCTATATGGTTGCTATTACTAATATTATAGTAATAATTACTGTAAAAATGATATTCCTGGCTAATTATTTTACTATGCAATTATAGTTTCAAATACTGCATATTTTTCTATCAGTAGCAGAAGTGTGCGGTTTACCAGGAAACTTCATTAAGAGGCGGAATTATGGCCGCGTAAAAACGTAATAACAATGCAGACGATAATTTTCCACGATGCGTCACCGCGAAGAGGTTTCCGGGAATGACGAACTCTTCAAGTTCGTTCAAGCACGTCGTCCATTTTCCCGCCGGCTTTTCCTCTTGAACAATGTCATCTCGTCATTATTATATTCTCGCGCGGAATCTCGATCGCGCTCGGTAGGCCAATCGCACACCCTTTATCGATCACTGTCGATGGAACGTGGAGCGGTTCTCAGTGCCCCGACACAATGGCCATCGCCTTTGGAAGTTCGAGCGTTGCCGCACTTAAAGCTACGCGCATTTCCGACCGACATGTCGAAGTGCCACCGGTTGTCGCGGTGTGTGCGTGCGTCACAGTGCTGGGGACGGTTGCGCCGGATGCCAATTTAGAGCCTGATCTAAATCGAGCCTAATAGACAAGATGAATATTTTTATAATATACGCAACACATTTTCCGCAATAATCTTCATTTCAATCGTTCTTCGCGACGTAAATGATGAGACGGAAGCGGCAGGACGATGAATTTAACAAAATTGAGTCACTGACCGTTCTCTATTTTGACATATCTTTTATTATACACATTTACAGATGTACATTAAAGATTTTAAGTAAAAGTTTTGCTAAGATTTGGGATAAAAAAATAATGAATAGAGACCTCTTTGAAAATAAGTAATATCGGGTGAAAATGTAAAATAATGGAGTTTGCCGGCAAGCTGACTGCACAAAATCGATCTATCTCAACTATCTCGTCCCACATGTATTACAGTGTTTGACATTGATACATCGGGGCGAAGTATCAATTGCGGTTAGCGTTGCGGTACAGCCTTGCACTTGTGAGTAATTTTGCAATTGAGAATCATGCGGTCCACACGGAGGATGGCGCATCGCCGGCAACGTATCCGGTGTACTTGCACATGCAGATTCCGCCGGGATATATTACGCGGATCGCGATATACCAAATGTACTTTTCGATGTTTCGATTTACACCTCTCGATATTGACTGCCGGCGGTGTGTGGCGTCAATCCGGCCATGAGTACGAGCTCGCGTAAATTGCATCCCCCACGCGACGTAGTTTTCCTTCAGCCAATATCGCAAATATATGTCGGTATCAGCATTGCGCTGAAAGGAGAAGGAAATTGATTCTAAGCGCGTCGCCGATATTGTACACAAGAGAAAATGAGATTTTGCCGAAGCAGATCTTTGTTCTTTTTCCAAGCTGAAATTGCGATTGAATCAGTAATGAACGGACAGAAAAAAAAATAAGTTAGTTACATTCATTTCAGCGGAGAGCGTTTGTCTTTAGAAAGAAGATTGTCTGTAATTATTAATGATCGAAAAGTTCCCTTGCCGTCCTTTTAATTCCTCTTTTGTACTGCAGTTAATTTCTCCGCCATAGCTGTAACTTTCATCGTCATTTTGATGAGATTTTCAATTATGTAACGGTATTTCCGCTTAAATTTTACGCTATAAAATTTTGCATATTATGTTTCACACTTGTTCAGCGTACAATTTAATATTATTATGATATAAAAATAGAAAATAATATCTTTATTGCTATCTATCTGTTATATCTCATTATGATCTTAGACGTATATTTGCGATATTGGCTGAAGGAAAACTACATCGCGAGGAGATGCAATTTACCTCGCATCAGTTGTACTATAACTTTATCGAAGGTAGTTTTGCATTTTAACAAGAAATCATATTTAGCAGAGATACTGTTTCAAATATCATTTAGATAGGCTCGATATTGTTACTGGAAGTACATTGGCATTAATTAGATTAATGGAAAGCTACAAATCAATAATTATACTTTCATAGTTATAACCAATGGCTGCATTTTCTATTACATGTGTGACGACTATATGAATATAATCTATAAATTACGTTTAATTATTTCTGACGAGTCTAACTAAGAATAGAGCTAGAGTTACTGAATAAACTATGCATATTTTAATAGACGAGTTCTGCATCTTTGAATCTACCATTCAATAAACTTTCGTTCACTCACGCTATTTAATTTTCTCCGCGCAACGCGGCTCGTCAAAATCCGTTCGGTAGTCTTCTTAACTGGAAGCGTTTTCAATACCACTTGATCTCATCCCCCTTGACGACGATTTCTGTGGAAAATAAGTGCGCTCGGCTGGACCGGTCTGTCTCGTGTCTGCAAGAGGAGAGCTGAGTAATCAGCCTCATTGATCCGACTCCTCGGTGCAATGACTCTCTCTCTCTCTCTCTCTTTCTCTCTCTCCGTAGTTGCGGCGTGCGCTCGCGCGAACATGCGTATGTACGTGTGCGCGCACGCCAGACGCACGCACAACGTAGCAACCGCATAAACCCCGGCAGAAATCAATCTTACGCGCTTTCTATTAAGGACCTCGGTAAGAGTATCACGTGTCAGGTACGGAGGCATTTTCCTGCCTCCGATGAGGTCGAGAAGTATTTAAATGTCTTTTTATTTTAAATATCCAAATTAGTAATGCTAAATATTATTCTTTACGATGCGGAATTTCATATTTTTTATTTTCATTTCGTATGGCTTGAAGCAAAGTTATTCAGTTATACAACATCAGAACTTGGGGCGGAAAGGATAAAGATGAAAAGTAATGAAAAAGATAATGAAAGAAATTACAGTAAAAAGAAATATTGCTTCTGACTCATAAAAAGGATAAAGATGGATGGAAACTATGAAACTCACAGCGTATCAAGGAGCTCATAAGAAATATTCATGAGGGATTTTGCTGCCACTTCGTGCCCGTTTTAAGATTATGAACATAAAAACGCAGCGATGCGATCCGTTGTAATTAACGTAAATTTTCTTTCTTTCTTTATGCGTACACAGCAAGACTAATCTTAATAAAAGAGTGGAAATGTTAACCTCCAATTAACCGCGAGAATTTATTAAAGGCAAATAATGTAGCGTCTCGCACTTTAACAGTGTGGTTTTAATTAGAGATGCAAATTATAATAAAACAGAGACGAAAATTAATTATATTAGTTGTAGGTAAATAATGTAAAGAAAAATCGTAATTTTAATCAGGAAATTATAAAATGATTTATATATTTTTTTATGATAATTTTGTTTTTCTCGTTTATTAAAATGGTGGGATAATATTTCTTAAAAGATCCGATTTCTTAACTTTTACCGTAATAACTGTATCTGCATCTTACATCTTGAGAACGTAAAAGTATGGAAAAATAATGATTAATTTATAATTTACATAAGTACCGAGGGGTAAACCGCTCACCAAACTCATGTACACCAATGTCCACTAATGCCCAGTGAGCATTACTTTATCTTAATAGCTCATTTATCTTGTTTTATCTTATCTTCATAATGTCCCAGCAAGGCCTAATGCCCAAACTAATGCCCCAAAAATGCCCAGTAATGCCGCAAATCTGTACACCACAATGCCCTCAGCGGTTTACCTCTCGATAAATACCTTTTTTACTTAAATAAACATTAATTTTATACTCGAAATAAATGTTAGGGTTGGTATGTAATAATAGGCGTCAATTAAAATTAATTTTACCGAAAGGAATCGAATATTCGGCATTTGTTTAAGTATTTAATACCGGTAAAACAAAATAACTGGCCGGTGGCGCCTGGCGCATAGCGTACTATTCTGTATGTACACGCAGTATTATTGCCATTCGTGTGCCAACCTTCCAGCGAACAGGTTGTGTGTCGCGAACCGTTCTGCGTATCGTCGCGTTATTATCCTTCGGGATACGATTACTTCTCTACAAACAAATAGCAACTGGCAACTCACAATAATTCTCTCTCGTGATTAAAGATTCTTTTAGTTAAATTTTTATCGAAACTATTACATTGCACGAGTTATATATCCCAAATTGGGAGAATAAAGAATAACGATTATGAATTACAGTTTCGTAATATCTTCGTATTATACTGTAGTTCGGATTTAAGTCTCACCTCGTGTTTGAAATTTTTCGTTAGTTTACGCGTAGTTTTCGGGTAATTTTCAGATGTCGGGACACGAAGTAAATGCAAATCACCGGATGATAGTAGTCGCGAGCTATGACATATATTCATTGATTATTAATTATTATTTTGAAGTAGAATATGGCGTGAAGAGATGTGTTTTGAAGTATTAAATATTTCGCAGCGACTAACGCCCTACGGCGCTACGCGACTCGCGATGTTTGTGTTTGTACGACGTATTGCACCGCGTTTGTACAAGGTCGTTTTGTTATCAATCGCGCGGCGAGATTCAACCACGCAGATAGTGGAACGAGCCAGTCAGTGTAGCAACGCATTACTCTTCATATAGTTGTCCCGATAAGTGGTGTGAGACGCCAACGCGATTATTCTTCGTGATAGTTGCGAGTAGTGATCGTCAGACTGTACCAGCGAGACTTGTGGATTTACTGAGACGGCAGCTACGTGTCGGAAAGTATCTCGATACACGATTATTTTGGATATTATTATTGATTAGCCGAGAGATTAATTATTTCCCGTGGTTAACGACACGTAAGCGAGTCAAGGTAAAAGCTTATTGGATCAAGTGTCGCGCGCAGCTTGTTTACTCCAAGTTGGAACAAAAACGGCGGAAGTTGTAGATTGTTGCATCGTTAAGCTATCTTGGACAGTAATTATTTTTATATCGGATAAATATGATATTTTATCGTAATACCTGTATTATGAAACACACGTCTCACGCGAGTGCATTCGAGATTACAATCCAAAGTGCGCGCTTCTAATTACCCGCGAGTGAATCTTGTGTATCAAGAAGAAGCGACAAAGAAATCTCCGTGGGGATGAAGGGGTCTAGAAAGCATCGGGCGACGACTACGGAGTAAGCCGTTTCTTATTTCACAATTATTTACCAAATTTATTATAATTATCTTATTTGCGTAACAATTATTTATATTAAAATATTTGGGGTATTACTATAAACTGGATATATCGTATTTTATGTAACGGATATATCTGTGCAAATAGGATCAGATATTTGATATATCTAGATACGTTTCGCGTTAATAACAATATAAAAATATTACAAATAAATCTGATATCTCGTAGATTCGTCGTTTACGTTGTTCTAAAAGATATTAAAATTGATACATAATCTTGAAATATATACACAAAATCAGTGTTTTATTTCTTGCATACAACGTGTAAAGAACATTTTGGAGAAAATCGTTAATATTTGTTGTATTATATTTTATTGTCCTGTTTTCTCTTCGAAATATTCTTTTAGTAAAATCTGAAACTTGCGTTTGGTCTTTCTACAGTTTTTTTTTTCAGAATTACGTATTACATAAACTTTTACAAACGAACAATATTTTACTGATTATCAGTTATTGTATATTAATTTTTATATGAATCAATATTCTCGTCTCTTTCGTGGCCATTCATTACTCCATTATTCATTTTTCTCAACTTAACTTTAGTGAATTAAATTTGCATGTAACAGTTAAAAATTTTTCAGTATATAATCAACGTTGTAACAATTGATCGCCGTACAGGCTAAGAAACCGGCAGGCAAAGTTAATTTAGCAGGAAGTCAATATTTATGCGCAAATTGATAACAAATAGGTACGCGTGTAAGTTATAAAGTTGAGTGCGCAAATTTTACGGGAAAACCATGAACCAATTTTGATTGCTTATTGAAGTTTAGAAACTTCAATATTTCCGTGTCAGAACTTTAAGTTAATCTCTAAAATATACTTTTCAAAATACTATACGGTGTTTGCGGAATACTTTTTCTGTGTAACTCATAGCAGAATTTGAGGCAGGATCTTAAACGTTAATAGTTAAAAGTAAATAATCCGGACTAAGAAATTCAACTAGATTCCGCTTCAAATACGCGAGTTCTACATCTTCATTTGTACTTAATTGTAAATTTATCTTTGAAATATAAGTATTTGCTGTTCTGCGTTTTACGTGGATCGATATGTTCCGCTTGGACTGTTAAAAATACTTATATATTATTTGGATTATAATTACTGTGGAACAGTTAAAAAGTAACATATCCGAAAACCCAATTTTCCCGCTAATAACAGTACGAATTATTTCGCTGGTAAATTTTCAGCTTTACGTATACCATAAAAAAAACTAATTTCTTTAGATCAAATAGGAAACGAGAAATCGCTTTTTAGGTTAGTGCGGGATGAAGGTAGCTCAATAATTTTCAATTAAATGTGTGAATTCATATACCGTATCTCCAATTCTTCGAAATTTCCTTAAATTTTTCGTCTATATTAATTATGTATCTTATAATTAGACGAAATTGTTATTATACTCTTCCATAAGCACGGACGTGATTTTCCGTGGGAAAGGACACTTTGAATTTCGCCCTACGTAGGAATTACGTAATTTGGGGAGGGACAAGGGAGGGACGTCGATCGTTCCCCGGTTAATATTTCACGGCCGTAGTGAATGAATTCTACTGTATTAATGAATTATCCGAGAAAGATAGAGAAGAAGAGTGCCATTAATCATTTAAATTGCCATTCCTTTTAATCCGTTCCGTAGACGCCCGTTCGCGACAAAAATATAATCGGTCTGAGTTACGAGCGTAATGCATTCCATCGAGTAATCGTTTGACCTACCTCATATAATTTATTACGTCATATTTCATATCTCGCACACGTATCATGTGCACGGTGTTATCTCTAGTTAGGATGTTGGCGTATTCTTTGTAAAAATTTTGAGTCCCACCCCGTTTTCTTCTCCGTACCATCGATCTCGAGACGAAAATCATGGAGGGACGAACGATACTCGATACAAGGTGCGTCGACCTGTAAAACGAGATATGAGTTGGTTCCGACACATGTGAACGCACACGTTCTCTTTATCTATCACTGATAAGCTTATGAAATATTATTAATTACATTATTTATGGTTGCAACAATATCGGATATAACATTGCGAACAAATCTCACTTTTAAAATATTGAGGTACGATTACCATATAATTTTACAATAATTATTTACAAATGCAAACATTGGGAATACGCGAAATTGTATGTGAATATTAAATGTTTATTTTTGAATACCTGATATTTAAAATGTTGGAAAAAATTTATCGCTGCCTTGTCGTATTTGGTATTGAACATTGAAATCGGATAAAATGTACAATTAATGAAATCTAAAGCAAGAAAAAAATGGATTCCGAATTAATCGAAGTATCTGAAATTGAAAAGAACAGTGATTATTCTAAAGCAGTCTTTAGGCCATGACAGTGCGTTAAAACAAATTTTGATCAATTTCGTACAGCGGTAAATTATATGATTTGGTAGATGACAATGGCAGTATACGCATCGTGTCGTCGGATTAAGACGTTTCCGAGCCCGCGAAGCAACGAGCGACTTCTTCCCACGGGCTTAATGACCCGCTGATCTGCATAATGCAGACGGTCGGCCGCGCCATAATTCAAAGAGGTCGGAGATAAGCGCGTTTATCGACAAAACCGAGGGAGATTCACCTCGGATAGGCGCCTTCAATTACTTGATGCAGCGCCCTCGACGTGGCGAAATTTCACGGCGGTTTGAAAGGAGTCGCCTTTTATCCCTCTTTTCAGGCTACATTGTGTTCCTATACCATTCTCCGTCGTCTCATCACGATACTCATCCCTTTTTCCTTTATTCCCTACACGGCGGTTATGTTGAAATATGCGGCTTAAGGGTAAATCGCGTAATTATTGGATAACGAAAGTAATCGGGACGAGATTCTCTTCTCTTTCTGCTGTTCTTTTTTTGGAGGCGGGAGGGATCGAGTTTAGGATTCTCATTTTGAACTTCTTGACTCTTTAGTGATAGATTCAGCTCGTAATGCATTTTTTAGACGAGCGCTTTCACAACGGAAGTTCAGAATCATTTCCTGCAAGCACGTGATACTTCATTCATGATTGCTCTTCTATAATATAATTAGCATGATTACGACTTGTGCATAGATCCATCAAGATCTTTAAATACACCTAAACAAGTGAGTAATCTTGAATCTCTAATCGTGAAATAAGTAATAAAGTATTAAATATCAGGGTCTTGTTGAGAGCGTTAGCTGAATGAAGGCTTTTTATGGAACACAAAATGTGGGAGAAAATAATTAACCTTAATCAGAATTAAACTCGGGTTACAATTAAATTTCACATAAAATAACACCATTTCGCGAGTACGCCCACTCGAAATTTCAACTCATTCATTCAATCTCATGAAAAAAAAGCTACGGCAAACGTTTGATCCGGTACTGGAGAAGCGCATTTTTTAATTTCTCTTTCTACTCTCGTGCAGTTATTTTCGCGTTTACAGCACGCGGCGGCGTGAGAATCCCCTCCGAGTTATCAGCTTGCGAAATCCTCTTGCCGAATATTTCGCCAGGATGGACGACACCTGTTCTGATTCGTCAGAATAAATCTCGCGTTCACATATGGATGTGCATGGCCCTCGCGATTTTAACTCGCGCGCGGCGGTCGACCGTATCTTTTCGACACTCATGCTCGATCTGCTATTTTCGCGCTGTTTGGCAAAAATATTTCGCCCTGCCACATGCGGCGACGATCCGGTAAGTTTATAGTTTTACAACGACTGGCACGTTTTACGTCGGGCAGAGCACGCGAGTCGTGTAAAACGTTGTCCCGTCAACGTTCTGTATTAAAAAATCAGTAATTGAATTCTACCGTGTAGTACGCGTTAATAATATATTAAAGAGACATCTGAGAACGTGAATACACATACGTGAACGATGCAAATTACGGCGGATTACCTCTTCTCGGGGGAAGTAATTGCCCTTCGCGAGCCCTCACTTGCCGGCAGATTAGAACGAGTGATTAGCCTTTCTATGAGGCACCTGCTACAACCAATTACGCGTGCCATAGCGCGCACGTACCGCTATTATCTTTGATCGCGAGGATTTAAATCGTATTGATCGGGGCGCAATTAGAATCTAGTTAAATACACCGTTCTAATGGCTGGGATAGTCGGACGTTGATTGGCACGATTTATGACGTAGCTTGTGACAGCGCTCGTGAAATCCGCATTTTCATCTTTGTGCATTCACGTTTTCGTAGGGCCGAATGCACCGCAGCTAGTTTAATTAATAGCACTTCGCATTCAAACATTTTTTTCCGTGGGGATAATTACTTCGCGCTACATGAAAACTAATTAATATCGAGTGCGAGTGTTTAACGCGAAATGTTAACCAGGCGCGCCAAACGTTTATTAGCAGGCAAATAGACTGCGCAAATTGATCAATCTCAATTATCCTCGTTAACGCGTGTATTACAATATTCGGTATTAATATGTTACTTTATCGAGCATTCCCGCGGCTGCCTCTTTGTGGTACGCAGAGAAAGGGGGAAACGTTCGTAAACGGGGCATCTCTTAGGACCGAGTGACCTTGCTCTCTGCAATTTATTCTTCTCTTATCAGCGCCAACAGCATGACGATGTATTTGATTCCCTCGTAACTATGGGATACGCGGTAATTGAACATTCTTTCTCAAACACGAAATGTCATTGTCGTTGCCGGCTTTACGCCCGTGCATACTCGTTCTCGCGGCACTTGAAGCGGCACCACCACAAGCACTCGGAGCGGTCGCGTAATTATCCGGAGTCAGCCGTTCGCTCGCCACGGTTACGTGCATTCGAGAGACCCCGGCGAGCAAACGGCGAGCGCGCGGTAGAAATAACAGCGCCGGTTTCCGTAACCGGCACGTAGTAATGTAACTGCGAGAACGCGAGTTCGGAGGACCGTCCCTCGTTAACGTTACGGCCGTCGAAACGAAGCGGGTGTCCGTCCAGAGTCCAGAAACGGAGGATGAAATTAGAATGCGCGGCGGATGGATCTTTCCCTCCGGGGCGCGCACGGCGCGGCGAGTGATCCCGTCGATCGAGATTCTGCAGACGGGATGCGATATCTCGGCAACGCTCTCCGCCGCTCTCCCACCTCCACGTTTTATTTGCGACTTGTACTTTAAGGGGTAAAAAAGAAAACAAAAGGGACGAGGGGGAGAGCGGAAAAACTCGAGACGAGGCGGACGTGAGAATTCTCTGCGTTACTCTACCGTAAATTTTCACCGCAGTTTTCGCACGCCGAGTGTGTAATTCAATGTGCACACTCTCGACGCGATGTATTTATAAATGGTACACAAACCTAGAATGAGGGAGACGGAGTAGGTCGAAAGAGAAAGAGAGAAAGGTAGGATCGGAGGGCTTTTCATGGAGGATCAGGGCAGGCAAGCGACGACGGAATAATAGCGGAACCATGATGTAAGAATATACCAGGTGTAGCAAAGCGCATTATAGCGGCATGATAAAGGGATCCGTCGTAAATGCGCGCGCGACATTCTTCTCGGGCTTTGAAAAATGTTACGTTGCACTCGCATGACGAATGGCGGAACACTGCGAATCTACCCGCCTTCCTCTTACCCCCGCCTGGGGTGCGTTTAATTGCGCATTTCTGTTTTTATTAGCACGCGGGTGAACAGAGAGCGCGGTGAATATTATTGCGAAAATGTATAATAATCTGTTAAATTTAATTGCAACGAATGCGTATCCCGTCGGATTGCCGTCGCTGTTGTATCACGGGCAAAACACGTAACGCCCAGGACCGCGTGAATGATAATAAATTTTCTCCCTTTATCTTGGCACCGGAATTAGATTCGCCAAGTTTGCT
This sequence comes from Vollenhovia emeryi, assembly GCF_000949405.1. Classification (NCBI taxonomy): domain Eukaryota; kingdom Metazoa; phylum Arthropoda; class Insecta; order Hymenoptera; family Formicidae; genus Vollenhovia; species Vollenhovia emeryi. The sequence goes on along the minus strand of NW_011967240.1, from coordinate 2,834,227 downwards.
GCGCAGAGCTCAGGTGAGACAATATTGAACTTGACTTAGGTGACTTTTAGTAGTCGAATGGAGTGCTCTCGCGCGAATCGAGATTAATTACATAATCACTTCTGCGAAAAGTGCGTTTAACTGTGAGAGGCGCAATGTGTAAAATAAACGCGGTAAACGGTAATGCAGTAATTAATATTTGGCGCGTATATTCTTTCCATTTTGCTGGCACGCGTTAAGATATTTATTATATCATTATTAGCGTATTCGGCAAAATGAGTATAATCATATAGTAATAATTGTAATGGGTAACGCAACGCGTGCACGTAACTTTTTAATTACGTATTCGCTAATTATCGCAAACTTGTTATGAAAGCGTAGTTTATATTAGAGGTATTGCAGTATTTAGTTTGGAATACCTGTGTTTCCACGGCACAATCTCTTATTTTAAAGATGTAATGTAAATTCAACAGCCCATAGTAATTTATGTCCGGTGTACCGAGAGAGGAGAAAGCATAGAAATCCGGTAAAATGTGGATGAAAATTGTGGACAGGGAAATTGAACGAGAGAATAATTCATGTTAAAACGACGTGAATTCTATCGTAACGAGGGACCTCAATTTCATAATTACATGTGCTTAGTTTTATCGTCGTGCCGTTCCACTTTAGTATCATAAACTATTATGCCTGCCCTCATTAATCTGCTCGACTTCGCTATCTTCGCTCGCAGCCTCTTTATGACTCGCTAAAATCGATGTGTAAACTAACCGTTTGAAAAAGTCAATCTCTATTCTACGAACGATTAATTCAGTCCAGTGTACAATATTTAAATTGATTTACGTGTATTTGATAACAAAATTTCAGCATCAAAGAAAGTTTCGCGCGCGATAAATGAAAATGTCACTTTTTCAGCGTTTGACAGGTAAAATTTTTTAATTGCAATGTATATTTTTAACGTTTCTGTCTCATAACACGTTTGTCGTTGGTTTATGCACGTGTTAATCCCGGATTAACACGCGATGATCTCAGCGCATTCACTATACGCAAATGTAATATTTACATAAAAATAATGTTTTACTCCGTTGGATTCTCGCTTAGTGCGCCACATGCTGATACGTTTAAACGCATCGAAGAGAAAGAGGATTTCTCTACTTTTCGTCCCTTTCCCCAATTAGCTGTTGAAGCGAGAACGCTGAACCCATTAATGTAGGCCATTAAATATACTATAGTTTATATCGCACACCGCACAATAAATACACATCACATCTGCAGGTTTCTTGTCGAAAGTGGAAATAATTTTATCTAAATAAAAGTGAAACGAGAGATGAGGAATCTTTGATTAATAAGAAGAAGAAAAAAATGATGGTAAAAGTGACAGATTACATTTTTACTAAGGAGAATCATTTCAGTCCTCGACAAAGATTATCGCTTCACTCGAACGCGACTATTACTGAACGCCTCGTAGTTAAAGATCGTGTCGCGGGCACCGAGCCGTTCGTGCTCGTGTCTGGACCTTCCAGACACTCTAGGCGCATCCGTATAGCGAGATCGACTCGTGAGAGGAGCGACCGTTGGAGCGAAAGAGGTGGCAGACGCGCGGATGAGCACGACAGAAATAGTAGAGTCGGGACGTGAATACAGCAACGAGGACAGCGAGCGTATAGAGACGAGAGAGCGACAGCGAGAAAGTGAGTAGGATGAACAGAGGGGGAAAGAGATGCAGTCAAGTGCAGGTGTCGAGCTTTTGATGGAACGTGTCCGAGATGCGCGCGGTGTCTATGAAACTAGGTTGATTTAGATTGAATTTGACGTATATTCCTCCCATCTTGTTCAACTTCTTTCCGCCGCCTCCGACTTGTTCCTTTTTCTTCCTCTTTCTTGAAATAAATTTACTTCTCCCCCTCCCTTTCAGCTTCTTCTCCTGCGCTCCACCTTTCTCCCCTTCACTCTCGTGATCAGTATGATACACGTGTCTATCAGGTACAACAAGGCGTCACGTGTGTCATCGATTTCGCAATTTCACGAGCGAGCGTGCGGGGCATTGTTCAGATCGTGCACTGAACCCTATCACGAAACTGTTATAGGTTGAACCCCCGGTAAGGTTTACGTTTCCCGATAAAGTAATTGTGGGGAGCCTGTTGTGTTAACGCTAGAAGCGTCGTAGCGGTCGTTTCCATTAGCGAATAAACCTGCTCTGTAGCTCGAAGGGATTTCGACGCTGTTTTGACTTCCGTTTTACTGGCTTTTACGTCTTCCACTTTTAGCAGTAACGGGAGCCGCTGGATGGTCTACAGCGCAATCTAAACACGCGAATGTGTTGATTCTTCGCGTTTTCGTAAAAAGTTTCAATTTTCGCTTCGTTTCCCTCCGCCCTTCATTTTTGCTTCGTTTATTACAATAGAGAAATTTGTCATCCGACAGACCATAAAACGAATATCACCTTGAACGTCATGAAATTTCGGTTGAATTTCTCGCTTATATAATTTATCGTTTAATTTCTATTATTCAGAACCTTGATCTTTGATCTGTCATCGTTATTACATTTATTACGTCGTTGAATTTATTACGTTATCCATCATCTTCAAGTTCTCTAATAACTCATAGAAACAAGGACAGCAAATGTCGGGAGTTAATCTACCTCTTTCATAATGAGATCTGTGTGTGCTCTCGTCCTTTATTTCCAACGTTTATTTAACCATCACCACTTGCCATCCCTGTATTATCCTGTAACTCATCGAACAAACATGCTAATCGGATCCGAACCCGAATCGAGCAACTTTCTGCCTCAATCCCCAAATTCCACCGAGAGACACGTCCAACTCATCATCAGTCCTCTCTATTATTGCGTCCCGTTTGTTTGGAAAGATAACAAATGCAAGTCGCTAGACTGATTGTGAGACTCACTCTGATTTTATTTTCGATAATTTAGTTGGATGACAAGTCAATGCGTTATGAAACTTGTAAAATATATGGAATAGACAGATAGTTTCTGAAAGTTGTTAAGTTTTTAAATTAAACTAGAGTTTGCAAAACGAACTTTTTATACTTAAAGTGGAGTACGTAAGAAAAAAAATGAGAAGTCAAATTTTGTAAAAAGGTTGCGAAAATTTGAATTAAGAAGTTTGTTTTATCCATTGTTAGAAAAAGCTAAGAAATTGTTAAGATTGAAGAGAAGCAGGAGAGAATAATATATTTTTATCGTGATTTCGGTCACACGAATTGAATGGGACTGAGAATTGGAAAGGATTAATAACGTAGAATTGTAAAAATAAAAATCTAGGCAACGAAGACGTTCTTATTCACAATCGAAGTGATCACGGCGAAGGGGTTCGGCTGCGCGTTCCGTGTTGAGAATCTGCTGTAGCGAAAAATGGTATTTTTCGGACGAGTGGAGAATCCCATTTCGCGCTTTCCTCCGAGAATCATTCGAAGGAGTGACCAGAAACAGAGTTGTCTTGGAACAAGAACCTTGTCGCGTGTCGTACGACGGAATTGCAATAGCGATCGGATGGATTACTTCGGCTTCGGAAGATCCGGGACTGCAATCCTAGTTAGACAAATGTTTCTATATGACTTAGCGTTTAGAAAAATTTGCGACGCCAAATATCTTACGATCATTTTTGTCTTCATTAAATGGTGTCGGACGAGGGGGGCATTACTGGACATTTTTTGGGCATTAGTTTGGGCATTAGGCCTTGCTGGGGCATTATAAAGATAAAATAAAATGAACCAAGCTAAAACAAGACAAATAAGATAAAATAAGAGAATAATGATAAAGAGAATAAAAATAAGATGAAGTAATGCCCACTGGGGATTGGTGCAAGATTTCGGTCGGCGGTTTCCCCCTCGGTGTCGGCTGTACAATATTTAAACTTTCCCGTAATTTTGTAAGTAAAATTAATAACTTTGAATCGTTCTCTGAGAATTACTTAGTAAATTATTATGCGAATTTCACTCCCGTGTTAACGGATCTTTCCGCTCACGTTGATAAATGAAACTCGGTGGTTCCGTTTCCTACTGTAAATCCATCCGTAATGATTCTAAATGGACATCGGGAGAATAAGTTCAGAAATTCAAGAGTTCTTCATTTCAAGTCTCCTCACTTTTACGAGTAAGAATGGTCATGCCGCGGTATAAAGATATATCGACGGTGATAAATCCCAATAAAATTTTCGAGAGTCTCTGCCTCTTCGTGCTCAGGTGTCCAATGGCTCCTTTCGCGCGATCTATGACAGAAATTCGCTGTGAATCTGGAAACGGTTTCGACGCAAATCGGCAATTCTATTTCGACTCCGCGCGGTAACTCTCTCGAGGAAAATCTGAGACTATAGCACGGGCCGAAGTTATAGCGATCTTAACCGGTGATATAGCGCAGGTTTAATGTGTTCGGAAAGAATTATCTTATGGCGGCGCAAATCGCGTGGCACGTAGGAATACGAAGAGCACAGTCATACGTGCTCGGCAAGATTCTCGGGCATTATCTCACGGGAACGAATTGTGCATGGATACTCGTTCACCGGAATTTCTATAGAAATATCCCAGAGAGATGCAATCACTAATGTTTGTCTAATTTTACTAATTAGAAGAGATTACTGCTGAGCAGAAATTTCGAAAGATATCCGAACTGATAGGAATCGTTAAAAGATATGAAAATTATGCAGAATAAATATAAGATTATTAATTCGTGAAATGTCAGGTTTTTTAATTAATTAGTTATATTCCTTTTATTTAAACAAGTTTGACAGTGTTAATGTTGAATTATTATTAATAAACTTGGAACTTAAAACCGTGAAAGGAGAGAACATCGATAAAGGAAGGGGGGAAAGAAATAGTATCAGGTTTTCGATAAAGAAAGATACCTGAAATTCCTCAGCGGTTCGGAACGAAATATATTGTTCTCGAGGATATTTCCCGTAAATATATCGCCTTTGACTTTTCTTAGGTTAGATTTTAGCCTTTAATTTAACGCCTTTGTTAGCGACTACGCGAGACAAATGTGTCTGTGAAAGAAACGCAGTTGCGCGATGGAATGCGAAATATCCGCGAAAATTACGGTGGCGACTCGTGATTCGCACGTGCACCCACTGGTATTCGGTGGCTCGCAGAATGGTATTTTTCGTGTGCGAATACAGGGATCCTATTTCGCGCGCTTGCCACCGAGGCGTGACTTGTTTGCAGAAAAGTTGGAAATATAACGACAAAGTTATCACACGCTACGGTAGAACTTCTAATGAATCTGGGGAAGAACCACTCGCACTCGGACGGAATTGCCTTCCTCTTAACAATCCAACCGCCAGATAACAAGACGGCATATTAGAATGTAAATTTACACGGAAGTTTTTGTGTCGGTAATTTACGAGCGAGCAATTTTCGGCGGAATTCCGGAAGAGAATAAATTATTGCTGATAGCTCGGGAGCGCTTAATTTGGAGCGATTCGACGGGGATTTCCAAGGGGAAGAGCCAAGAAGTGTGCCTAAGGAATGATAAGAGTACATTATGATGTATTTGAGATTACATACCTCGCAGTTGCTGTAAATTGAAAACGTTGATTATTTTCTTTGCACACGTTACTTCCAATCTAGATCTAAATATTACAAAGTTTCTCGAAAAGACGTTGCTACCATGTTGCATTGAAATTTTTTGCTTGGGAATTTCTCGTACGTAAATTACAAGACTGGAGCACCGTTTTTACCTGTGGTGCGCAGAGACACTCGAGACCGAATTCCTTTATTCGAGAATTGCGTTAGAGAAATATTCGGTGCATTTTAATATTCGAAACGGTTGGGACGATCGCGAAAAATATAGAGAAACGTCGCGCTCTCAACTAAATGTCGAGAGAGATTGGATAGTCTGAATTCCGTGATGCCTTATTTGACTGACATTTTATGGCTTTTATTCTGCCTAAATAACGTGACCATTACGTCAAGTGGCTACGTGTAGCAGGAGTTATGGTACGATGTCCGACAATTAGATCGAGCTTGCCGGGCGTTCTCGTCGGTGTGTCCGGGGGGAACGATCGTGAAGATCTACGTTCGTGACCGAGAATGCGTGATCTGTGTTAGAACGCATCGACTCCTCCGTTGACCTGCAGTATTTTTTGCGCTCGTTAGGAAATCCTGGGACAGTCGTTAATAGTGAAATACCTGCTTTTACTCGATTGCACTCGCAATGTCGCGGTAACTCGAATACTCCCGATAAATTATTGTGCTTGCTGGATACGTTTCAGTTAGAAGCGAATCCGATAATGCTCGCTTGACTCTCTCTATGCGCTTTGAAGGTACGATATTGTTCCGATATTGAATTAAATATGTACGGGAGGGTGGTCTTAATAAATTAATTAACATACGAATAACTGGTTAATGTCTTATTTGAAACAAATATAAGTTTTTGCGTGATTACTCGTAAACCTTATTTTTATTAATCTGCAGGTGCATTTTACTTATGCTGTATACATTTGCTTTTAGTAAATAAATTATATTTCATTTTAAAGTTCTTACTGAGAAAGTAACTGATAAGATATTTTTAAATGGATAGAGAATAATGAATAAAAAGTGGCTTTTGTTAATGCTATAGTAATACGAATATATTTTCCATTCGATAAGCGGATTTTTCGAACAATCAGATCTATTTGAATTAACGTGTATTTACATTATGAATGTTTAATTTCCTCTGAAAAGCCTTCATAATGCGCATGTAATCTGGCGAGGGAAATCGATCCCTCGGCTGTCATAACAATTATTTCCGGACAAAAGGTATCCTCTCGTCGTGGCACACCGCGGAGTAGTTTTAGACGCGAGAAAAAGATGACGTGAAAATTTTGAAAGCTCTGCAAGGAAAATATGTTTTAAGAGTCGGATTCGAGAAAAATTTCCGTCCGTCTCTGGGATACGCCAGAAATTCCGGAATGTAAAGAATAAAGATGGAGATGTACGTCCGTGAATAAGGTTATCTAGGCAGAATGATGCCTTCCGTATTGCACCGAAAAATCGCGTGTTACATTTCATGGCAGGATCCGAGTTGAATGAGAAATATACAGGACGGAGGCCACGAAGCGGGCTTTCGAAAAACGGAAACGCGAGCGAATCAAAACGTTTATCGACGCCGTGAAAAGTATTCGAATTGTAAAATAGGAAATGTTAGAATTGTCACTCGTTTCCTTTTCAATCGCATTCAAATTTTATCTATTCCACGGTTATTCTATGTTAAAAGAAATAATCATCAGTAATTATATATTTCATGCCATTGCGTCTTGTTGTGGCGTTTTATTTTATTATTCGTGCACATGAAGTTAAAAAAATGAACACGACCACATATCGCGTACACGTACGTCCGTTACGGCATTGCAATCTCGTTTTTCACACTTTTTTACCTTGTATCCATTTCCATTTCTATGTTTGTACGCGAAATTCCCTTTGGAGAAGAGTGGAGAGAATCTGGTTGCGTGGATCATGCGAGTCCGTTCCTTGCGCGAAATTTCTTGCTCGTCGTTTTGCCCCCGCGGAATATCGGACGTTTCGGCCCGGTGCGAGAAAGAGAGAGAGTGTCGAGAGCGGGGAGGGGGGGGGGGAAGAACCGCGGAGGAAGAAAGATGAACGTTCTCGGTTCGTGCACCAAGACATTCAATCTAACCCACTCACGCGACACGAGCCTGGAAACGTTACATCCGCGAGCAAGACGTCTCGCGTTTCGATACGCGCGCGCGTTACACTTTACGAGCGTCCCTGAGCGCTCGCGAGAATGCATGCGGATGCTGCGCGCTGCGATCCGGGGAGTTGCGGGATATTACAGGCGCGTCTCCAGAGAGGAATGGAAAAGCGGCGTGTTTCGGGTACGCCAAGTAATACGCGGTCTAGAACGTATCTTGCCAGTGTGTTCAACGGCGTGATTTGTGTACGGTGGACCGTACTGTGGGATGTAATAAACGTGTTGCCGAAACAAGCATCGAATTGCGGGAGTGCAGAGAGAGAGAGAGAGAGAGAGAGAGAGAGAGAGAGAGAGAGAGAGAGAGAGAGAGAGAGAGAGACCCGACCTACACAGGGTACACTGGCTGTAACCACGATTTCGTCTAATTATAGAACGCGCGGTCGCGTTTGAAAATACATGGGCGACACATTTTTGAGGGAGAACCGGCTATTTCCGTTTGTTACCAGCGGTGGAGCAGTTAATGCTCCAATAATGCTATCAATTGTTAGTTTATCTTTTTACGAAACTATGTTCGTTTCTCTCTCTATGCATCTATGCATTGTTCCAATTGGAGAACGTACCACAAAGCACGAAATGAAAGCAATATATCTCTCTGTTTCATGCAATCAGTAATATATGAAATATGAATAGTCAATAGAGAAAACTAAAATTTAGTAATTTCTCTCTCTCTCTCTCTTTCCTCTTGGAATATATGTAGAATAGATAGACATTTCTCATGCAGTCTCTCGCGTTTCACATCTCTTTCCTCAATAACGGGTTGAAATTTGGCGCTGGAGATCAGTTGGTTTTACGGTAAAAAGACGCGAGGTCTTAAAGTATCATACTTGTAGCTTTATGATAGTATCGTTCTGAGATACTGTTGTCGTTAGAGGACGCGTCAGAGGTTGTAAGATATGCGGCAACGTCCTCTCTGCCACGGTACGACTCGCGCGAATATCGGGGTGAGTTTATGAGACTAGAGCGAAGAGAACGAGGGAGAAAGAACACCCCATTCGTGGATGAGGTGTGTGATTTGTGCCGGAATGCATCGATAGGTTTCCGGGTACCATCGGGAAGAATGATATTTTCTGCGCGCCAGTCGGCGACTCGTATTTCGTCGGAAAATCGCCGGGAAACGTCGGGGAGTCGGCGTCGCGCGTGCTAAACGATCACTTCGCCGTGATTTATGTACCGAGAGTAACAATCGGAGATCGTGCTTTTCTTAAATATTTGACTACAGGGAAATGTGCTCGGAACTAGGTATTCGTATCGCAGTCGAACGGGATAGGTCGCGCGCGCGATTCCAGATCGTTACATGTGATTTCAGACTTCTAGTAGAAGAGCAGTTAATCCGTGTAGTAAATTTTGAGCGTACAACTGTATAAATATTTAAATACGAAAACGGGCGGAAATGTGTCGGAAGAGAAAATAAATTAGAGCCTATAATATTCGAGTAATATATATTGATTTATTTTTAACGAAATTAAGTCAATACCGAGTAAAGAGTGAAATGATTTTGTGTAGCTCGGGTTTGCCACGCGTGATATCATCCGCACTTGATAAAAATAATATAGAAGTTCGATCTCACTTTTGTGAAGAGAGGTAAATTTATCGGCATCCCCCCCCCCCGTGCTGAAAACCTTAAACGACGTAAAGTACATTTACGTTTCCGCTCCAATTGCGGTACACATTACCATGATTTAGTGGAAAGAGAGAGAGCGATAGAGGGGGGGGGGGGGAAACAAATCCTTTAACGAGGCGAAAGGAACTCGGTATTCCTCGCGAGAGGAAACGTCTTGCATTGATATGAGTATTATTCGCGATGCAATGGCAGATTCGATTCGTATCAACGACAGGAGTCTTTAGGATTTACCTGCGTTTGCAGTATCTGGGTGTCCTCGTGAATAAATGATGACGAGTTGTACGTCTCAAAGGGTCGACGTACTCCGCGCTACTACATACCTGATTGTATGCAGCATGTAACGAGGTCACCAAACTTCGATATCATAGCAGACTTACGGCGTATAGCGTAGAATAACGATACCGTCTAGTTTTATGGGACGCATTGTATAATATCGAATAACAAAATGTGAATTACACGTAACGGTTTAGAACACAGGATATTTTTACGTGCTCGCGATTAATAATGAAAATCAAACGGATTCACGCGTCAACTACGTTGATTTCCGTTTCTTTCGAGTTTAATCAATTCGTACTCGACTGTATTTAATGCTTTTTTTAAAATAATTCTTTAACAAATTTTTGTAACAAACGCGATGGTATTACGTATTATTTTCGCTTAATTCGATCGCATAGCAATATTATTTCGCGCACTATTGGTACATTGCCATTTTAACGTATTTTATGTTCTGTATATTTGATGAAAGTACAATTTTATAAATCGCAATCAATGCGCGTATGATTAAAAAAAGTCCTATTATTACATAAAGTATAAATACGGCGAGTAATTTCACGTGTGATGATTCGAGGGCGTTGACTCTGAAATAAATTTATCGACGTCTCGATAAATTAATAAACTGCCATCCATCAGCCCATCGCATCCATCAGTCTAGCCGTTCCATTTTGCCAGTACCGAGCGAACAGAGTGGGCGGAAAGAAGTAGTCCATCGTGTTTCGACAACGAGTTCCGCTTTGAGAAAATAGCATCTGCGGTCTTTCTGGACGTGACACGCTTAATGGAATTCGGTCCGTTCCTTTCGGTGAAATGGGACCTTTAGGACCCCCGTCGTCGACTTTACCATCCACGGTGATGTAGCCGTTTATCGAACATCATTCTCACGACGCCCCCGAGCGTGGATTTTCCCGCGGAGGAACCAAATGGACTTGGCCGGTGTCACCGGTTGTGGCACTTTGTCCAACTTCTGCGTTCTATTCCCGGTGGCTTTTCCGCGCTCGATGAATTGATTCGGACCGTACCAGCGTCGTCCACGCGAGGAAATTGAGCCGACTGATAGGTCACCACGTACAAAGAAATAATTGCGTTATCCCTGACCCATGATTCCGATTGTCATTGTATATCGAATTTTCAATTGTACACGCTCGAGGATAAATGATGAAAGATGAAGATTTCAATGGCGAAGTGTCAGTAATTATCGTAGTGGAATAATACAAGAAATTACAGAATTGCGAAAAATAGATCTTGTGGAAGTAATTGAGTAAAGGAAGACAATAAGAAGACATTTCAGTTCATCTTAACTAATTCTTGCTTTAAAGAAGACGAGACTCGAGATTTAATTGTAGAGAATGTTTTATTTTGAAGAATTTTTAATAATAATTCTCCTATAAGTAATGGCTTTCTTGAAAGTAAACCTTTCGCTCAAAGGATCGAGTTGAATTGGGACAGAAGTGATATATGTAAGAACTGACTGTGTAATAATTAGGGTATTTCAGGCAATGTTAAAAGATCGCAAGTACACGCGACGCGGGCGCGTGCTTTCGTCATCATCGATGATATTAATAGCACCGTTTGTCAAGTTTAGCTCAGTCGCGAGAATCTCGTTTCTAGTTCGTTGGTTCAGTGGCAAACTAAACCGCGTTGCTAAATATACTTTCGACGGTGGACAAGAGAATAAATAGATAAATTCGGATTGTTATTAAGGCCACGGCTGCACTCCGATCATCGTTAGCGCATAACGTCATACTTTGGTCTTTTTAATGTAATTAGGATGCAAAATGCCAATCCCGTTAAACATGCTAGAATCGTACGTAATCAATAAATTGAATTATGACGTAAAATCAATTTGCTAATGTTGCTCTTCAAAAGGGCCTTCGTTCTTAACGCGGTGATAGACTAATTTAAACACGTGGAACGGTTGCAACTTAGAATGGTGTCACACAGTCCCGCCACTTCTTGGCATCTTCAGCGTTCGCGCGTGTGGTCAGCTGTTTGCTAACTTTGGCTACCACTCGCACTGTACTAATTTGTGGGTCTGCGGTACGCCACATTGTGGAATGTTTTGCCTCATTCTGTTAGATAGATACGCGCAAATGCGCGGCGCTAAGACTGATGCTCCAATTGTCACGATGACAATTGTCCAATCGATCGTATATCTTAACAGCAACGGAAGACTTAATTATATTATCTACCGTACAATAACGTAGAATATGGAATTATATACAACGTTCGAAATTCAATATTCCATCCCATTTTACATGCGCACTCATCCAATTTAATATATATTACCATATTAAATTTGCATAATCAAACTATTGGTTAATTACCACTACGTGGTTACTGTCACGAAACCGTGATATTTGTGCGTGTATTGACATTTATTTTGTGTGAATTAAAAAAAGGTCGAACGGTGTTTTATTTTCTCGATATAGAAATTTTACATATATTATTGCTACAAACCCAGATTGAGACGATTGCACGTAACACTAAATTTAGAAATGATAACAAGAGATAATAACAAAAAGAAGACGAAGTAACAAGCTTTGTTTCAGAAATGACATTTTTGTTTGCAATTACCATCATAACTTAAGTTACTTTCTACTTATACAATCGGCTTACCGTTTATCAATTTATCGATTCATATCAATGCATAATTTTATCCTTCATTAATTTGCCATATTATAAATATTACTGTATTACATTTTTAATTCATACAAGTGAAAATAATTTTAAATCACTAATAATCCGTTCGAATAAATATTCGAGAAATAAGATTATTCAAATATTTTTCTCTGACAAGCGTTGGAGATTTAAAATGGTGAAATAAAAAACTCGAGAGAGAGAGAGAGGGGGGGGGAGGGAGAGAGAGAAGAGAGATGACCTTTAACTATTCGAGCGTAAAAAATTCTTAAATCGTTTAAATCTCCGTAAATTTAATAGAAAATTTCTGGCCATCGCAGACCGCGATTTCTGCTATCTTTGTGTCAAGCATTGAGCGAGATAGAAAAGCTACTACACTATCCAATGCGGATTAAATATCACGGCTCTGCTGATTTTCGCAGCTTTTTCGCGTCTCTTTCGCGGGCGCGGCGTCTCGCGGGCGTCACGGGTCCCCGTTTTCAACGGCGAACAGAGCGAATGGCAGTGGAAATATCGCGTTTTACACAAATGCCGCAGTCGGAGTTTTACAATCGCGCAAAGCGCTCGGAGGGATGTAAAAGACAAATTGTGTAACGAGAAAGCCGGATGGAGACTGCAAAACGCTACGGCTCGCTTTCTCGCCGATCTAAATTCGCCTGTACAAATACGTTCTATAATGGGCAAATATGTGACGTTATAAAAAGGCCGAATTATCTTTTTGACATTGAGAATTGAGGCATAATCCTCCTCAATTAGGTAGATTTAAATGAATAAAATTTCTTTACAGAAATGGAAAAAGAATACTTTATCAAAAGATATAATCATCACACGAAGGATAAAAGTAGATGCGTCTGCGCCACACAGCCGTGTGCGCTTATTTATGTGTGTTAGCAATGTATAACATATTACTTTATGCGGTAAAATTTCGAAGTAGTTTAGTATGAAAGTGTGTAAGTATAAAGACGGAATGAAAAGAATATAGCAAGAAATTCGCGTCGTTCTCCTGCTAAAGTTTTCTCGTAGTTTTCTCATAGTTTTATAAGTAAATATTAATTTAATAAAAACACACTGTTCCAATTTTCCGAGTTTCACTTTGAACTGCGTCCAAAGATAAAAGAGCGTGGATGAAAATAAGGAAAGGGAATGAAGTTAGTTTTCAGTTTGTTATATTTCTGAATGTATATATGGATATGTTAGAGAATTGTTAATTCCAAATTTAATTATTTTATGATATACGGGTATACAGGGTGAGTTATAACATTTGTCCACGAGCTCGTGAGAAGGTAGAACGGATCGAGATGAACAGAAAAGTCCTGAACCATTTGCAATTTTCGCAATAGTTAACGAGAAAAAAATTATCGAAAATCGTCGTCTTTGCCCTGCCCACTGTCCAATTCGAGCGCGTAGCGAGATGTGCCGCCCGGCGATCGATATTGCC
>NW_011967240.1:2795317-2820068 GCF_000949405.1 Vollenhovia emeryi | reverse complement strand
TTGTTCATCTCGATCCGTTCTACCTTCTCACGAGCTCGTGGACAAATGTTATAACTCACCCTGTATAGGAAATAATTTATACTCCGTAATAAGCAATAGTAATAATTAATTTTAATTTTAATTACTAGGGTAGATTTATGTTTGAATAAGGATTAGAAAATACAATAGAATGCTTCAAGATAAAACATTATTTTTAGACGGTTATTATTTTCAAATAATCTTTTTAATTAAGGTTCATGGGAATTAAAAACGTTGAGAGAAGTGCGCGGATGGAGAGAAATTTTATTTCTGCTTGAAATAGGTCGAGTAATTGCTGAATCCGTCCACATCGAGGGGATCGCACTTGACGTGCAATTAAGAGTAATTACGTTCGTAAAGATTCGTAAGATTAAATTTCTACTCATACATCCGTGGATGATTATGCATCTTAGTACTGAAAAAATGGCGTTAATTAATCTTGAAAAATGGATCGATTAAGATCGATATTGTCTAAAAATATGTTCATTAATTTGAAATTAAGTGTGAATCTTCCTTAAAGGAATAAAGATCAGGAAGTTTTAAATGTTTCATTTGTGAACTTGTAATTTCAACATAAAATATTTAGACGTATATTTTAAAAAAAGTGTGTACGTGTATGTGTCTGCACGTGTGTACATACTTTAGAGTGTTTTTATAATCATGTGTGATTTACTAGAGAAATCAAAATGTATAGCGATAGTGGAATTTTATTTGAAACGTATTAATTTTCGACTTTGAACACTTGAATTCCCCTTAAATTAAAGTTATCGTATATTGTGAGCTAATTGTTGAGTTCTCTAAGTTTCACGCTGATCCATAGACTGATTTCGTTATGTAGGATATAAGATGACAAAAATTCATGATTCGTAGCATTTTTCCTAAAAGCTTGCACTTCTCTTTAAAGTCTTCTTTGAGAAATTGATTTTTCAAGTTCTTTGTTGACAATAATTTCGATTGCTCGATTAAGGGACGAGATTTATCCCGCATCTTACCCTCATATCGAACTTTTCCATGACCGACTTTTGCCTCTAGCCGAAGCATATCCTAGCCGAAAATACTGCATACCATTTCTGTTGGTCTGAAATTCTGCTTACATATATTCATAAAGGACACAAAGGCGCAAATACATTTATTCATAAAGCCGCAAAGGCATAAGTGCGCCTGCATATTTCTTTGATAAGCAGAATCGAATTAAACTATTCCATAATTTTGTATGTGTAATTTTAAATATATGACAATTTTTATCCTTTTTATGCGGTCCATTAAATACAACTCTTATATTTATTCCACGCTATATTATATAATAAATTAAATGTGTGTAATTATAACAAGTTACTCGTGATTTAATATTTACAGACAGGCGCGTTCTTTTACGTTTGTGCAAAACGCACAAGAGATACGATATTTAGAGAGATAGAAAAATTTGATACAATTGAAAATATTATATTATATTTAATTTTGTTTTTATGAAAATGCCTCGGAAAATGTAAATGAATATATATGTAATATTATTAAAATAATTTACTATTGATACTAGATATTTTCATCTAACAGTCATATATATCTAACAAAATATTTTTCAGAACATGTGTCAAAAAATCACAAGAGTAAAGAACGAAAAATTGTAACGCGTAAACAATTTACACCGGTTTCGACCTATATTGTTATAACAAATAAACTGAATGGATTAAAAAAAATTTTTACGTAAAATTAGACGATGCTTCGTGTCTTTGAAAAATCTCGGACAGTTCAATCACAAAGCAAAGAATCAAGGAAATCGTTGGTCTGTCGAATGCAACGATGGTTGCAAAAAAAAAAGAAGGATAGCAGAGAAGTGTAAGCGTGCAAACGTACATCGTATTTTGTATGCAAACCACGCAGTCGGTTTCGCATTGTGCGTTTCGCGAATGCGAGCAGTGCGCTTGAAAGATTTTTTCTTCCCTTTTGCGAGCGGCAGTTTGCTGAGCAAACCAAACGAGAGTTTCCGACGATTTTAATTGGAATGAAACTTACACTAGTCTCGATATTTTTAACGGGAGAAAAATTTCAACGGGCATAATTCGGTTGAAACATACGATAGTTTATTAGATATGAAGAAATTTGCGACACTGTGCGACATTTATAATGCCGGGATAACAGAATGAATTGCAGCCTCTTAAAGTACGAATTCGTTTATCTAATTCAAAGTTCCCGTATGTTATATTTTAATGAATTTATGGAATCCCTTTTCGTGCTATATGTAGTTCGATACTCCTTTGGCCTATAAAATATCGAGATTCGAATGCAAGTAATAGGAAATTGGATTTTACACCATGAAAGCTGCTCGCGGGCGCGTAGAAGTGAGTCAGAAGCCGCCGTAAAACCAGAATGACTCTTCGCGTCAGCCGGCAAGGAGACGGTTCTCTTACTCATGCATTATGTAACCCTCTAGGTTTCGACGTTCAATCACAGGACTGTGTCACGGTCCACACGCTTATACGATTATAAGTTAATTCCTTGAATTATAGATTTTGCCGTTAAAATGATCATGTGAGATGCAAAATTAACGCCTAAACGTGTGGAGGACAATAACAATACTCGGTCTACATGAAAAAATTATTCTCTTTAACGCAAATAGAAAGGAATTTTTTTATAAATGTTAATTATTCATTTAGAAGAAACTAAAAATCTGATATAATAATTTAATTCATCAAAGCGAGTTCTTTAAACGCAGCATGAAGGTTTTCATAACAGGAATATGAAGGATAAGTAAAACTCTATGCGTTAAAAATTAATTTATTGCTATAATGTATACAATATTCAACGATTATAATATTTCCACATGAAATAACTAGCACTTTGAGTAGCATCTCGTTGCCAGTGGTAATCAACCAAAGGGAATCCCTTTCTAAAAAAGAGATGTTACCAGCGCGAAATATCGTCGTTAATATCAAACAGTTGAGGCCTCTTTTCCGCGATGTCGATTGGTTTTCTTGAAGCGCGGTGTGCTTCGCTTCTCTTTTAGATTCATTGTGAATAAAGATTTGCAATTTAGAAATATACATTTGTATACACTAACTATTGAGGTAAAGTCTCTAATCTTGGTAATTAGAATTTAAGTAACAACGATTTTTGTTTCGAAACATAGTCTCGATTGAACACAATTAATCGTTAATTTAATCAATTCCAATAAGTCCGCAGAATAATACACAAAACGTAGTAACAGTCACGGAACAAAGTAATGTAAAATATTAAGTACGGAATTTTCCATTACACAGGCGGGACAACGAACTTTCAACGGGTTTTTGTTGTTTTTCACTCGGCGCGGTATCGTACGACGTTACGCGGGCCAACGTTTACCTGAAGGTCGCCGCTCACTCATTCGCTCGCCGAACGTCGTGCCGGCAAGCAGTGGCGAGAGTCGCTCCGCGCGTAGTATTACTTTTGCGTTATCGGTTTCCAAGACTCGATCGGGATGAATGCAGGGATAAAACACTATTGATTTGCACACCTTCATCAGTAACAAGTAACGCTCCTTGACTAATTACTAAGTTTCTACAACTTGTAACGAGAAACGAATTGCATGTTGAGGCGACGGCTCTTTATCAACGTATACATATTTCACGAGACTAACTCGTCTAAAATTTGAATGTAAACCGTGGTACTTTGTCGCGGTTACATCTCGTTTACGCACCGCGCTTTTAATTATCTGTCGATTTCGTGTAATCTGTTCGATTTTCGGGAAAATAGAGAAATTTGTGCGACTGGGACGTTCGCGCTGTAATTCGCTCTGTCGTTCTTCGCAACTCGAACGGACAGCAAGTACAGAAAATCGCTTATTGCACGTCGTTACATTATGTAAATGATCTCGCGATTAACTGTTGCAATTAATAACTACTATTTATCGCTGGAAATTTTGTTCACATAACTTATCTCGAGAATTAGATTGAGTGACAAAGATGGTAAAATATCGTTTCGTTGCGGACTAATAACTACTTCTTTACCGCAGATTATGCCTCCGGTGCTCGCGTTGCGTTTTATATCGCCAATTCAAAAGTGTTTTATCCATTATGCTATTCTTCCGAATGAAAAATGCAAATTGTTAGTTTGAGTAATTTGTATGACAGAAAGTCACGCGATATTTGTTAATACTATTTCGTGCGTTTCGCGGTATTTCACATCGCGTACGGGAGTGTCCGAAATTTCGCGCGATCGATGATATTCGCGAGTGAGTGTTGTGTAAGTGCCACAAGGAAATCTGAGAGGAGGAGCAGGCACAGGAGGCATCGGGCAACGACGGAGAAATGGTGAGGTAAGTATCTTACATTCTTATGTTATTTGCTACTTGTGCGAAATACAACATTTGTTCTGTATTTTTATTCGACTTATTCAAATGATTCGAACGAGGATTCGAATAAGTGTTAGAGACAAAACCATACGTATCCAATTTTTTGAGTTTATATTTAAAAGAAAGACTTTTTCAGTATTCTATATAATTATGTTAATAAATATCCATTTAAAAAGTATAAAATATAAAGTATATTTACTACAATAATTTCGATTTTACATAATTAATTTATAATAATCATATACATATTTGTATTTTTGCAGTACAACATATATAGTGAACGATGTACAACTGTGCTGTTGCGAATCGTATCAGTGAGTGATAAATTACTTTTTATTTTAAATTAACGTTGCGCATATTATACTTGAGGAAGACCCGATAAAGGGGTCGAAACGTCGTGATTAAAATGAATATCAATTTTGCCAGTTTGGTTGATTTTTTAAAATTCCCCTTGAAAGAACTGGGTCGGATGATTAGTCGAATCAATATCTCGACGCCTTCAGCTGAAAATAATGCAAAGTATGGCGCAAGATACGGGTGATTCGTGCCACGTGATGCGAATGCATCCACAATTCCGCAGTCATGTAGTCGTGCTTCTTTCCGAACGATGTTTATTTTAATCGAAGCTGCCGCGATGAAATGATATGCAATCAGTTGTTCGCTGGGTAGCCGACCGTGTAATATGCGATTCCCTCTTCCGCTTCGTTGTCTCCAATTCGACGTGGAGTTTGAACGCGTCTTACTTCTCCGCGGTGCAGCGGGAGTTACGCGAGAAACGAGCTGCACGGAAAAGAAATAATGCACGGAGGAAGATATTGCCACGGTAGAATGGCCTTCATTCCGAGGTTTGCTTATTGCGTTGCACTTTGTGCATTCAGTAGCGCATATTTAACGTTTTTTTTTCCGCGAGACAGCGAAGTTTATTGCACATCGGAAACACTCGCGCTATCTAGCCATTGTAGTACGATAGGAGGAGAAATATTGCTGAGTAATACGGTAAAGTTTGAAGTTCTTTAACTCGTCAACAGTGTCGCATGCAGACTCTCGCAGTTTACGTAAATATATCTAAACTCATATCTCTTAAACAGAACACTCCGAGAACTGCTTTAGTCTCAATTGCCATTTACAGTCTCGTGAAACTCGCGTGATATAGATTTCTTGTAAAGTATTTATGTAAGATAAGCTCGTAACTTTCATAGAACGCTCGAAGACTGTTCCCGAGCTATAATATTGGATATCGTCTCCAAGTCCTTCAAACTTGTACAAGTGTACTTAGACATTTGCGTGTGCCTAAACAAGAGAAAAGAACATACCCGTGGATCTCACTCTTCCATATTATTTGCCAAGAGTTTTGAGTAATTTAATTCATGCTCTATATCTTTAAATCAAACGTGCAAGTTGTTGCAAAATTCTTGTGGCAATATCAATGTTGATTATTATTTAATTCAACTCATTTACTTTCCAATGGAGAGAGCGTTAAACTGAAATGTATATTTGCTCTTCGTAACAGTCATTCAGTAAGATCGCGAATAAAAATAATAGATCCAACATTTTTGAGTTCAATGGACACCTTCGATTTTGATATCTTTATTTATCGCTTCTATTGGAGCCACTTCTTTTGTCTGAAGCACTCTATCCAAGCGCAACTATTTTTCCGCTAAGTTGAATCGCATAAGATTCTTCTTCGCACTTTCGTCTCGACTGCAAGTTACGCTTTCGACCGCCTCGTTCACTTTGTTTCAGACTCGTACCGTTGAACTGGCTGGTTTATACATCCGCGTTATTTTAGTTTTCTTATTTGCCAGTCCGCAAAAGGATCCGCTGTTGGAAATTGACTTCGCCGCGGAAGTAAAGAACTTTAGTGTATCCGCTAATTTATTTTTGTTGGCGAATAAGCCACGATTAAATTTAGGATAGCCGCCTGGAGAACGAAACGCGTTTTATATCTTTCAGCTACTCTTCTCGCGTAAACGTTACGCAAAATGAGAGGGTGTGATAACTTCTGCGGAGAATAAATATACATTGTGATTAACTTCTTCCTCCGTTGGAGGATTAACAATATCAATACTCATCTTTACACTAATCTTTTTTCTTATTATATAATCTTTGTGTGATATCAGTATTTCTTTTTAACGTATATTATTTCGGTAAGCTTAATTTAGTACTGTTTAGTACAATAGCATGTATCAATTTGCGCACTGTGCGTTCAGTTAGAAATAAAAGTCTTTAATGTCGAATTGAGATACCTGTACAGTAGACAGCAAAGGACTGGGAGACGCACGTACGAGCATGCGACGCATAATTTGAAAGCTCAAAATGCATAACGCGAAAGAAGATGCACTTCCATGATCAACTCGAGAATAATTACCTGGGATAATTTTTTACATTCCAGATGAAATAAAGCCACAGCCGACAGTTTACTGATCGATAATCCAGACTTGTTTCTATTATCTCTCCTTGCTTCTCTCAGAAAATGTTGAGAAATCTATATACATAATAATCACAAATATTAATAAATTGTGTAGAACAATTAATAATACGTAATTCACATTGGTGACTTTTAATTGGCGTGTAAGAAACTAAGAAACACTCCAGGTAATCATTTATTACAAAAAAAGAATTAAACGACTGTTTCTGGATTAATAAACTTTTTGTTCCTTCGGGAAGATCAGAAGCGACATAAGTAATCTCCGTTTTTTATACGCAATTTATGACACCGATCGCCTCTTGCAAAGGACGATATCACGGCCAGCAAAACAATCTGCTATCTCATACTACTCTGTTATTTGCTAAACGTGAAGCCGTGTAATCGCCGTAAGTCTTTCCTACAATTATGGGTCACGATGAACTGTGTGCGTTACAGTTACGTAATTACTTAGATGTAACCGTAATAACTAACTCTCCGTCGAGGTTACTTTGACCCTCGGAGAAGAAACGGCCTTACGATTTACATATCAACTCTACTGTTGATGAAGATTAGTTCTATTTTTGCGAGTTATACGCGTAATGTATAAAAAAAGAGTATTCAGACCATTTGATACCCTGGCGATACGCCGCAGATGCGACCGTCCCTTTCGAAATCCCGCATGTCCCGCGGGATCAGCACGAGATCATTCGGATTGGGTACAATGTCTCGAACGCATTATAATTTCCCTCTTCAGCGGCCGCGGCGAGTTGCATTATGAAACATTTGCTTCGTGTGTTTGCGCATTGTATAATACAATATGGCGCTTTGCGCTGCGACATTAACTAACTAACAAGTTAAACCACAGGAAACGTACGCGAGTTAGTCGGGACAAAGCGTCGATTTATCGCGGCGACTGATCCGATAAGTACGGCATGCTTTTGGGGACCTATCGCGTAACCGTCCGAAAAGGTATCCAATCGGATGGTTCCCGTTTTTCAGTCGTTATCCTATCACCTATCGCGATCACTGGAATAGTTTTCGGCACGCTGCGAACTAGCAGGAAGGTCAACTTCAATCGGAATAGTTTCGACACTTTTTCCGGATATCAATAAGCTTCATCTATATTGATACGAAATTTCTTCTTCGGATTCTCAAAGAGTAGAAAGTAATTGTTTCAGGGCCGGTTTCGCAAACGTCGATTAATCGGAGATTAGTCGACTCCCTGTCTCTTTCTCCATTGTTATCTAAGAAAAGACAGATAATCGACTAACCTCCAGCCAGCGGTTAACGACGTTTGCGAAAGTGGCCCTTAAAGTGTGCGCCTGCGTCCCGTATTTCTCGGCTAACTTTCGTGCGAACGTAAAAATCGGTGGAAAGGTACACTGAATTTTTTATGTACGTTGATCCTTGCAGCGGATGTGAGAACAACGCGAAAATTAGCCCTCCGGGACTAATTTTACGGTCACCGCGCGCGCAAAACATTCGCGTGTGAGGAAATGTAGTTTAAATACCGCCCGTACGAGAGAATGCGCCATGTGCACGGTACGTGGGGAAAAATATCGTCACTGTGGCGGTACGCTGCGATTTTTTTTTTTTGGATTAACTCTTTTATGAACTGCCCGAAATATCGCGATAGGAGAGATTGTTAAATGCGTTAAGCACCAATCGCGCGAACAACTTTTACGAACCGCGTTCGAGTTTACATTCTCGCTTGCGGGATAAAGAACGTCGCCAATTTTCCTCGTGTCTATTTTTTAATTAACTTTTTGCGGTCTATTAAAAGAATCTTGGCGCGAGAGTTTACTGCCTTGTCGGCCATTGGAGCCGAATTTTATCGCGCCGCCATAAATTTCCGTTTACGGGCGTGAAAAGAACGATTTTCTTCGGCGACCTGATATCCACGTCTGCGCGGAGTATTGTGCTTAGTTCATTAGGTGGAAGTGTCACTCGATTGGGTTTCAATGAATCGACGTGTCTTGAAATGAAAACGATAGACTTTCGATCCAGCTCTGAACAATGATGGAATATTTATCGGATTACCTAGAGCTATTAAAAAGGGAAATCGTTGGAAATTGTATGAAATTGCAGTTATAGTAACCGTGCGATAATAGAAGCGAAAAAGTTTCATATTCTCTATATTTTTCAGCGTTTGCTGGGGCGTACGAAAATATCAAATTATTTTTGTGTACCGGGGTCTCTTTTGAAGATAAAAAGTTTCGGAAATGGAATTTTATAACTGAATTATGCAAGTATCAAAATTAAAATATTTTTCCGCTATTTATATGCAATTTTTGGGGGAATGTGCATTATTATAAAAAGACGCGGAGCACAACAGGTCTTTTCCGAATGATCGAAACTGCGTCGAATTAAGTTTCATGTAAGTGTCTTTGGGTAATAAGCCCGATGGATTCACAAACACAACGGTGTTAGGAATTCTGATTTTGTTATCGTAATAAATCGAGTTAGCGTAATCAGAAATTAGCATGATCGGAGATTAGTATTTCCAGGCACGTAATAGCTATCAAGGGAGTGGCTGTGCGCACGCGTTGCTTTTCACTTGTAGGAAAAATCAAGAAAGAGGAGCTGCTTTGCTTATGATGGAAGAGGAGTAGATACTTTAAAGTAAAAACCGTACTTACGTAACGATATCTCTCTCTCTCTCTCTCTCTCTCTCTCTCTCTCTCTCTCTCTCTCTCTCTCTCTCTCTCGCATTAAACAACGGATTGATCGAATGAATTGCTTTCGACGTAAGGCAATATCTTCCAACACCGCTTGAGCACGTATCGCCAAATGTTTACTAGATCTGATCTCCGGAGGAACGACTGTAATCACGTTGATATCGAGCCGAACGTTCCATTTGGCGCATCGATGCGCCCGTAATGTCGTGCGACGTATTGGAAGTTACTTTCGTATTTTTTCAATTGCACTTTTGTAGCGTGAACTTCTCCAATCGTTCCCTTTTCAGTTAAAACGCCGGGGATGTATTAAAAGAGACGCACTGAGAGATATAACGGTGCAGCATGACTCTTTTGCGCAATCCAGTCACGGTCCTTTATTAAAAAAGTACATTTTAGTTTTATCTAAAGAATTTTAGAAGGTAAGCACACTTTGTAAAATAACGTTTAAAACCGTTTTACGTATAATTAAAGCAATTATTAAACATTATAATGATACTTGTGTAGCACAACAGAGGATGCTACCTTACAAAAGAAATGCCATAATGATGTTCGTTTATTTTCATTAAATCTCATTTCCGAGATAAAAGCTTTATTTGTTGTACGCTTGCGTGCAAGATACATTTTTAATAAAATACTTCTTTACTTCTATTGGGATATAATGGCTTTCCCGAAGTTACACATGACAACATATTCGCGCGTTTACATCTTTAACGCCAGAAACTTGTCTCATTATTCAATTTCACATCTATTTTACGCTACGCTGTCGTAACCTCATCTGAAAATTTACAGTAATCCTGTAACATCAGTAATTTTGTTGCGCTTTGCAAAATAAACATTTTGCTATTAAGAGATGAATCAGACGGGAATTATTAGTTGAAGTAAATTCCTGAATATTCAGGTGTCTCTCCGCCTTAAAATCGTAGATTTCTAAATAAATGTAATTCAGAAATATCGTATATTGCACATTTATTAACATTTTTTCCATTCAGCCGATAAATTAAAAGTGCGATTAATTATTGCGCGTAAATATTACACGCATGCGTAAAGTCGCTGCATGGACGATTTCTTGCCGTCGTATTTGTTAATTTTATTATACGGTAATGCGCGTAGTCGCGCTGAAAACGTACAGGGAATATACGCTGAATTATGGGGTATTGGATTTTCCATTTTGTCACGACAATAAGTATTGAATAATCGCCGGAGAGAGTTCATTTTCAACCGGCGATGACGCTCAATCGTCGATGTGCCCGCGATCGCGCCGGTATCCGCCCTCGATTTGGATCGCTCGCGGTACCGTTGGTGAAATTTATGGCGCTTCCACCGTACTTCGATGCATTTTCCACAAATGTCGGAGATAAACGGCGCGCGAGTTTACCCTTCGTAAAGGAAAGAGGGATTTGGAGGGTGAGAGTTATGAGGTAAAAGGGTTGTTAGAAGACGGTGTGCGCGGGCGCGCAAAGGGTTGCATCAGATGAAATAACAATCCTCGACGCGTCCCTAAGTCTACCTGCAACGGGTGGGTAAGATTAACTGACTCGCGCGAAAATTTATGGCTATTGCTGCTTTTCAGTGCGCGAGAAAAATGAGCTCGTTGCTCGTAAGAGGGGGACGATTAACCGAGAGGGGTGGAGGGCGGGGGAAGATACAAATAACGAGAAGCGAAGATTCGCTGCGCTATTTTACTTGTGAGACGTAAAAAAAAAGAAGAAAACTCGCGAGGAGAGACCGCGAGCTACGCGATTTGTAAGAGTTCTTGTACTACTTTACCGCAACTTGAAAGCGAGACATATTGCGATACACAACGTAATAAAATCGCGTTATACATATATGCAAGGCGTATTTATTTAAAATAAACAATGAGTAGCAACGTAGAAAATCGCTCTATCATATAATGTATACCATTACGTATCAACGTGTAAAAAAAGGGCGAATTTTCCGTTGAAAAATTCCGTCAGCTGTTCCCACGCTGAGTTATGTTAAAGAAATTCCCAGGCTTGGTTCGATCCAGCATATTGATATTGTTCACGTGGGTGCGCAGTATGCGAGTAATGTTTTTTTATTGATCGCAATAAAAACACGCGAGAGATATGTACATCGTCGTTTTAATGAAAATTCCTCGTAATTTCTCTTTTACTGGCGGTATTTAGGCATTGGCATTTTAGTATCCGTTAGCGAAGGTGTTTACCTCTTATACATTGTAATCATTCATGGCATTACTTTGAAATAGCTAGACTGCTCGTTAATATCAAAATAGATTCTTCAAGGGTATTCAATTTTATTCTCATATAATCACTAGTTATTTTTTAGATACTGCAGTTATCTCTATGCAAATTAAAGTATTTGTTATTTAAATATATATATATATATATACCTATTTAGATTATCATCTAGATATATTAGTAGAAATAAAAAAAAAACAGATCTGAGCGCTTCTGAAACGTCACATAATTTTTCGACGACATGTCTCGCATATGAACATATCGGCAAAAATGTTTGCTGAAGCTCGGCCGTCTGAATATTTCAGCAAAAAATATCCAGGAGGACCGCACAGAGAGAAGGGGTTTGAAAGGACGAGAGAGGAGGATCGCATTAGATGAGGTTTTTCGTAGCAAGCCGAGGCTTGAACACATACATATATTGGCGCGCCGCCTTTAAGCAGCTCGCAAATATTTTTCGTGGCCAGTCGAACTCATATGACAGATATTCCTGCAGGATGTTCCGTCAAGTTGTCATCAGATCGCGACATATCATATATAATTTCCGAATAACAATTCTTTGCATAAATTTATATGAAATTATAGTTACAGAATAATTAATTATTTAATGGTTACACTCGTCATTAATATGAGTCTAAATTATAAAGTTAGCGAAATTAATTAAGTTGTTTGTTATATTACAGAAGGTTTCAAACACTTTGCGATTACATTAATCATAAAACTTGCGTAATGAAAATAATTTTTTTCTGATTATTAAACAGTAGACATGCGATTTGCATAATCACAGGCATATTTGTCGATTCAAAACTTAAGATGCGAAGTAAACTGGTTGCTAGAGATTATTTTTTCTAATCTGTATCCAACCTTTTACATAAGTAAAATTAATGAATTTCCTCGGATATACGTTGACAACAAAGTTGACAAGATATAAAGGTTGCGAAGCATTATACATATACATTCGCTCGGTCTATCAATTTTCATGGCAAGCAAACGCGCGTGTTGGGTTCGTGTATTCATACGAGCATGCATGCATATACATACAAAGTAATTTGCCGAGAAGCTCAGACGATAAACTTCCACTGGGGCGAACCAGCAAAAATTTATAAAACAAGAAATGGGCTGGATATTGAATTATCCTTTTTTTTCTGAAAATTTGATTTTCTAATCTGACTTGAAATTACCCTCGTTGCACGTTGCCATTGATATTTGCGAAGTAATTGTTAAGGTAAATGCTTTGACGTACTTTTTGTATTTATAATGTTCTCCTCTGTTTTCTTTCTCAATATTATTGGCGTAAAAGAATTATAATGACACGTCAAAATAATTTATCAAATAATTATGGACAAGTACCTCCGCAGTGTAACGTCGCTAATTACGCGATATTATTTATTATTACGGCATTATTTCGCAAATAAGGTCATCAGGTGGAATACATTTTACCGAGATAACCACGATAGCTAACATATATGAATAATGAATATTCAAATTTTGATGATACCCGTAATTCGTAGAGATAACATTGTCTGCTATACATTAACAGTCTATTACAAACATTCCTGGAAGCTTCCGCATCTACAACTTCAACTTAAAGTAAAAATATGTTTCTCCTCGTAGGATTATTTTTACAAAATTGTATTATAAACCGTATATTCTCAGCGTTACACTAACGTCACTTTCTTATTCAATTTTTAAAATAATTTAACGATTACCGGTACATAATTAATTGCCGCGTTGTGTAATACCAAAAATTAAAGGATTTCGCCGCAAGCAAGTTTAGCGGGCACGATCCAATTTCGGAAACTCTACCCTGTACTAGTTAAGACCAATATTTTCCGCAAACAACGTGGAAAATTCAGCGACCGCGAGGGAAATTTTCGAAAAATCTAATTCGAAAACTTTCCAAAGCTCTCGTTGTGATACCATTCCAACGTGTAACGCACTCGATATGTATATTCGTATATATGCGTAAACGCTATATTTGCAGATTCCGGGGAAACGCGACGTTTGGCAGCGCACTGTAGCTAATTGCGAAAAACGCACGGGAATCGAAAGTCGGGCGGGCTCTCGTATTTTCCGCGTTATCCGGTTTTCGCGTGTTTTCTCCTGTCGCGTCGCATACACATGGAAATTCGGATGCACGCTTCGCGGATGGAAATCGTTGGAAAGGCATTTACATGCGCGAATTTTATCGCGCCTCGTAACCCTCCCCTGCGTTTGCCTTTGACGGTGCGCTATTTTTTCTTTTTTTTTTTGATTCGTCATCGCGATTTCATCAGGGAAAAAAACGTTTCGTCAACGCGACAAGCGTTGCCGATGGATTATTGGCAAAATTTTTCGGTCGGTAAACTGTCGTTTTTAGACGAAATTTAGAAATACGAATTAATGAACTAAATACGAGTTAAACGTACTAAATTCTAGTTACGTAACATTTATTATTTTTCCAATTTATTGTCACAAGACAAATGCAAATCACTTTTCCTTAAGAAGCAATTACTTGCAAGTGAATGAAATTAATGTCGGTAAATGAGATAACAGAATATTTTCTAGCTGCATACAAAAGAATTTATTAGCCATTATGAGATTATTGAGTATTGATTAATAATACATTTAATAATTATTATTAATTTTATTATTTGAAAATATTTCGCTCTGTCACATTTAACACCATAATTATCTCCGGTTGGCGCTGTACTCCAGATATTCCTTTAATAGAATGTGCGAAAATTAATGATTAATGAAAGAGATTATTTTTTATCAATGGTAGTCAATTAAGCTTATTGAATGTTCCGGCTGAATCTCTTGCGCGTATTTATAATTATATTTATGATATCATACTGTGAAGAGATAATGAGGACTGCGTGTTTAATTATGAAATTATTTTCTAATTAATGGCGTGAAGATAAAAAGAATTCCGTATTCTGTACCGTTCAGTTTAAAAGATTTTAACTTCGGAAAGGTATTCTTTTACATCTTTGCAGTTTTAGCTTGTTACTTTTTAATCTGCTGGTCGGTGAATTTTCCCTCGTTTTGTTTCAACAGAACGCTGTTGCTTTATTAAATTAGGATTATAGTAGAATTTACTCTAATTCAACGTTTGATTAATTTATCATTATGGACACCGGCGTTACACCGGCATACAATTATAACAAACATAAGCTGAAAAGTACTTTTGCTAAAGTCTCGTATCTGTCGAAATTGCATTAAGCATAGAAAGAAGTTTATCAGTTGAGTTAAACGAACGGTAATTGGCTCTTCAGGCGGACCAATTAATTAAGCTTTGTACCTCAGTCGTAGAAACTGCTTAATGACGCCTTTCAATCGCGGAATGGCCGATTAAATAAAATATCGCTTTGGGAGCGTTGAAGATCATGCTTGTTAAATTTGCATCAAGCCAGCAGTCGCATTTAATATTGGATTCAAAATATATTTTTCGATGGTTTAAAAATACATCAGAGTGATTTGATCGCGTTATCTAATTGATCTTAAGCATTTTACGAAAAGTAGCATTTATGTAACATTTATGCGCTGTGTTAATAACAAGCGCACATAAGAGACATTGTGCTGACGTGTTTCATTAACGTTTCTTCCGTTTATGAATCAAAGCTGCAATTTAACACTTTAACTCCCTCAGACGATTCAAAGCGGATTTATATCGCTAATTGCAATTCTCGCTTATAGGACCGTATCGACGTAAGATTCTCGTGTGTTCCACGGCTGTTCGTCGCACGTGTCTTCCGAAACGACAAACGTACGTGCGCGCGAATAATCGAGACGGAATAATGCGATTATTACGGTGGCGCGCGAGCATATACATTCTGGCAGCATTGTGCCGCTGATGACGGCGCACCGTTCCCATAGATGAGATATTTTTCAAGTGCGCGAAACCGATTCCAATCATAGCGTAGTCGGCGCTGAATAGTTCTGGAATTACGTATAAACAGACCGATGTCAAGGCGACATGGCCCGGTGCTTCTAGTCAGCGCGCTGCATTTACATGCAATGAGGAAGTTAGGGTAATTCTGCGAGTTAGGAAACTCCCTTTCAGGATTCCCTCATGCCGCAGACTCTTCCGACAATATCACGTTTGTAGCGTATCCATAGAAATTTTACGGTATCGCGAAGGAAAGTGTTCGAGATAATCGGCGCCCGGAAAAGTGTTTTAGGAAGCAACCAACGGTATCGCCGAAGCTCGTGAGCAGTTCTTGAGAATGGGAGAGATATCTACTTGTCGCCTTGTTGTTTCTCTATCAAATTGGTTTCGCGTAAAGAGTGGAAAATCGCACGTCATTAGCCAACATTCGATGGATCAAGTAACGCGGACAAACTATTTCGCGATACATTTATTAGTTCTGGTATCATTATTGCTGCGAGGCACAAATCAGTCGTGCATTGACACGTGCATTGATTGCGGCCCTAGTTTCCACCACTTCTTTTAAATGCATCTTGTGGTATAAATCAATTTAGCGTCATGAATATTCTGCATTGGACGCGTGTCCACGGTATTATAACTTCCAATCGACGTCAGGCCGCGTTACCGTAAACGCGCGCGTCGCCATTTCAGCAGTAAATCCTTCTACATCGTGTCCTAAAAGCCAAATCACATTACGGCGGCGGGTCGTGATGGCATCGATCCGAGTTACTACTCCACAAACACCTCCGCATTCTAAAATAAATAAATATGAACTCTATTATTGAAATAAATTCATTGTCACATGTCAACAGTTTCAGCGCCATGCTCGCGCACAGTAAATAACGGCAGATTATTGCGGTTTTTGCATTTAATCCGTTTGCTCTCACAACGGTGCGCGTATACTTTCAATATCAATATTGATTACACGTTATCGCGTTACGCTATACAATAATTTAAAAAGAAAGAGAATGCAAATTACAGACTGCGTTGCCTCTCGTTAAAAAATAACAAGTTTGTCATTTTTAAGTACATATGCTCGCTTTTAAATGCTAATTATATCGATCGTTAATGATGAACTCTTTGGGCAACTTAATTTGGTTGTTGAATAATTTATCTCAAGTCAAGTAGCCTCTGCCTCTCTCTTTCTCCCTCGCGTTTGTTCTTCACACGGCGATTACCCGTGATATTTTTGTCGATATAAATTTATACATTTAGGTCTCGTTTCTATGTAATGATTGCGCGGAGTTTACGGATGCTGTACAAATCGCTGTACAAGCTCGAGAATATCAACTTAATTCTCGTCGCGAATGCGAGACGTAGACTTGTACGCATCTATAGGAAGACCACGTAGTTACGCAAATTCCGGTCATAAAGCCTGCCTAAATTGCCGGGTCTCGCGATTAATGTCCGATAACGATATCTGAATTCCACGACAGCCGCGACAACTCAGCGCTCACGTATCACCGTTAGATAACTCGCATGACCGCCCACCGTCATGCTCGGTGTAGGCGTACGACAGAGGGAACTCGAAACTGATGTCTCTTTAAAGGCCCGAGGATGCCGTAATTACGACATGCCGATGTCCGCCTTCCTTGTTGTAATAGAGCGCACGCGTTTACCGCGTTTGCATGATTTGCTATTGGTGATGGTCGGTCATAATCATATAATGTAAAAACTTTGATGAACTTAGTTCCTCTATTTATTGAAAGTAAACCATGAATTTGTCAATTTTTAATTAGATAATAAATTAAGCGAATTGGCAATTATTATTTTTAATATATAGGGTATATTTTTCAGATCTTACTTCTTATAATCATAATTTAGAGCCAATTTCTTTATTACCGAAGCTGTTCTTATAATGAACAGCCTTTAAACGTTTGAAGAACTCTTTAAAGGGAGGTAAATCGGGATAATAAAAGAAAAAGCTTATTGAAACAAGTTGTTAGTTTCAATTTTGGCTTCCTCACAATGGAAGCTTTGTGAGTTGAAATCGGAAATTGCTTCTTCAGAATTTTAATTTGCACACAAAGCTGCCTCTATGAGGAAGCAAAATTACATGTGAATCTTGAAAGATTTAAAAATTACAAATTTACGACACACACAAACGATGACTGACAATATTTCTGCTAGAAAAAGAAAAAAATCTACTCTATTTGCGTAAAGAATTTGTAGGTGAAAGGCGGCCTGGCAGTTTTGAGTGTATTCTTTTAAATAGTTTCTCATAAACAAATTTCCGTGAAAAATTATTGCAATGAATTATTAATACTTGTGAGTAGTTTTTAAAAAATTCTGGTCGCATTTAATAACGCTGTCATCACCGTTGCGAATGGAAATTATGCATCAATTGCATTCGCAATCCGGATTACGGAGTTAAAGACCTGTATTAAATGTGTTAGTGTGTATACAATTGTTACGGATCCGTTGATTCACGTATGCTGCTGATATTACAAAACTGGCCGTGCACCGGAGATAAACCCGAGATAATGGCGTAACGTGCACGATGGTGAATATTCGTATCGTATCAGCGGTTGTTACCGGGCTTTCCATATGCTCTGATATCCGTCGGTTAGCAAACTTCAATGTCTGATGGCGTATCGTAAACGTGAGAGCGTTTTTGCGACGTATCTATATTTTAGTAACAAGTGACATCGTATTACGACCTGATATATTACCATGACAATGGTTAATATTTATTTCCGACAATTTTATAATTTCAACTTTAATAATTAGAAAATGTGACAAAAAATTAAAGACTAGTTTCTTCAAATTGTCAGTATAATTAAAGGTTGGATGAGCATTAAAATGATTATATTAATTATGAATAAAATTGAAAAACATGAAAATAGAAATATAATATATTATTGAAATAATTCTTTATTATGTGTTGATCATATTGATCATGATATCAATCTTAAATAAATGTTAAAATGATAAATATATATTTATCATTTTCAAATTTTGACATATGTATACATAATCATTATTAGATTACGACAAAATATTGCGCATAATACGCATTTAATATATATATTTTAACGTGTCGGAATATGTGTACAAGGGAGCATAATTATTGAATAATGAGATAGTTCAATATAATTCAGTTATACACAGCAAATATTTATTTTCAGTTCAAGATATTTACACTGAATTAAATTCTACCAAATGCATACATGTATCAACTTTCTCTTATAACTAATATTAATTAATAGTGTGATTTAATTAAACATTGTTACGAAGTCCTCCTGTTCGATGAAAATTGATCGGAGATGAAGACATGTACGAGTATGTCAGATCGTATGATACACTTTTGTTAGTTTAACACAATTCTGTCATGTGCATAATAGTAATTTAAATATGAATAACTTGTGATAAATATATTGTCGACAATAACATGATTTAGGAAGGAATAAATTAATATTTATTCTAAACATCGAAACAAGTTGACATTTATGTACGTAATATATTAATTAAATTAGTTGAATTAATTTAAATGATACGATAAAGTTGAGATTTGCCTTTCACGTACAACAGTTCAAAAACTAGAATCGTGCGATTACGTAACAAATGATCTAACATGAGAAAGAAAAAGTCCATTGCTAGAAAATGTAAAAAATTAACATTAATTGTGGAGAATAATCTTTATAAAAATTCTTCAGTATCGAGTATTTGATCTTGTAACGTCATAAACATCGGCTTCTTCGATCGTTATACAATTATTACATCGACATTGATCGACTGCATCGTCAAGCGTGTAACAAGCTTAAATTTAATGCCGCTTTAATAGCTATTGTTGCGTTTTGGCCGCTAATGGAATATTTTACTAGAAACAAGGAATATTACAGATCACCGCGCATATTAATCTTGTTAAATCACGTCCGTTACGCAAGGTAAATAATTTCGCCGCACAACACTGTTCATGGTTGGTGCGAGCTAAACATTAATTCGAATTAACTAGTAAATTGCGGCGGCAATTTCGCAAATTTCGTGAGATCAAAGAAAAACATCCTCAATTATTTTACAATGGTACTTTTTGTTGTCTCATCTCCAAACTAAATAAATTAATTATATATTTTTGTACAACGTCATCCGAGTTTCACATATGGGTGTGACCGAGGAGCAAAAGCCGCTGAGGGCATTGTGTTGTACAGATTTGTTGCATTAATGGGCATTACTAGGCATTTTTTGGGCATTAGTTTGGGCATTAGGCCTTGCTGGGGCATTACATAGATAAAATAAGATAAAATAAGGTAAAACAAAATAAATAAGATAAAGTAATGCCCACTGGGCGTTAGTAGGCATTGGTGTACATGCTGTTGGTCAGCGGTTTACCTCTCGGGTATGACATATGAATGTAACACGTCACTTTATACAAATGCTGGATATTTTTGTAGTCAGATATCGGCCAGCTTATCAGTTCAGCGAATAACAAGATCAACAACGAGTGTCATTACGTTTATCTAGAGAGAAGAAACTCTGCGACTTGTCCGCCATAATAAACGTTCGGCACTTCGAAGTGAAAATAACACAGAATATTTGTCTTTCTATTTCTGTGTCACAGAACGTTGCTATCCGCTTTCGTCTTTAACAAAC
Source organism: Vollenhovia emeryi (assembly GCF_000949405.1). NCBI lineage: Eukaryota > Metazoa > Arthropoda > Insecta > Hymenoptera > Formicidae > Vollenhovia > Vollenhovia emeryi. The sequence goes on along the minus strand of NW_011967240.1, from coordinate 2,799,922 downwards.
TCTTGTTCGGGAAAATAAAATAGCGCATACATGTGGGCTTTCTATTAAAAAATAATATAACAATATATCGCGCACGCAGTTCTGGCTTGAAATGAACGTGGAATTCGGTTTATTAAAAATAAACCGTTTATTATTAAAAATAACGTGATCGATATGAGAAGTTCGAAACGTAAATTTTAACGAAACATCTAACTAGTAACATTTTGCATTTGGCAGAAATTCAAATAACACACGGTTGCAGATTTCTTTATGTACAGTATTGTTAGACACGTTATAATTAATTGGAACGTTGCATACATGAAATGTACACAAAACTTGGATCATGACTAATTTATCAGCTGTATACCAAAATACGCCATGTTTCGAAATGTCTGAAAGAATTGTCTATTCTGTGGAAGATATTAATATCATTCATGCTTATAAGAAATGGATGTCTTAAAATATCTCAATGCGAAAATCCACGGTTGAGAATGATGTATTGAGCCATGAAGACATTCGCGCATGCTGAAACTTTTCAAATTGAACATCCATCTATTTGTCAATAAACCAAGTTAATTGATCAATCGGATCAAAAGGCATAATTGTGGGAATGGAGAAGCATAATCATAACTTCTGCATTTCCATCATCGTCACGTTCAATGGCGATATTCTAGAAGTAGCAACGAGGATATTCCCGCAACAGATTCAACGGTTTGCAAAATATTCGATTGTAATGTTCGACTGACAATTGTTTCAAGTTTTTAGAACGTACAGAAACGCTGTCTTTTCTGCGTTATCTTTTTTACCTCGAACGAAGGCAATAATTAATTGGTGAAATTAGCAACTTATCTTACAAATAGACAAACGTCACGCACTCGTCTACATTAATTCAGCGTTGCGAACGAGATAAAGATCTGCCGGTTCCGTAAGGATCTATTCTCGTGGCTGCTCCACTTTCCGGCTATTTACTCCGATCTTCTTCTAATCGTGTCCGGAATAATCTCTTGTGAAATGCCGCTTATTGATTCAATGCGCTCGATTTCCACGCTACCGCAGGGACGACTGATCCGTAGTTATTTGGGCTTAGCGGATCCATAAACGCGAGCTCAATACATTACGAATACTCATGCATACGCTTAAATTTATACAACATATATATGCACATAAACATGTTTTTGCGAGCGGTAATGCCATAAGCATTTAAGGAAAGTGAAAGCAATTTAATCTTGGAAAGAATAAGAATAAAAAGAGCAAGATTAAGAAGTGGATCTACACATGTTTTTAATATAAATGGAGCAGGATGGCGGAAAGTAAAATTTGTTTTTAACCTATACTTAATTCAAATAGGCGTATCTTCTTTAATTCAATAAGATTCTCCACTAAAATTTAGATGAATTTAGAACGATGATAATTTTAGATAAAGAGTCAAGATCTTTACAAAGTCTTTTTTGTCAAATGGGAATTTTTTTCGATAGAACAATTTTTTTATTTGAGGGAAGAGCCTCTGCATATAATATTGTTTATATCGTGATCTTTTTATGCTTGGCATTGTGTATGATTACACAAGTCTGCATGAAAACTTATTTCTAAATACTCGTTAAATAAGTAACAGAACTGTAAAGCGAATGTACAACACATTGCCTCAACCTTCGAGTTTACGTCACTGAGATAATTGACCGCCTAGCTGGTTGCTTAAAAATAGAGTGCGTGGCTAAAATATAATCACGGTTCCGGCCTGTAAATTGCCGTGTACCCGGTAAAGTACCGATTTCACGGAGGTTGATCGGTTACTCAACGCACGTTTTTACACCTCCTCGCGTAAAACAGTCGTGGCGGAAAATTGTACGTTCGTCTTAATGCCGTTGTCCATTATGATTTCTGAGTGAAAGTCCCGTTAATTATCGCCACGATTGCACGAATATAACACAAGGTAAACTTAATTCGCGGCAGTTTTCTTCATAACAAAATGCTTCTTGCGTAATTATTAATAAAATATAAGTAATTTCTCTCATATTATAATATATAATATATTACATAAAATATACTTTTAATATGATTTTGACATCGCAAGTTTTTGCATTGTAAACATCCAATTTAAAAGCTATTATCTTTATATGATTGTTGTTTACCAACGCTATAATCTTGCTACGGTAAAATAATGTAAAATGTATAATTACGTAATGTTGACACAATACAGGTATATCAGTATAAAGATTTAGTCTCCACCTTTATATTTTATCAGTAGAGTTACACGTTCAAGTTATATGTATATAAAACTCTCTTACTGTATCATGTTGTAATAAAAAGGAAGAATATTCGTTTTTCTAAAAATAATATTTTGCGATAAATGTTATCCATTTATCGATAATTATGATATTAAGAACTTTCTTCCAAGTTTTAAGAACAAATTTTCCAAGAATTTACTAATTTATTATGTTACAAAATATGAAAAATTTAATTAGTCTATTACTATCAATTTACCAGTAGTGAATAGGTAATGTTTAGCTTTTATGTTTTTATTTCTTATTTTACTTGATATTTATAAAGTTTTTAATTTGATTAATTAATTATTTCATAAATAATCAATACCTGTTTTATTTAAATATAAAACTCTTTCTCTCTCTCTTTCTGTAATGAAAAGATTGTCATAAAACGTTGTCGTGTGATAATTTTTTATTTGAATGGAAGCATCTTGAGCAATACGGAGTTTACCATATCGCTCATGAAACATATTTGCGCTCTTTAATGATATGCTGACAAGAGGGGTATGTGAAAGTACCGGAAATAGGGTTTACTTATCGTCTGACTGAACCGGTTTGTCTATCATTCGCACTTCCAAAAAGAAGTCCATTAGCAACTCGCTGGCGCGATGTAATCATGCCAATTAGCATGTCTTTACTTTTACGACCGCCAGGTTCATTCCGCTGAGTGATGGAAAAATGAACGACCTGTGAGGAAAAGATGATGATGTGGTCGAGCTCTTGCATGTCCACGTTTTCCGACACTCTCGCGTGATTAAAAGTTTCGAGAAAGCTGTCCTGGATGCAACGCGAAATAAAGCGTTGCGTGCTCAAATATCGCTACAATGCTATACTTTTCTTATCGTTATACTGGCGAGCTCCACGGTTCTTGTGCAATTTCACATTATGTAATAGTGTTGACACAATGCGTTGATAGTAATACATTAAACTTTGTACTTTTCATCAGTAGAATTGCATGCTCAATGCTAAAACTTTAAGCGTTAATGTTATAAGCGCGCATTACTACAGAAAGAATAATATAATGTTACAAAATTGCATTATAAAACGTATTTCAATAATTATGTTATACTGTTAAAATCGAAAGATAACTCACGAACAAAGTTCAGCTACATAATGTATTATACTAAAAATTTTAGCGAGTATTATCTGAATATTTGAATGCGTATATGAGAAATTTTGTCTTCTGTTTTGACTTTTTTTTTATTATATGAATTTTATTATCCAGAGAAATTATTATTAATGATAACTTTTTGCTTATATCTAATTGTTAGCAATGCATTTATATACTTCATATCGTAAGCGAAAGAAGCAAAATTTCAGAAATTTGCGGAAGAAGCGAATGAAGCGGGACGTGTATGTACATGCCGTCGTTGCTTCTTGATTACACACCGAGCGATTACGCCCTTCTGGAACGGATCGTTAATTAAAAACCCTCGCCGCGGGCTGTCAGACGGCCGATCGCGAAAGTCGCTGAGAGAAACTTATATTAATTAAAGAGTTGAACAGAAAGCTCGTAAATGTTCGTGAGGTTCCTGCGGTCAAAGGCGAGTTCAGATTTCTGGCGATATATTTTATGAGTAAAAGAAAAAATGGTGTTGCTAATTTTGACTTATTGAGAAATAAGAAATAGTTATTCCATTAAATTCAGACATTGTCGATTCGGTGACCTGTTTGTTCACTGACTAGAGGAAAGACCTCTATTATGAGATAGGTTCCTAATATGAGATTGCAGGTTTTCAACACCCAAATTCAATCGCAAATCTTTTTGCGCAACGATTACACGATCTAACAATGAATTTTCCACGAAACAAATTTCGCTCCAAGAATTTAAGAGAAATTACAAATTCTCTGAGGTACCTATTGTTATCATATAAAGGAGATACCAATTTTAATAAGGTAATTTTGCTATAGTGCGTAATTTTTATCTTCGATGCCCATCAGAATTCTTAAACGAAAAAAAACATACCTTCACAAATTGATAATAAAAATGGGTGCTCGATATGGGTGGAGCTTTTATACATTTTTTTTCATTAATGGCCTTTATGTATTTGTGCTTTCCTTCTCGAGTACTTTAATCATTATATTTATTCGGGGAAAATCTAAATGGAAAAATGAATTCTGTTCGTGCAGTTGTCGATTGTCGGTAGGTAATGTATTTGCCGTGCTTGATCCGAGGCGATGTTTTAATGAATTTTGTAATGTCGTACCGCGCGGGAAATTCACGAGATTGAATTTCCGAGGAGAGTGGCTTCGCGTAAAATGTAGGTGGAATACCGTTGTTAATATACGGAGGAGCGCTTCACTTAAACGGGATGCCTAAATATCCCCTGTTGGCTGCGAAGAAATCCTTTAATTAAAATGGTTA
>NW_011967240.1:2758443-2793704 GCF_000949405.1 Vollenhovia emeryi | reverse complement strand
ATAAGTAGACCAACACGCGCAGGACAAATATACCTAAGCAAATAAAATAACAACTTAAAAATAAGCGCCAGCTACGTTGCTGTTATTTTAAACGGGAATTATAGTTACTCTATCTTTTTTAAAGAAGATGCCGGGTATCTTGTATACTAAATGAACATATATATTACATACACTTTGGCAAACACACCTAATCGATTGTCAATATCTTCTAGTAGCTGAATTATGCAGTCGATTTCTTTGATAGTTAAGTGAGACGTACCGATGAGAAAAAAAAACAGGTGAAAAGTTAATTATAAAGCTACCCCGTCGTTTATTAACGTAATTACCGTCTCATCGTTAACTTCCTGCGTAAAATACGATCGACCGACACACAAGAAAGTATAGCACCCGTCGTTAATCACACCTTATCTTGCAGTTCCCGATGCAGAGGGTTTCATCAAGGTTAATGCATTCGCACTGATAAACTACCGTGGCACGCCCTGCCGTACGTTATCGACTGCGGTGCAAATATGGGGATGCAGAGTGCGAAAATGTATATCGCGGACGCGGCCACTCAATAGCATCAATTTCGTTTGCCTTCGCGTTCGAGATTGACGCACGTTTTAAAATAAAAAATGTGGTCGTTTGAAATTTAAATCATATTTTTGCAAAATAATTAAAAAGGCTTTTATAAAATAATTAAAGAGACAATCACGATGGCTAATTTTAGACAGTATTTAAAAAGTAGAAGTAAGTAGACTTTTCTTTCGCGTTAATTATTGCCTTTGATCATGATACAATCTAATTTTCCATTATAAATTTTTAATAAGTACTGATTATAAATACATATACGATGCAATAATGCTCTTACGACGAACGTATTTCCAAAATAAATTTTGCAAAAGAGAAAACCCGTTTGTTTTTAAAGCACATGATAAATATTTGATATATATTAAAAATTGACGGTAAAAACTTTGAAACACTGTTATTCAATACCGAATCGGATTTGCCTTTTCAATCCCGAATATGCTGACCAACAACATTTCTGCTCGGTGGCTTTACCGTATCACTGTGCATGAATATATTCAAGATTAAATACAAAAGTAAAGTTATTTTTATTTTACGCCAAACTTTGAATTATCAGTATGAAATGACACAAATTAAATTCAGGAAAAACAAACAGGTTTCGCGAGACATAATTTATTTTATTTACTTTATTATTTTCTATTTATTTAATAAATTATATCAAATGGTTTCTTCATGAATAATCCGTAAAAAAATCGCATGTTTTCTTATAATATACAAATATAGAATATATTTTGATCGACTGAAAACCTGATTAATTCCGAATGGATTAAGTAGTTTAAATTCTATGTTTAATATATCTACATATTCTGCTAATTAACCTTCCGTAAAAAATCTTAAACTAACCCGTCTATCAAGAGTGAAATTACGACTTTTATTTGCGTGAAATTATCACATTTTTATATCTCTTATTAATATAATTTTTCAAAATTTTCTACGTTTTAAAGTGCAATATTACATGACGTTTTGTTTTTAAAAATAGGTATTATTTTATGCAGTTTCCGCTCAACATATGAAAGAGACGTAGTTTTAAATAATGTACGTGGTTTGATTATATTTAATCAACTTCATTTGGACGGTGAAATCTCTCTATGCAATATAATGCAATAATGTAGTGAATATTTTGTCCTGCGTAAAAATATTATTACGGTATTACGAAAAATAACGGTATGTTATATTTATTTTCTACGTATCTTTTATTGAACAGAAGTTCATAGATCTTCTATAATTGAGAAAATTAACGCAAGACGTTACCAGTGCTGGTTGCATCCGAGAATAAAGTCTTATGCCAATAAGTTCAATGTTTTACCTCCGACTCTGACACATATATCTGCAGCTTGCGAAACGTTTTTAAAAGTGTTGTATCGAGTGTTTGCTTACCGCATTGGTTTCGTTGTAACATGTTCGCCTTCGATGCCGGATACTGCTGACGTCTTTCGTATTCTGTTGAGTAACAATGCCATTATCAGAATTACAATGATACTTGCATACCAATTTTTATACGCAGAGGTTGCTTTCTTGCAATAATTGTTTGTACCAAAAACAAGAAGTTGAATTTAAAAAATTTTTTTTAAATGAATAATTTAGAGAATTATAAAATAATTATTCAAAAGTTGTATATTGTAATTGTGAGATTAAATTGAAAGAATGTTATACGTTTGCGCAAATTCGACATGTTGCGTGCTTCAGCAGAATTTTCAAAATGATTGTTTTCCGCTGTATGCATGGTCGAATATCTTACACAATTATTAGCCGTTTTCAGAGAGAATATTACAAGCTCCTTCATTGTTATCTCGGATTACTTGGCAGTGTCCTTGCGTAACATAATCGCGACTTAACTCACGGAACGAAACTATTGAACCTTTCGAATAATCGCTTTATTAAAAATATTCGATGCGCATGAATAAAAAACACGCCGGATTAATTTTTACAGCGGAAGAAAGCCAATTATTTATAAACTAACGTGACATAAGCAGGATGAGATTTTTGACAAGGTTTTCTCGACAGGCGAGCACATATGAGTGGTTTAATTACACTTTATCTTCCTGTCTTCCGACGTGTAGGATTTTATTATTAGATATTTACGCGAGCAAACTATTTTTTTATACGCTGATGATCTTTACTTTTTATTTTCAACCCTTCTAGGATTATTAAGAGTAACATAGACTGGTTTTTTGTCGAAATTATTGATTATCATACTATGTTCTATTCGGCTTTACGTGTAACCTCAATAAGAAATACACCATTAGATCGCCGTACGCCCGACTTAGCAAAGGCGATGTACTTAGCTATCTCCGTCGTTTAATTCTACTTAGGCAGCCGACTCATACTCGCGTGTTCCTTCTGGATTAGGAAGGTTTCCAGTAATTGCAATACATCGCTATAGTTGTCGCACGAAATGGGCTATATCCCGGTTTCTGTGAGCCCGACGCAGTCTCGTAAAATTGAAATCCTCACGAGGAAGCGGAGCCCCGTGGAAATTAAGAACGGCCGATAATCTCTTCCCGGGATTGTGAAAGCAATCTCGAATTTTGTAGGAAAACTTAAATCTGTGTGCGAAGCCGAAGATTTACGTCTTCATCACTTAACATTTTCCGCTAAAGCGGTTCTTACCCGATGTTGTTTACTCGATTCGAAATAATCTGCATGTCATGCGAAAGTCGTGTTCGACGGTTACATTTAGATGTAAATTTTACTTTGAAATAAAGTAGGGGATACAAAACATATGAAGGAATTAATTATATAGTTTTGCCAAATGGGATATTAACTACTATTATAGAGTAATATCAAACCTAATTTAACGGAAATTATATGGAAATTAATACTAATGTTAAAGCTATTAAATATTGTTTATCATATTGCTTCTGTGCATACATGTACGCGTGCATTTAACGTATTATATCCAGCGTCTCGTATTAGTAATAACGTATAGTTTTGTTAAACATTTCTCCTCCATGAAAATTTTAGTAAGAGCATTTAGACAAATTTAATCCGGGAATACGAGTTAATAAAAATATAAATGTGCAGCAGTTTTATTGTAGTATAGCTTTTGTATGCTTTGTAGAGATATTAATTTCGACAAATGGGGGCTCCATTTGTGACGAAATTAATGGCTCTGGCAAAATTTGTCGTCTATAAAATTTTTAAAAAATATTTTTAAAAAAAGGTTTTTCCATTATTATAACTTTTACATATCTTAACATTATTACACTCGTACGCGCGCGTGATTCCACATCGCGCTTATGATTTATCCTTGTCACTGTCGTAGTTTTGCAAATAAAAATGTGCAAATAAAAATTCTCCCGTTCGACAAATAGATGTCGATGTCGCTGTCGCGAAGGTGTAATCTGTTTATAATTCTGCGAGTGACACGAAACAGAAATGTCGAGGCGAGAGAGAAGGCCGTTGACAGGTCGCCGTCACATCAGGAAATTGTTCTGAGGACCTAGCAGAAGGCAAATGAGAGACCGAGTTCTCCTTTTATTCAGTCACGTTGAATTTTCATTTTCTGTACGTAACACAAAATTTGGCTGGATCGGATAGAGGGAAACGGAAATGCAAAATGTAAAGCTTCCGCCATTACGCCTATTCGAATCATGTTGACGTGCAATTTACAATGGAATCGAATTCGAAATGAGATTGAAAGAGGCAAATGAAAAAAGTTTCTTCCATGTTATATATGTGTAGCTACGTGTTATTTCATGGGTGTGAGGTTTTCAACTTTTAAATTTTAAATTCTTTCGCAAGAGACACTGTTATTATTCCTACATTTTTGTTAGACTATATTGTTCAATCTAGCAGGATGTATTTTACGAGCTGGTGAAGATATTTTGACGTGCAGTTATATTGATGAATTTTTTAAATTGTTACCAGCGCTAAAAATTATAAAATAAAGTCTGATGAATGCTGGAGAGACACGAGGAGGAAAATATGCCTTTGGCAACGCGCGAGGTGTTTGCGAGACGTTTTAACGTCACACTTGACGCGCGTAATATTCTTTTTTCCGCTGCGGCGACATATTGTCGACGGTAAGTTTCAATATGCGGACGTAAAAACGTATCGGTGATAGGACAGGTTTCAATAGTCCGATAAGCCGAGGAAGAGTGAAAAAGTATGCGATTGAGCGGAAAACCAATAATCGTCTCGAATCGCGAAATATTTTCACCCGCTGCTGCGTATGCGTTACGCGCGCGTACGGTCGGGGATACGCGTCTTGTATAGTACAATACGCAGCTCTACATCTGCATAATAATGTGTCGGAATACGCATTTCGCAATGCGTATAATGTGCACTCGGCACGAAATAATGCAAGATGCTTCTCTACCTCCGTTGGAGAGTATTAGGTGACGAACTTGTTGACATATTCGTGTCAATTATTTTCCCGCAAATCTGATTCGAATTACCACTTATTTTATATTAATATATTTAGCAATGTATAATTATAAAACGAAATATTGCACGACTTAACCCTTTGCGGGGCAGCGGGACGTATACGTCCCACCTCATGATAATCGGTTTTTTTTATTATTACAAGTCTATTTCCGCGTCAATAATGCCCAAACAAGATTCCACAGGATCCTAGATACTTAAACTATAAAATTCTAAGCCCTGTTAATATTCATTATTTTCATGCAATTGTTGATATATAATTTATGTCAAAAAACGTACGATTCTTCAATCGAAATTCGGGCCCGGAGATATTTCCCGAAGGATTTGACTGAAAGTCTATGTATGGGTGTTTTTGGGGTCACTGAATACGAATCTGAGGTTAAAATTACAAAATTCAAAATGACGGATCCAAGGTGGCGGACAAAAATAGCAAAAATTCGAGAATTCTCATAAAAATGTGTAATGAAGGAGCTTCGGAGTCGCTGATTACGAATTTGAAGAAGAATCATAACGTTCAATCATAACGTCATTAGTTCTGTTCAAGACTAAGAAGGAGAAGGTTACCACGGTGGCGAAAACTGTGATTATACGTCTCTCACGTGAATCGCCTACATATTGGGTCCACCATCGTAGATGGACTATATTTTATAATTCTGATTTTAGATTCGTAATCAGCGACGACAAAACCCTCCAAGTACAAAGTTTCGCGGGAATTCGTTAACTTTTCCCATTTCGGTCCGTCATCTTGGATCCATTTCGAATTTTGCATTTCTGTCTCCAGAATCGCGATCAGCGATCCCAAAAATCTAAAGAACCTAAAGAACCATCACAACCTTTATTATTGGCTGGCTACAAAAATGTACCCCTGAAAGGGTTAAGTTGAAGTTTTAAGATTGTAAACACGCGATTGTTCTTAAAAATTCAAAATTTTGTCTGCATTTAAACGAAAGTGTTAAAGTAACTCTGTTTGAAGAAAAAAAAAACGTATTAACGTTTTCGACAAATGCTTGTAAGTGAATGGTACACAGCGAGAGGAAAAGTTTACAAAAATTTATTCCGAAGGAAATGTCTTAAGTGTATCTTGGCTTGTTGAAATAGTTCCCCTAACAGTATGAACAGTAGAAACAGTATAAAAAATTTAGTAGGTAAATTCTGCGGCTCGCCAGACGAGAGCTCTTGCTGCCGCTCGTACATGAATCACGTCTTTGAAAAGGAAAGGAATCTTCGTTTTCATTAAGGTGTCGTGTACACAACTAGTCTCTCCTCGTCATTTTCGCGGCACGCATAATTATCCGTCGCGAACGAGTCTGATCTTCACAAGTGTCTCCTTATTAACAGTTTGTATCGTCAATTTGTAAAGTTTTATGCAGCCATTCATCGCTAACATATATTTTGTAAAAAAGAATTTATTATTCTGCGGACAGAGACTGTTACAAAGAGAACACGGGGAACCTTAATACGTTTGGCAACAGAACTTGTTCGTGGCGTAAGAATATTTCTGGACATTTCGATTGTGCAAAACATCGCGAAATATTCGATGGCCCTTTGCATTTTCTATGATCACGCGCGTCTATGAAGATCGTCGAAATAGCTAATCTGCCAACAATACGAATTTCAATTATCCGCATCTCGCTGTTCCGGTTGTGATTAAGTGAGATGTACAAGCAACTAGAACGGCGGCTGGCTTGCACGTCGAGCACTGCGCAGCCTGAGCTTTGTTCCCGAGTGCATAGCCGAGCTCCGTTCTATGAACCAATTACGTGGTCTTGCAACTATATCATAATAATTGAGGCAGATAACCGTAGTGAAATCGCGATCGCGGGCGCATCATTTCTGGGTCAAGTTGAATTCCAGTATCACTCGCGAGATACGAAATTACCTAACAGACATGTATAGAGTCGCTTACGGTATGTGTCATCAATAATTGTGACGGTTGAATCGACAACTTTTACAATTCTCCGTCCAACAAGCTGCCCACGTTTTGTCATAGATTCATTCCTCTGTATTTTTTTTTAATTGAAAACGCACGCGTTACAAGAAATGGTCGCAATGCTCGTTGATAGTAGCTGGTTGACGATCGCGAGAAAGTTTCGTTTCAGCTGCGACTCGTCAAAGTTACCGTAATACGCAGCCGCGACATGTCATTGCACTTTCTAAATTATCGCTATCGCCACGCGACATTTCGCGACACACGTTACGAATGCAACCCACCGAAGTCTGGTATCGTCGCTGCGACGAGCGTCGCTCTCGAGAACCAGGCGAAAACTGCATAGATAATACGGCTATCGCGTGGATGGCGGCGGTAAATTTGTCCCTTTACATGATACGTTGGCACAGAGAAAGGCGAGCTCCGACGGAGTGTCGTGCAAACGGCAAAAGTCGCGCCCTATCGCGTTGAATACGAATGACGTTGCCTTTTCCCTTTTTAGTACATTATTATAAAAATGTGCACATTTTTGCGACTGTCATGATATCGCGAGAGTTACGATTCTGACAAGCTGCGCCAAACGTCGCGTTAAAGGAAGATTGTTACGTGTGGAGATAAAAGAGAGGAGTCGCCGACGTGCATTATTAATATATTTCCAAACATTCTTTGAGATAAATGCATAATTACTGTGAAGATGATTTTCTTACGATATGAAAAGTGTTTACGCACATTTTTCCCAAAAGATTATTTCGCACTCATTAATTTTCTTGATAATCTCTTTTACATTTAATCAGAGTAAAGAACCGTCATAGTTTTGGCGACGATATACTTCTCTTTAAATATAATTGAAACGATGAAAAACTAACATTGTCGTAGAGAAACATCGTTTATACGTCTCCGTATTGCGATAAAACGTCGCAAATTAATAAAGTTGACATTTTTTACATTCTGCGAATTGCAAGATTAATTATCATCATGACTGCGTATGTCGGTGCATAAAGCATTTAATATGGATTCAGAAAAGCACACACACCACGACAAACTGTCGTGGGAAACGAGATGTGACCCAGTTTCCCGTTGCAGCGTCGTCGCATCGCTGCACCGCAAGCATTTCGTCGCGAAACCAGACCGCACGTGGATAAGCTCGTGTGGTTGCGCATTCGCTACTTGCTTTTTCAAGATTTCCTTCCTGTCGATGGAATCATTGTATCGCCGACTATAATTTTGAACGATTAACGTTGATTCGGGCACAAGTTGGAAAGTACATCGCGCCGCAAGTGAAAGCTTGTGGTTACAATAATACTCAACCCTTTCATACTGCAAAACTTCTACACGGCTATGTATTAAAGCTCCGATAACTCGTTTCGTTTCTACTAGAAGATTTGCGACATATATAAATTAGTTATCGACCTAACTCCATCTCCATAAAATGCCTTGGCTTACTTTTTACTGTAAAACTTCATTGACGTGTATCGCTATCTGAAAAGAAATGTATGCTGTTTGTCAAATTTTCTAACGGGATAAAAGGATATCGCATAAATTATTCGGAATTAACGGGAACAAAATGAGCAGAAACAATTGTAATTAATATTGTTATTTGTTGCTCATTTATTGCTGCAAAGTTACAGAGAAAAGTATTTGTTACTCTGTAAAGTTTTTTAAGAGATGATGTTCTACTAAAGGAAGATTAAGTTAGCGGAACAATATGTATATATATTTATATAACATATTATATAACAGATATTTATATAAAATATTTATATAACTAATCTGTTTAAAAAAATATTAATTAGAATTCATTCTGCTCCACTAATTTATGAAACGTGATAAAGGATGCAGCAGGACAAAACACGTTATGATTGGCTAATGATTAATAAAAGATTAATGAAAAGATGCCTCTTCCTCTCCCTCTGTCTCTCTCTTTGTCTAAAAAATACAGATATACCGAATCTATTTTGATTGATTTCACTAAAATTTATATCAGTCCTGGAAAGTTGCTCGGCTATTGTTCACTCGTGCTATGAATAGACTATGAATAGACTGTGACGCTGTGACAGTATTGTTAATACTGCACGCGATTGATTGCACTGATTTATTTTTTATTACATTCGCATTCCATGTATAACACTCCATAATAGCTTTAGTATTTATTGAGGTTGTAATGGCAAACGGATGGGAAGTTACTTCGTTACTTACTTGTTTATAGGTGTGTGTAGATGAATCTAAAATTTATTTCCTCTAATTTCCAAAGCTTGACACGCAGAAGACTAGGATACTTTATTTTAGAATTCGTCGAGATTAATGGAAAGGAGAAAGAAGAGGGGGAGGGGGAGAGAGAGAGAGAGAGAGAGAGAGAGAGAGAGAGAGAGAGAGAGAGAGAGAGAGAGAGCATGTTTGCTTCTTATTCATATTTTACATATGCCTTGCAACATACTGCACCGAGATCATGCTCGGGAAATCCGCCATTGTACCATCTTCCCTCCTTTTTCCTTTCCATTCTTTTTTTATGCCGGGTTCATTGCGGCGGAAATTTAAAATAAACGTCCGACTACGGATGCGCCGGCAATTAAGAGCGCGTTCTGCTGCAGGAGCGTGGAAATTACGGCAGACGTCCTTTTTTTTATACTTTCGTTTTGTGCGAGCGAGCCTGCCGGCGACGTTTATCGACATTTGCGGTCGGGACACGCATCCTTAGCGTTGTTTACGAAGTCTTAGCGTTAATGGAAAATTAATGCGCGATAGAGGCAACGGTTGGAAAATATTTGTCATGTAAGATCTGTGAAGAATTTTGCTGTTCAAAAGTAACGAACGCAACAATTAGCTTGAAAAACAGCTAATATCATTTTACGTAATATAAAAAGGTATATTTTTACAATCCTTGGTTTTCTTTTTTTTAACTAGAACAACTATTAACTTTTAGCGCTCTCTCTCTCTCTCTCTCTCGTGGTTTCCTGTATGCCACTTTTAATTACTACCTCGTTCTCGTGATAACAGTAGGTGTTAGGAAATGGCTACGTCTCCAACAATACGGGATTATATGTGGTGGCGCATTTTTCAGTATGTAACGAGGTTCCGAGTATTTCACAGGCGCAATGACCTTAATGCATTTCTCATGCAAACTACTGGCGCTTTTACTTTGCTTTCTCGATATCGATGCTCTTTAAGTTTATTGTTGCTTTCCGGTGTGATGCATGTGAAAAATTATTGCTTTTACTTCATGTGCTCTAAGTAACAAAATATGATAAATGTTCTTAAATTTTCGAGTATATTACTGTCGCGACTTTAAATTGATATTTTTAAATAAATTATTGAATTTATATAAAAGTATTTATGTACACACACGTAAGATTAATTGTGATGAAAAAATTATTTATATAAGTTTTTAAACTATTTGTTCGATTTTACAGTTTTTCCTGATACTAAAATGAAGTTACCACGTAAAAACCTAATAAATAAATTGGTTGAATTACTACAGTGTCAATATCGTAAAATTGATTGTAAAATACTTTTCAAACTGAAGTCATAATTAGTACTAATTTTGCAAATTCTTTTATAAGAAATTAATAGATACTATTGTTTCAACCATAAAGTTATGAAATTGTATGGACGTGGCATTCACGTAACATAGATATTTTATTCACCTGTTTTTAACCTGTTCGAGAGATTGATTATTCGTATTGACCAAACAGATGCGAGTTGTGTACTTGCAAATGTATTGGAGACAAGATAAAAGTTCCCTCAGTAACACACGAGTGAACATGTTATGTAAATTACAGCATAATTGTTATAACTGTGCAAATAATGTAACGTTGGTTGGATTCGAAGCTAAATATGTTGATACGAACCAGGCCTTATGTAAATGTGTAAATCTGTACAAGCAGATTCAATGGCAGAGGTTGCACTAGAGCTTAATGCGGCCAAAAATTCAATACAATTAATTTTATATCATCTATGTACAATGTTTACGTTGTTGTTATTTATGTATTACTTGCACTACGATGCATTATAAACAAGGCACTTAATCTTCGTTTTCAACGTAAACACGCTATCAACAATATCAAAATAACGTCCATAATATATTAAAGGGAGGGTTATTTTATCGACACGTTCGATATGAACATTTTGCAATCGAAACTATCACAGCATAATTTTAAACATTCCTTTTCTTCGGCACGTTTCTACTTTTTATCAAATGAAAGCAGCTTCCTTGCATCTCCAGAAAGATAAATGGACAATGAGCTTTGTAATTTTTGTTTTACAAAGAAGTTGTTTGATTGTTTGATATCAATCTAGACAGAAATTTATGCGCATACATCTAAATATGGGGCAAATACAAGCGTAGGAAAATTTAATCTTATACGAGTGCATTCATCTACATTATTGGGTGCCAAATTTTAGAATGGTCGACCGTCTCTATATCCAGCGTTCGAACGAGTTGCATCATGTTACAAACGCCGGATAATGTTTGTAGTAATCGTAATCCGGATAGTCGCGGCACGGTAGATTTAACAATCTACAGATTTCGCATGATTCGCTTCGCAACCTCAACACAGTCAGCAAGCTTTATCGAATCGATTATCTCCCTCCCTCTTCAGCGTCCATCTTGCCGGCGATAAAATGACCTTCGCGCAACTCTGTACGACCAGCTGTGCCAATTGACCATCGCGTTCCCTTTCGTTAACCGGTTTTCCTTCGATCAAGTTCAAGAGTGATAGCGAAACGTATAAGATCGCCGCTTCAGTAAGAGAAAGATTACACCTGAAATTGCTATTTGTGAACCGGAAGAGTCGTAAACTTCTCTAATCTCGACTTTTTAATCGCAGAATGACCTAAATATTTGCTTTCACCAGATAGCGATAGTATTATTGAGTGCATAATTCCTTTTCTTTTCATGTGATTGCGATTTTTGAAAGATTCAATTTCAGAATTAATTCACCTGATAAATGACGCTTGCGATATTTCTTTGAAAACTTCTCCGAGTCTCTTAAAGTTCATGTTTAATTTATAAGACTGATTCGAGACGAAGATGGAATATTCAGGGTCATTCTACGGTTTAAAAATAGAAGGGAACAAGCGGCGCTGTCTGAACGTATAACGTTTCCTTCTTTCGGTTTTTCCATTTCAGAAGCTAGAGACAATTTTAATTCTCTTTTAATTACTCGCTTTTATTTTAATTATCCTTGTTCATCATATATGCTTTTTACAAGTTATATTAAAAAAAGTAAAGTTTCTCTCTCCCGTAGTTGATAGAATTTGTGAAAGTGCTATCACTGATATAAGTGTTAATCTACATTGGATAAAAAGATTTTAATTAAATATAATTAATAACAAGAGACACATTGATTTCAATTCCGATATGATTGAAATGAAAACCATGAATTTGAAATATGCATTTATGTACACTAGGAATCGCTGATGCCTTCCCATAAGAATTTAGGCACAGATAGAGCACGTACGCATTTTCTATGCATATGCAAAATGTTAAAATGTGCTAATATATGCCTAAATTTATATTTATACATTTTATATAAATGTATAAATTCATATTTATACATTTATACATTTTGCATAAAATACATAGAAAATGTGTATGCGTTTTACCTGTGCCTAAATTCATATGGGAAAGCATCGGTAATTCCTAGTGTACATATGTACAAAATATGTACGTGTATATACACGTGTGCATTTGTAACAGCTGTTATATCAAACAATAACTCATACTATTCTCACTTGTGCTTTGCGAATTCATGGCTTTACTTTCTTGCTGACCTACACGATTTGCTCCATTGGCATACTTCGCAAAAACAAAAATCCACTTTCATCCATTGGAGAATTGCGAATCATATACCGTGAATAAATCAATCCGCTCGCGGAGCATAACCGTAACTTCTTTGTGTTTCAGGTAAGAGTCTACTGGTTGGAAGGAAACGCGTTCACTGTACCGTTAGATAATCAAAACGCGCCATCATAGTCGAGGACAACGCGAGTAAGTCAGCTGAAATTAATGGTCGAAGTTTAAGGTATCCTACATGATAGTTATATTGCTTATGTCGAGGTAGCGTGACAAACCAGCCTGCCAGGACGAATGCCATTATTCTGTTGAATAATAAGCTGTGCACGTGCATGCGTACATGTGACGTTCTCTTGCTGTAACGATTTCTTCCTTTAGAAAGTTTCGAGTTGAAGCGACTTCTTGAACATGTATGAACTTGAATATGTAATATACTTTTATAACACTTTTAATATAAATTATAAATATCAGCAATCAATAATAGATTCTAATAACGAACGATCCACGGCCGACAGAGAAATTGTTCGGTTGCATTTTGACACCATTTTTGAAATAGTTGGCCTCAATTCGATCTGCATCGTTTGCATCAATATACGATCTTTCAAGTCTGAAATGGCAATTTACTTTCGCGAGCCTGACTGCTTGTTACTAGCAAAAATTGAGTCTTAGAAAGTTAATGATATAAAGCGCGTTTGATTACGCTTCCTCCCGTTTTGAATATAGTTCCTCGTTTGCATGTAGCTCAATGAAGAAGTAGATGTAAAAGTGGCGCGAATCCTAGAAAAACCACTCTATAGGAAACGACGATAAATAAACTTGTTTACTTACCTTCGGGATAAATATCGTGAAATCATAGACCTGTCGATACCGAAGTGCAACGTGATAGAATGTGGCAACATCAAATGGAGTCGATAGAATGGAAATGGGCCACGCATCTGCGTCCGTGATACATTGCAAATGCAGGTGTGAGAATAAAATAAGTAAAATTATTTTTATTCGTGCATACCTCAATTATCTGTCACGCTTATATGGTCGGGAAAGTTTCTGTCGCGTCAAAATTAGTATCGCGGGCAAATTAATGACTAGATAAACACGTGCGACGTCAAACGCTGTTCGATTATATAGAGAAGCGCCAGAAGGATATTGCGTTTCTGCACTTTTAGAGTTTTTTTTTAATAGTTTGATTTATGTTTTCTCTGTAATGTGCAAATCGTGGAAAATGAACTTCCATTTGATAGTGGCACAATTAATACGCCGTCAACCCTCTGCTTTGATTACAATATCTTGAATTGTGATTTTTTGAAATTTATATATATTTGTGTTTACAATTTTGTAGAGTCGACGACGTGCAAAATTACAAATCGTCAATAGAAGTACTTTCAATCGACACTTTAGAGTAGTATTATCCAGTTTCCGAAACAGAGTGTCCATTTGAGTGACGCGTTGGATATTCGCGAAATATTTATATTTATTTGGCCGTTGCACCGGAAAATCCCGTGTTTTCGTGACGCTTGTTCGGCGATAACCCGGCCGCGTGACTAGCCGGTCAAATGCATTTCCGATTTCGAACGCGATTCGTTTCAACTCCGTGCACTCCGGATTTACGAGCCGCGCGTTCGTGATATTGCGCGCGATTGTATCGCGAACGCTGAATAAGTCATACATGCGCGAGAGCTCTTTGTAGTAAACGAACAATGTCAAGCTGCTCTCGCCGTGCCCTTCGAAAGTCATTTCGGTGCGTGACTCCTGCGCGTCTCTTCAAGTTTCGTCAATCGGAATAAGAAATTTTCCCAACATTTTGTGCCTTGCCGCAGAACTTAAAGAGTCGTACGGATCTTTTTCCTTTAAACTTCCGTACTGCGTATTTCTGCAACATACCGCAAACCGATCGTTACGGAAATATTCCTAGTTTACTTTTCATTGGACGCCTTGCATACTTTTATGCAAAGTTAATAGACGTTACAAGGTTTAACAATACGTCGGTATTATTTTTCGTATTAAAATTTCATAAATAATACCCAATTGCTATTTAAGCACCAAGTCGGATATCGATTCTTCGTGGTACGGTTCTCGATGAGAGCGGATTTGTATGCTTATCAGAATATTGCATAATCATTGCGGATAATCGTAACGTAATTCATGAGTAAAAGCTTAAGTAAATACGCGGTAGAAAATATCGAGGGTGCTGTTACATCGGGGATTTCAAGGCTAATTAGCGAAAATCATTATCCCACATGGATTACCGTACGCAAACACGGTGATTATTCGACCGTTTAATTACCCTCCGATGATGGCAGCTTCTCACCTGTGAGATTCGCTTAACAGTTTCGTGCACAAATAGTCGCGTTTCTTCTTCGTGCAAATATCCGGATATAGAGCGGTTCGAAGTCATTGTCCTATCAGTTAAATATTTTTTTTATGTAAATATGATTAACTTTTTTTTGTACATATAATACTCTTTCTTGTAGTTTCTATCGAAAGAAATATTAACTTACATTGACATATAGAATATTTTTAAATTTGTATATACGGAAATTCTATTACGAATTTCTGAAGTTTATTTGTCTTTAAAAAATATTAAAGTGTTAGCTAATAGCGAATTCGGCAGCGTGCACACCAGGGCGCACTAAGGCTTGTTTACAGTCAATTCTTATATTTAAGAATCGTCTTAAATATCTCTTGAAATACTTCGTAGCCAGTAAAATGTTCGATCTGGCATCACTACGGATCATTTTTTAGCTAAATACTCTTTGAACGTGTATTTAAGACAAAATTAAATACAAAAAACTATAAACATGCCTTAGTGTGCACTCAGTGTGCACTAGTGCAAGCGATCGAATTCGCTATAAGAATTGAGGGAGGTGGCAAACACTTTTGGCCAAGGCTGTATATAAATTAATATTGACGTATAGATACGAATGATTGTTATTAAGACATTTTTAATTCATATCGATTCTATTACGACCGTGAGATCTTTGCATAAAACTCGTGCATCGGCCAACTCATGTATACGTTATGTGTCGCGCTATGTAAAATTGTTGGAATGGTTTAAATTGCAAATTGATCACATCTTTCTTGCTGCGCAAATATCTTAACTAGCTAACGTAATTAATCGGTGGGCGTGCCGAGGCGGAAATGCCTGCGCAAAAAGATTTTCTCAAGGCGCTTGACGCAAGGGACCCGCGATCGATTGTAGACACGTGCAGAAACGCCAACATCTCGCACGTGTGCTCAGCTGCACAGCCGGATGTATCCTCGGCCGTATCTAAACCGTGATAAGATATCCTGTCACCATTAACTCATTCAACAATCTTGAGTTTAATTCGTTCATTTTCGACACACTAACCGATATCGAACTAGACGAGTCCGTCGAAGGCAATTCGCAAAAAAGATTTGTACAGAAAACAAAATAACATAGAAATAAAATCGCCGGAAAGAGCATAGGTACGACACAGTATTTTTTAGCAGTTAGAATAATATAAAATACAAACAATAGTTATTTCTACATTACATCACTTTCTTTTTATTTTCGCGACAGATATTAATCCAATGTGCGTCGCCTGTGCCATTATTTAAGATTAATCTGATTAAAGTAAAAACTGTAGAGTTTTATTGCGAGTGAACAACGGAAAGGCGTCGGGAAAAACATAATCATAGTGAAAGGAGCTTTCTAAAATGTACGCGTGTATAAAGGACATGGGAAAAATAATTAATCACGGTCAGCATGATTACGTGTTGAAGTAACAAAAGAATAAAACGGAAAACTACTTCAGGAAATCTACGATCAATGTTGGACGTCTTGAGAAGACGTGTATATAATTAATTGCACAATGCAGTAACATAAAATATCGCAACGCGCGATAGATGCTTTTATTACGAGCATGAGTGTGTGCAAAGTGACAGGTGATGGCATATTGTATTGTGAAAATAATCCTTTTTTTTCCTTTTTACAAAATTACACCAGAATAACGTCACTTTTGTTTTATGATTGAAAAATGAGAACTCGGTGTAAATGGGATCATGCACGCGGGCGCATGTGTGAGTGCGCGAGCCTGCGGTGAACGTTCGATTTTTCCACGCTAATGGCTCTTTATACGTTCACAATGGCGTTTAAATAAGTATATGTATCACAATACGTGTGTTCCGCATTTTACCTGCTGGCCGCATGTGTCGTGTAGCAATAAAGCGACTTTCAAAAAATTTCACTTGATATTCTATTCTACACGTAGAACTGATATTCAGGATTAATCGGGGATTTTTACGAACAATATTAATAAATGAAAATGGAAGATAACGGGATATTATACGCTGACAATACCAGCGCAGATAAGAAACAAATATATTGTCAAAATTAATCTTATCGACGTGTCAAGCAAGCGAGCGAAAATATATAACGGTAGAGAGTTTGTCGAAACGGACAGATAGTACCTTTCAGACACTCAGCAGGCAGCTAATATTGGATATGGCAGACGTGCACGTGACATGTATTGGACATGACATGTGTGAGTAAGTTCAATGCGGAAGCGCAGCGAATGTAACGCTTTTTATGGATCAAAAGAGAGTGCAAATAGATAAACAAGATTTGTCGTTACTTGTAGAAAACAACGTTAAATTATCGACAGCACACGCAGGGAAAGAAAAGTATGTAGGCGCGAGGCGAGAAAAAGAGAGAGGGAAAGATATTCGCTTTCAGAGGGGGGATTTATTTCCTCACAAGTAACGGGCGGGAAGTGGTATACATTTCATGAATATTAAATCTTATATCCGGTCGGCAGAGCGCCGCCGCAAATTTTGAGGTCTTCATTAAAATTTTAGATCCCCTCGCGTGCATTTAGACGTAACGACAAACAGCCGCGGTTTATTGCCACGTAATAGGCGGCCCTTTGTTTTAGCTACGAAAATTTGCAGTTGAAAGCTGCAGGAATTTTATTGCATAAATGCATGTAACAAACCAAAGTCTATTCTTACTGTGAAACGGGCGAAAATTAAGATGTTTGAGAAACTAGCTGGACAGTTTCAGCTATTTCGAAAGCGTTTCAAGACAGTTAAGCGAGAAGAATGGTTTATAGACCGCGCGTCTCCCGCTAATTGGAGAAAATTGTGGCGATTGCAAGTTGCATTGCAAATTGCATCGCAAATTTATCGTCTCATAATTATATAAGTCTATTTATATTTGTCCACTTATATTTTTTATCCACTTTATAAACTTAATGAGGATACGCTTTAATGTGACGATATTCTTTACAAAACTTAACGGCTAATAATTAATTATCATGAGATAATTAAGTTAAAAAAAGATTGAAATGCGTATAAGAAAATGCAATTTAGTTACGGCTGATACAAAGAGATGAAATTCTTCGCGATAAGAACGACGAACAGTTCGTTAACTTACCCCTCGCACTTTAGCGATACATCATTCGGACATTCATTGAACGCAGTGATGGATCGTCAGCCGTTGAATCGCATACTTACATGCGATAAATAATATAAACGGATTATCCACAACATCGCGACTGATTCTTACCCCTCTATAAACTCGATATGCTTCTGCACATCGATATAACACATTCCTTTTCATTTGTTTAAAAATCTTTTTTACCTGAATTGTCGTCTGGTCGGTCCTCTTTAGTATGCAACCAGGGTCAATTATTAGAACAGTATTTTACACATTATTAATCGTTTAATATATTTAAGAACTTTATTCTCGCACTGGTCTTTTAATTCAAGTTTATTATTATTTTTAAACAAACAGACTCCTAAACGCTGTAATGGATATTCTTTGACGATAAAATTTTACACAATGTCCCAAAGAGATGTTCCGTAGCAAAATAGCTTGAGCGAATTCGCCAGTCTCTCGTAAGATTTTCTCTTACATAAGTTCGTGCAGAATTGGTCAAAGAATATTTGCGCAGAATTCCTCTTCGAAGCTTACCTAAGCGAAATTATTGTAGCGAATAATTTCAATAGACAGTCAAATTTACCATCGTTCGTATTCACGAGTGAGTGCTCTGGTGTCGTTGCATTCATTTAACCGTTGAAACATATCTCTCGGATCCCCATTACGACTCCGCTGATCGTCATTTTACACAGTGCGTTACACGTTTCTCAAACAGTACTAAGCAACGAAATTGGATTTATCTCTAATCGCGTCTCTGGTTCTCCTCGATGTCTCTGGTTTCGTTAGCAGCGTACATAATTTGTATCTCAAACAAATATCACTAATTAAAATTAAAAATATACGATGGCCGTTAAGATGCTAAGAGAAAAATAAAAAGGAACAAGGAAAGAAAAATGGTGGGCAATGTGAACCGTCACCAGACCGAAGGTGATAAGTTAAATACACAGGGTTTTGTGTGAACGTGTAAATGTTTGTTTAAATAATTTCTAATACACATTTACACAAAAACCTATGTCTTTAATGTATCACCTTCTGATGACGACTCACATTGCCCGTCATTTTTCTTTCTTTATTCCTTCTTTTCTTTTATCATCTTAACGACTATCATATATTTCTAATTGTAATTAGTTTTCTATCGGAGCCTAGTTACAACATTTAATCACTTGAATATGTTTATGTATCTGATTTTAATCGCCGATAATAATATAATCTGCCACCGCTACTCTATATTCCATGCTATAAAATATCTATGTAAAAAATCGCTTTACAATGGAGGGAGAGGGTCGATAAATGCCTCGCGAAAACACTTTTCCCCTTAATATCTTTCTTCCGCGACCATAACTATGTCGGCGATCGAAGCGTGCTATTTGCTTTACATTCTAGTGCGCTCGTCTATAACTGCAAACACGCTTCCTGACGTCGTCGTGTTTATTCGGGTCGTCAGGACGTCGCGTCCAGGCACTAATTGCGATCGCGCTGATGGATCGCACTTGCTTTTGCAGATCCGTGTGAAGGAGTATACGCTGATTTTAATTCCAGATAAATCCGCATACCCGGTCAGCGCCGGGTCGGCCGCGTTTATCCGGAACGATTTCAATCTTCGCAAATTACAGCGCAGTAGTCGCGCGCTTTGTTTAATTTGCGATACCTATGGAAGATGGCATTCTTATAATTATACGTGAAATTCTATATCGCTGTTTCTCTCTTCTTCTTTTTTTCCTATTCAGCTTTGCATTCTCATAAGCATAAGAAAGATACATTTATATTCAAGTACGTGTTACTATATTGCACCCGGAGAACGCAATGGAAAAGCATAATTTCCATCTCTCTTTTTATCTCGAAGCGTTTGTTTAATGAATGTAAATTGCACGCGCGCCGAGACTACTCGCGTATAAATTAAGAGCTTCATAAACAAAAAGTTGATTTTAAATTAAGAAATGTAATTAAAATATAGCGAGCGGGGATATACGCACGGACCGGTGACCTAAAAAGCGTTTGAAATGCGACAAATTACAAGCGACATTCGCGACGACTGAGAAAATGTATGCGAGCCCGCGGCGCGACTGGCTCTCTCGATAAAAGTCGGGGCGAACTATTTCCGCGCGTAGCGCGCGTAAATCGGAGAACTTTAAAGGGACACTTTGAAAAATGAACGATACGTACCGTAACGATGTACTCTATTACAAGCGTATCTTGTGCCGCTGCTGCGTTTGCTCAACGTGAGACTAGCTCCTGTTATACGTGCGAGGTGTAACCAAAAAGAGAGAAACGGAAAGGACCTCCTGTGTGTTAACGTCTTCCACGACGTGTTCTTACGTCGCGGCGCCCTTTCGGGTAGCTTATGCTGCCGCACGTTCGTCCGCCTCCACGCCGAGCTTAATTATACGCGAAACATAGACCCTTTGTGCCTGATACCGTAATGATAATGCCACCGTCCATGCCACTCGGGAGTTCGTCACGACGCTTGGAACTGCGAATTATGCAAATTGTTCCACCGCCTTGCCGCTGCTCTCTCGCGGGCTTGCTCAATCTCGGATCCGGCGTCGCGAATCGAGGGACGTGAAATCGATCGCGATAAACCAGTTAACGATCACGCGATTGACTATCGCATTTATAAGCAATCTCGCGTTTACGAGCGGCTCTCTCTGTCCCACGAGGTTTTCAGGCTCGCCTCCTTTCACAGTCATGACACGTAACGGCTGGACAGTAAAGGCAATCATAAAGACGAAACGATTCGGCAAATCGATCTAACGTAACGTCGTGCAACATTACGATTTTTTTTGTCTTTAAGAATAGATTTACTCGCGTAAATTTATGCCGAAGAAATGCGCTTATATTAATCCAATGATCGCAGTTGCCTATTTGTTTTACAGTAAATTATTTGTGCCAATTCTCGTTGCTATAATAAAACAACGGTAAAATCAATATAATTGATGCCGCGCGTAAAATATAATTTCCCTTTTAATCAAATTATTAAGTTAATATCAGTGCTTCTTTTTCCTTTATCAACAGCGTCGGCCTCGCCGCGCACTAATTATGCTCTAATTGGTTTCCGATAAAAGATTCATCCGCGCGTACAGCCCGCAACAAATGGCGTCTAATGCAGCGGGGTGGGAAGGGGGGGTCCGGAAATCACGGGAGGATTCGGTAAGCCATCAATCACGGCTCGTCCGTCTCTTTGTCAGAACGATGCGATTCCTTGCGATTTCGACTGGTCGGATTCCCGGAGTAGCGCGGAAGAATCCCGTTCGGGAAGATCGCCGATTCGATATCCGAAATTCGTCGCGTGCCTCAGTGTCGGCCCCGTCGATCAACTTGAAAGCAGATCAACCTCGATATCGAGGCACGAAGGAATCTCGAAGAATCGATAAACGTCCGCGCGATAGGCGGTCGCTTTGTCGCGCCCAAGACGCAAAATAAATGTTTGAACGCGCTGCAATTCAGACCCAATTTTCCCGCCGCACTCACGTTAATGCTTGTTGGACTCGCGATCGGGCTGTATTCTACGGTGACGTGAATTTCATGTCGAAAACATTTCACCCACGGTATTCGATGTTGTCGCTCGGTGACCGATCTTGTAGCGCGGGCTTCTCTCTTATCAGACGAGATACATTCTTGATCTGTCCGTATGTTCCGTACTGTCCAAAATCACCCATTTGAGATCGAAGATGCCGCAGTCATCTTCACGGGATTCCCGATTCTCGCTGGGATTGCTGAATTCATAGAACCTTAGCTCCATAAGTCATTGTTCGACACAATTCCTCCGTTCTATCTGATTCGCTACCACATATCCTCCCAGTTTCACGGATACTTCGTGCCGAAGATCTTGGACTCCAGATAGCCGCTTGGCGCATGCAAGAACTTGCAGATTCTTGACTATGAGAGCTCCTTCGTTCCCGCAGGGATGACCAATCCGCAAAGTCATTTGGCTTAGCAAATCCCCGGGGCCGAGCTCAACACACCGCGGACACTACATACGTTTACACTTCATGTACACACATTTTTGTAGATGAAGAGCACAATAAGTATTTAAAAAGAGCAATTTAATTTGGACAACAAGAAGAAAGAGTAAAAATAGGAATATAAACTACAGGAATAATAGTAATTGTATACGTGTGTGTTTGTCGTCTAAGAAAATGAATATTTAAACACGCTGCACAGCAGCCCCGAGCTTCCTCCGCATTTACATTAAATTTGGTATAGATGAAACAGGAAGCGAAAGCCAAAGCTCATTTTTATTCAAATAAAAGATGAATTAACTGTTTAATTTAATTATACAATAAATTTACTTTTCTGGTATTTTCTCATGAAAATTGTGCCATCTTTGTACATTCAAGTTTTAAATACTCACCTTGTGATGTGCTCATTCGAGAACTTGAGAGTATTTAATGTATCTATGCTCCACAACTCACGCACCACTCATTACGTTTAACTCATTCCCCTCGTTATTACTCGTTCACTTTTATTTCCATCTTTTAATTTAAAATAAGAAAACTTCCTTCGTTCACGTGGCCTCAGATTTGATTCTACAAGTGCTACTTCTCATCGATGTTTGTGGAAACTGTAATTAGTTATTTGTAGATACTTTTCATTTCACGCTACCGTGTTAATACCACTATTACTAATCTGCATATTTATTGCTGTTTTGTAGATCGGAATAATAATTTGTTACTTAGAGCACACTGTAGCAGAACAAAGTTCGTAGACCCGACGCAGCTGACAATTTCCTCGACATAAACTTCCTTTTTACTGTTATCCGGAAGCTCGTGCACACGCAAAGCTTCAGCTTTAACAGAGCGTATTTCATCAATCTCAAGTTCATCTCGAATTATTTTTCTCATCTAAACAGATAAGAGGCGCATTTTCTTCGCGTAATCCTTTCGTCGGGTCTCCAGGACTTTCTTTTTCAATGTATTGCACCTGTCTTAGCAGATTTGTTCAACGAAATCTGTGTAGAGATTTAAGAGATATAGAGATTTTATCCTTATCTAATCGAATTGATCTGTCATGCACAATCGTACTTCTACTTTAATTAGAGATTGTGGGAAAATGTAACTTTGCAATTTGTTTATTTTAGTTTAATTTCAAGATTTCTCTTAAAATTTTTTTAATTAAAAAAATAGTATTGTTAAAATAAAAGATCCACATTTTTTTTTATAAATAAAAGAATGATTGCGAAAATAAAGCTGTGTGCAACGTTAAAAATAACTAATATGCACTAGTTCCAGGCTAATTTCAAGAATTTATAAACGAAAAATCTACAAGGAATATCTAAAATAGAATAATAGGAAAAATCTTAGCGAAACAAGTTAATCTTTTTCCAAAAAACAATCCAATTTTTTAATCAATAACCTGAAACGTCGAATATACTCATTAGAAGTATAAATAAATAATTAATCGAATAAATAAAATATTCATAAAATTTCACGAATCGAATAATTAATTTTGACAGCAATTTTTTGCAATGGACTTTTGTGCATCGGATTTAAGATTTTATAACGCGGAGGATTCAAATCCCTACTGGCCCTTTTGCCGCGTTAACTGACAATTATGAAACGAAACGGGACGCAGTAAAGTGTCTGATCTCAGCAGAAAGCGAAATCTGAAGAATTTCGCGATATTTCCCCGAACGAAATGGCAAGTCGTTATTAGGAGGATTATTTTTTATCAGGACACAGCATACCTCCAGGAGCTGAGCCTGCAGTGATTGCTAATGCCGCGAAATGAGGATAATTAATGACTCCTTCGCGTTTCACCGCGAGTTTGCTGGTTAAACCGCTGACGTATGTGTTACGAGACTTTGTAATGACTCGTGCGACAGAAAAGTTTAAACATACTTTGGGGAAATCGTGGACATCGGCAATCGTAAATGTCGTAATCGTACAGCGCTGTAGCAGGATTTTTTGATAGCACAAAATTTACTGCGCCCGATAAAATTGCATTTGAAATTACGATCGTAATGGCTTTTCGATAATTTACTATCGCCTACCGGTTCGATTATCCAGTTATCACGTAATATTTACCTCGTAAATTATATTGAATAGCTAAAAAATTATACAAACACGCTTATGGGGCATTAAATAACAAGGTATTACGTAATACACAACAGTGAAACTATTATATATTGAAATAATGATATACGAAGCATGTCGATATTGTATTTTTCATAACTTTTACTATGATAAAACTAAAGTTACGAGAAAGGAATAATCGCGATGCGTTTATTACCACAACAAATGAAATGTTTAATGTAATCACTTACGATTGAACTAAAAAGACGCCGACTCGTTACAAGTTTCGGCGTTGCCAATTCGCCCTCGCGAAATCGCGATTAATTCATTTAGCGCGATAAAAGGGCCGGGTTCGAGTAATTTGCATTAATGAAACGTCTCGCCTTTCTCTTCGTTCCCTTGTGTCCGACTGTAATTGAATAAAGCAATTGCGTTAGCCGAAGCGACGACCGTGTTCCGAAGGCCGTGCCTCCGTCTGAGAATTTTCTTGACGCGCGATCCGCATATTTCTCGATAGTTTCGTCGCCACGTCGCGTACTATTCCCGCACGAGAAACGCCAGGTGATCCGACGATTAGCGTTCCGCTTCCGAGCTTTCGGTTGCGGATGATTAAGTCGAATGATTAAATTGCGCGTATCGTATGCCACAATGCTCGGGGGTTTACCACATCTGATTGCTCCGGATAATTGTCTTCACTACGCTATTAGAAACCTCTCGCTGTCATTCGCGATGCGAGTTTCCAGCACGAGCTGATTCCATAATTTTTCTCGTAATCTTTTGTGTCCTAATGCCTCTTTTGTTCCTAAATAGATTCCTATGTGGACTCTCGCAATTGATTGAAAGTATAATAAATAAGATAACACAAGTAATTCTTATGAGGTATGTTGCACCACAATTCGTAAATAACACTCGCAATCAGGCTCTCTTTGATTCGTAATCGAGTGATCGAAAAAAAAATTCATTGTTGAGCCTCTAGAAGTCAGTGAATTATCACTGAAAATAGTGAACGGTTACTGAGCTGCGGTTATAAGGTATACCACTGGAAGTCGCAGTAATATACTTGTAACTAGAAATCATTGTTTTCTGTGATAATTCACTGATTGATTTTCAGAGAGCAAGACTGCTGTTTTCGGGGTGTGCTATGTACACGAGTAATTCTGCAATTTGCTGCAAATATATCTCGCCGGGAATTTCCTCGAGTTTGACGGAGAAAAATTAAATTTCGATGCGCTACATTCTTGAAATCCACAACAACGCCGACGTACGAACGATCGATCGCTTTTGTTTCACCAAGTTGTAGTAAACCGAACTTCCGCGAAGCGCATTACATCGCGAAATCTATGCTGGCGCGTTCGCAATCATCCTCTCTCTTATTTCGCGTTTCCCTGCGCCGCGCCGGTCGTTATTTATGCATTCTCACGAGAGGGTCGATGGTCTCCGGTAATTCGCGCGGCCCGATCGACAGACGTCGTGTCACGAATTCCTGGACATCGCGATGTCGGTCAACAGCACCCGTTGCTGTCGACATATCTCGGTCCGAAATAGGAATGTCGAGGGAATCGATAAATTCGCTCTCCCGCGATATGTAGGCTGCTGCGCCTCCGCGTCTCCTCTCCCTTTTACGCTCTTTCTTCGGCAGCGTCCCAGCCTGCCAGCGCGCGGGTTCGCGTGTTCATCCCCGAAAGCGTGAATGCCGCGTTTGTTCCGCCGCGAGAATTGTCGACTGCGAATAGAAAACGATGCGTTTAAACGCCAGACGGGGCGTTTTTAGTAAATTAAACAAAAAGACTCTTGCACACGGTCAGCGATAACATCGCGCGAGGGGAAATTCATTCGCCTCTCCGATGTTAAGGTGGCTCCTGAACGAAGGAGCGGTTAGTATGGGTGCTTTGGTGGGGTCGCTTTTGTTTTTGTAAATTCATATGACTTTTTCATTTAAAAAATATCACTTAATGCATCATTGATCAAATGTATTGATATGCTAGGTTATAGATGCACATTTAAAAACATATTTGAAAATATGTGATGTTGTCAAGTGTCAAAGAGCTGTCGAGTTTCCTCAAAACATTGTATCTTTTGACCTTACACTGAGAAAAATGCCCGATTAAATATAATCGGATAATCCAATGACATAATCATATTTTTCAGCGGATATACAATTTAATTGAATATATCCGTTTGTTATTATGTAATTGGATCATCCGATTACATTTAATCCGACATTTTTCTCAGTGTACGACATACTTGAATTTTAATTTTTTTCTACTCTTGGTCGGTTTATGCAGGAGCCACTTTAAAACGAGTGTCACGAAGTTGTTGAAAAATCTCCCCGTGACACCGAAATTACGTTCCGAATTTCCGCCCACAGGTACATATAATACATATAAATTTTGCCGCCGCTGGCGCACTTTATCGGGTGCTTAAGCATCGTCTCTTGCTTGAGCCTCGCGGCGCAGTCGTTGCATATGCCAATATGAATATACGTCTATATCTTGGTGTGCAAACTCGACCGGCTAACCGGAATCAAATAGCCAGAGGCCTCATTCTGACCTACCCAGAACTTCTCGTCACGTTCGTAGACTATGGCCCCCGGATGCGAACATTTAAATTCGCGCTACAAATCAGGCCGTCACGCGTGGCAAAAGGAACGGCGAGATCGCTCTTTGCACAAAAGACTGCAGAAGTGTCCACGTTTATCATTCCGTTATCGCCGCATTTTGTCATTAAATGTCCCGCGGAATATTTTTCTCCGGAAGACTAGAGCTTACCATTCATCTGTCGTCCGTTACATTGTAATATAAATTATTACCTCCCCGACGTATTCTCATCGTCCGGCGGCGTAACGTAATAAAATGTTGAAGAATAATTTATGTACACTTTTACGTGTTCCGTGATATAAATGTCGGTGCGTACTTAAAAGAATATTTTTCCTTCCACGTACAGCCGGGCACAAATCATAAGCTCCTTCGTTTCTCAGATTAATTAACCTCTCGGTTGTTAAAATAAATGCAGACACCGTGGGATTATGAGCAGCGGCTTATGCGGTGCTTTCATTAAAAGAATGGAGGAGTCGCATTCTTAGTTGAAGAACAGATTGCCTGACGCTTTTACTTCAACTAATTAAATTATCATAAAGGATTAATATTTATGAACAGTGTTGAAAGTTCGGGTGACATTAAAATTCAGAGGTTGAACAAGAGTCTATGTATCCGCGCGATACAAAGGGAGTTTGGAAATTGATCCTTTTCATGGCACAAAGGAATGCAAAATTCAACGATGGCTATTCACTGGTTTAATATTACAGAGGCGGTTTGCGAGTGGAGAGAATTCCACGCAGGCCTACTTATGAATCATTTTTCAATTCGTTTCCAATCTTTGTCGAACTGGCGATCGGAGATGAAAAAATTGTACATGTCTTTCACTTTCAAACGCTATTGCAGTGCTTGGCATTGCGTTCTAAATAAATATGCAAGATTTACCTGAATAAGATGAACTTGCTTATTTACGCTGAATACACATTGCTTACAAAATATAGTCACCGCGTATAAAGGAAGATGGATAAAGAATAATAATTGTAAAGTTAAATCGTTTCCCTTACCGTTATTGCTTCTCATTTATTAACGATACTCGACCAACAGCCTGGCGGTGCCGTGATTATTGACAAAGTAATTATTAATTAGAGATTGTTGTGCTTACGTTGTTACCGTTATGATCATATTAGTCGCGTGCTCGCAGCAATCCACATGAGAATTTCGACCTACTTCACAAACTACGGTGGATTATTGAATCTTTGATAGCGTCGTGAACTTTGGAAATAGGTACGGTGTACAGTACATTCGTGCAATATCCAGCATTCGCGTATTGCCCAATGAGAAGTGCATCGAGATGGCAGCCGATTGTGTGGCATTTCATATTCATTCGTTGTTTGACATGAGCTGCATCTACAAAGCGATAAGCGTTGTACGTTAAACGATTTTAACGCAAGTTAAATTCTCTCTTAAGTTACTTGCGCTTTTTGAACATTTATTTTACATACTTTCTGAAAATATATTAATTAAAGGAAAAATATTTTATAATTTTCAGGTGTTCTTAATATTAAAATTAAATGCAGAGAGAGAGAGAGAGAGAGAGAGAGAGAGAGAGAGAAGCCGAAAGTAGTGCAGAAAGCAAGAAATGCTTGAAAATTCGATGTCCGTTTTACGGCACGGAAGTGTGCGGGAGATAAACCGTATGGGAGAAATACGCGTGGAATTGCTTCTCGATACGAGCGATTGCCTTTCGTGCTCGTTCATTTTACCGAAGACGAGTCTCGACTTTAGGACATAATTTACGTCGCGGTTTTTATCTTTGTTAAACACTGTCCACCGTAAGGTTCATAAACGTTGCCGTATGCACATGCATGTACGTGTGCGTATGAAAATTTATTTGAATATTAAAAAAATTAAGTCGTTACACGTTATACACACGCGCAAAATGTGATTTGTTGAGTTAATATCTGTAACAAAATAGAAAACATTTTTATCTACAAAGTGTTGCATAATTTATAAAAATTTTTCGAAGAATAACTTTCTCGGAGGAAATATTATATTTTCCTTGTAACTTTTGTGATTTTGTTTTCTTAACGAAGAGAATTAATAATAAGTTTTACGAAACTCTCACAATTTCTTTGTCCACAAGAAAAATCAGTTTTCCCCGCTGTGATTTTCTAGAAAAGATTATCGTTACAAGTTCTAGGGCTCTGAAATTATTTACTACGTGTAAAATGAATCCTTCCTCTCTTTCGCTCTCGAGATATAAATGCTCGGCGAAAAAAGTGCAACGATTAATCTCGACATACGAGGCACCGAAATTCCGCCGTATCGGTGAAACACGAAATCGCGATAAACTGGTCTAGAGGTAGATGAGCCTCAGAAAGCTGCTTTCTCCGTACGGATGCCCGCGTCTTGCTTTCGTCTCGCTGATCTTGTATGCCGAGTGTAACGAGTTCCGCGCGCTATCGCGAGCTTGCGGGCTTACGGAGCTTACCGTAGCTTTCTTGCGCGATCTACGACTCTCTCATGCTTGCTCGTTTTTTCCATTTTCCCTGTTTACACTTTTACGTTTACACCGTTGTGTCTACGGTATTGTACACAGAAACAATAAAATTGCCAGCCGTGCCGTTTAATCTTTGATAACACGGTGACGTGAATACTTTATTACGCTTCCTTCCTGCCGAGCAAAAATTGAGCGAATGTAACGTATAACAGAGACGCGTAATCCGTTCGGATATACCGATGGTCGCTGGATGCTGCATGCGCGATAAGCATACGCTTTTGAATCAATATACATATATATGATCGTATACGCACACACACATATACATATGTATATATGTATATAAAATATAACTAATTAAACTAATTGTAAGTACAATATTTATTTCATATTTCTTACGCACTTCAAGCATTGTCTTTTTATAGTAAACTAGACAACACAAGCGCGCGTCATTTGCTCTCACTGAAAATTCGCATGGTTTGACAGCTGCAAATAACACGACTGAAGCATGTCGTATCGCACAAGCGAGACAGCCAATTGGCATCTCGGAAAAGCGACAATAATACTTCGGGACTTTCGACTATCGACTTAACACGCATTTTTTATAAAAAGGAACAGGAGGAGGAGGAAAGGATACGTGAGTAATGTCTGTCGCGATTGTAATTATGTTGCTCGATGAAGATTCTAACACGAACATCATCTATTTTGTAACATTGATTATTTTATGATATCAACGATCGATCATATCTTTTGATGAAACACAATTGCGCATGGAAAGAAATAACTTGAACTGACAGAGATCAACGAAAGATTAATAAATCCTGATTGAAGAGCGTAAAATGTGTCCCGTCATAAAAGTCTTTCTGAATCCCATCGAAACACTTGGCTGCCTCGTGCACTAATAAAGCTCGTTTAGAATAACGAGAGTCGTATAGTGGCTCCTGCCGCGATCAAGTATTCGCTGTGTTATAACGTGAGTCGACTGATCAGTAGGCGTATTGCTCATAAAGATCTTCCCTCCGGCGTCACATGACGTTTAGTGGCGGCGTACAATAAATTAATTGCGTCGATAAGAGATACATAAATGTATACACGCGTGATACACATTGCGCGTTGTATGATTACCGGCTGGAAAGCTCATTCTCGCGTATTCCATAGTTTTTCATTGTGAAGATTAAAATTTTTGTTGTTTTTAAAGTATTTTTTTCTCAACAACTTCGAGCTATCCCTTTAAAGTGTCCAAGCTGGTAAAAAGTTTCTTGCTCCTCGTTGACGTTGCAATGTATGCTTATATTTAATGAACGCGATAATTGTGTGTATTTTTTTTTAAATTTATACACCGCTAGTTGCACAATGCGCGCCCCCGTGTCTTCCTTATAATTTATTTTCAAAATTTGCCACGTTTTGAAACAAACTCCTCGCAACTATTTTAATTTATGTTTGCTTAACATACAGTTTCCTCGAGTGTCTTTACCTCAGACAAGTAAATTTAGCATGAATTCGAATAACCGTTGTGATGCCAAACTCTCGCGGTTTGGAACATGGATACCTTCGACATAGATTAACGCCTACTTGGGGTGCGCCGGGAGAACAACGCATTGCGTTATATATTAAGCTTAACAGATGATGTTGATTGATAGAGATTCATCGTTCGAGATACGTCGCAGAGCACGTGTTACCTAGGATCAGTAATGGATTCGCAATTTATCCACAATGCCTTCGTAACGGCCTTCCTTCGGGCGAAACAAATCACCGTGATTTGTAAACGACGCTGTTATATGGCGTTCTGAATGGATCGTACGTTTGCTCAGTGGAGTAATTGACAATAGATTTCAATTCGATATATATTCAATGGCATGTAACAGATACATCGTACACAATAAGAGTCAATAGCTTTGCTTTGTAACTCATTTTTAAGATGATTTTTAAATGCAACGTGAAAAATAATCTAATACATCAGAAAATATTAGCGAAAGATTTTCCGTTTACTTATTAATACAAAGAAATAATGGAGATTTCCATTTTGAAGGGAGAACTTTTTAAAGCACAATTTTAATAATTCTTGATTCTATTTAATATCTCTTGATTCTACATACATTTGTAAATAAGTATCAGTGCAAATAATTTATCACTCCTATCTCTATAATTTGTGGAAAAACTTTTTATGCGATAAATAAATAACGGCAGAAGTTCTTGCACTTTACGCGATTTTGTGCATTATACGTTGTTATACATGTCGTTCAACATTTTAGGCAATAATGCGAATTTATATGAGTACTCCAAGTTGGTATAAAATAAATTGTCAATTCGCCTGGGCGCAAATGATTTAGTGCTTTAATTGAACGCGGTGATTTTCTAACGAGGCATACTTTTTACTCTTTGTCGCGGCAGGGGCGCAATTCGTACGCGAGTTATCTGATAGTGGATATTTAAATGCAACACGGTGGTACACGGTGGTACACGGGCGTCACGTGTCGCCACATCGCCGTAATTACAGGGTAAGCTAAACAACGCTTCCCTCAGACCTGGCAATCTTGTAATTTTCAGAACGGTGTGACAATATCGCGTTACGCCGCCCGTGAAATAAACGCCGTCTATCCCGAGTTACTTGTTAGTCATCGATGCAACACGGAATTACGCTCGCGATAGCAGCCCGGCGAAAGTTTCTCAAAGCCAATCGAACGTTTCGGTATTTTCCCTTCGGTCGTTGTCTTCCGTCTCGATGAACTTGTGATAACTTTGAGAGTCGATTCAACAACGTGAAATTTTTACAAATCATTAATATTCGGATTTCTAGCACGCGCGTACACCTCATATAATACGCATTAAAATATTTTTCGCCAGTTTAGGTACACCCTGTGTATAATCGTCATTTTCAAAATTATACGTCACTTTTCCAATATCTCGCGTAAGATACTAAATTGCAGTCCGCGTGGTGTAACAATGCCGGCATTTCTATTTCATCATATGACACGAACGTTCTGCCATTCGTGCGCTCTTTGCAGCGACATAAATCTCATACATTTTTCTTCTAGATGGATAGCAATTGTTTATGAGATAACAGTGCTCCGAGCAGCACGGCTACTTATGGCAGAAATAACAAACACTCGCAAACTACTTAAGGTAGTTTCCCTGAGTACTCAACGTGAAATACCGTTCAGCTCAGTGTGAAAGTCTACCGCAGCTCAGGATAAATGATTTCCATTCTCCGGACGACAGGGGTGAGTCAGGATGTCGGATTAAGATCGCTTCGAGCGTCAATTTGATTATACGGAAGTACCGTGTGCGATGATTAATACTCCATAAATTAATAGTCGCTCGTTTATTCTGAGTCTCGCTCATCGAATTATTATCATTCAACCGAATATCTATTTCATCTTGTAGTAATTCGTTTAATGTAATATTATGTATACAGTTAACGCATGTTTGCGCACGCATTTTTGAAACGACAGATCTTATCTCATCAAATTAATCGGACCAACTTGAGTGAAGCTCCAGTGGATGAGCGTTGGACGTTTCCGCGTCAAACTGCACGCAAGTGTTAGAATTGCGAAAGACAGTATTAGAAAACGTGGTAACGTTTGACTAGCTTCCGATAAATAAATTTTGAAAAGTCGCAATCATTTCTCCTCCGTTCTGATTCACTCCGCTTTCATCTAAGCGGAATTTTCGTGAAGCAGGTCGATGTTTCGCGGCAGTACGAACCGGATCGAACGTTGTTCCCCGGGAACGCTGCGCTGGCAGACCGCCCAGAAACATATTATGCCCCCGTTCGCCGAAACTCTGAGTGAAACGGGCAGGGATGCTCCAGAAGCGGATTCGCGCGCGGCGAAATATCCGAAAGCTTCCGTAATTCTAAGACTCGACTATTCCGACCAGCTGGAAACGAACCTCTGCGACGATAGCTTACTCTGATTATTTTTGCAGTGCAAATAATCGGACAAATATCGTTTGAATGCCCGTGCCAAAGATTGCGTCTATATTTAATTATTCTTTCATATTTTTTATTTTACTATTTCTTTTAGCGAGGCAATAAATTCTAGTTTATAATTTCAAGGGAACTTATAATTTATTTAATAAGATAATCACTGAAAGTGCTGTTATTAATTTTAACGAGTAACAGGGAAAGGATTTTGCAAGTTAAATCGAACCAAACGTGGTGAATTTACATTATATAACATTTAATTAATAAGTTGATACAAATTATAAATTGCGTGTTTCGGTTATAATCTGAAACTCTCCGACTAGCACGAGTACTTAAAAATTGAATGTAAATACGAATAGTGCAATTTTCAACAGGGAGTGCCAGAAAAATTCTGCTATTATTCGTAATCCGCAGAATATTCAAAGTATAGAAATGAAAACTGGGACTGGCTGACAAAGAGAAATGAAACACACTCACCAAACCAAGTCAGCTTTCGATATCTTTCTCGGGGCTTCAGTCTATCAATCTCACGTTTTCTGAACTTGGTTTGCCGAGTGGAGTCCACTTGTCTTTGCCGGCTGGACCCGATTTTTATTTATAGCCCGAATATTTTGCAGACTATGAATATCAGAAGAATTTTTCTGGTATTTTTTTTTCCTTGAAAATTATGTTACCTTTGTACATTTAATTTTTAAATACTCACTCTATGTGCTCGTCGGAGAGCTTAAAAGTATTTAATTCACGTACATACACCATTGAAGATGATTCAGTAGAGCCGAAACGTACGATTTATAATTTGCATTAAATTATTAATTAAATGTTTTATAACGTTGACGCACGCACAACTAACCGTGTTTCACTCCCAAAGCCCACTTCTAGTTGTCACTATTAATTTTAATATCGACAGGTTTTAGTTTCAGTTCATTATTTATTATGTATTTTATATACCTACGATAAACTCATTCGTGAATTTATCAGATTTTCCGCATGAGTTGTTCAAACTCTATCGTGTTGCGCTATTTGGAAGGATTGACCATCTATTTCGCAGGGAAACCAAAATCAATACTCTAGTCGTGCCGATGCCCATGTTCAAGCTACTAGATACCCAAAATCTTGGGCAAGTTGGCGATAGTTTCGCTTAAGCTAAATCACGTATCGAATCAATTTCCACTGGACGAACTTATCTAGTTATCCTCCAATTCAATTATCGTATAATTTCTCAAAAACCTTGCCAACTTTCCATCAAGTAATCGGCCAATTACGTTAGCGTAACGTTAATATTAATATTTAATATTACCCACTCTATGGTCTTTCGTTCTCGAAGATTTACGGGCAACACTGGGATTTTTCTCTCTTTTCTCCTTTTTTTTATATACAACGAATGTCTCAGCTACAATGATCCATCACGATTGAACATCTTGTTGCAGCAAGAATAGCAGGATGTTATTTCGTACGAAATTTTCGTTTCCTTTTTATTTGATGGGGATAAACGAGATGAGGGCAAACGAAGTTCTTAAATTATAAACTTGGCATTAATCACATCATCCGACAAGTATAATGAGAAATTAAGCTTTCGTGAATTAATATACGAGACTAATTACCGGAGACTAATTACTCCGTGTAGCAGAACGAGCGAATCAGAATATATCTCGTGTCTCATTATTTTTCATTTTATATTTGTTTGTAAAATTTCGTAAATTTAATTGGGCAATTTTTATTCGAGCCCACGACAAATGCTTACAACAAGCAGTACTCCCTGAGTAATTACCGTATTGGTCTCTGAATACTGTGTTGAAGATATTGGCACTTTGTATCGAAGCACGATATTCCATCTTCGGGACAAACTTTCAAATTCGGAAACGAACGAGCACGTCTGATACGACAAGTGTGTACGCGCATCTATCAATGTGTCAATAATACTGTTATAAATCAATCCCGCGCGTGTCTTGTAAATAAATCGGAGACTCCAGGCGGTGCGCATCACGATAATACGGTCGGATGTCTCTTTCGCGGTGCATTCGACACTTCAAAGTAACACTCTGAGCACACGTGTATCGCAGCATCCGTATCAGGTACGCTCTGGAGCAATCGATACCGCGAGCAATCGATACCGGGTGCTCACGAAAAATGACGATCGTATCGACAAGCGAATGTATCGGTATTTCACAATATATCAAATCGCGGCTGGTTACGGCGAATTTACGCGGTGCACTTTTGACCAT
>NW_011967240.1:2744565-2753833 GCF_000949405.1 Vollenhovia emeryi | reverse complement strand
CCATTATTCCGGATTAATCACGATAAAGCGATAAAATAGTGATTCACGTGGATAATGCTTTCGCAGAAATGAACGCATTGAACGCTCAAAAAGATAGAGCCGCTTTTTATTTCCGTTATCCGGAATAAACGAGGGGGAAACCGCTGACCAAAATCTTGTTGTACACCAATGCCCAGTGGGCATTACTTTAGCTTATTATCTTATTTTATCTTTATAATGCCTCAGCAAGGCGTAATGCCCAAACTAATGCCCAAAGAATGCCTAG
The DNA here is from genome assembly GCF_000949405.1 of Vollenhovia emeryi. Taxonomy (NCBI): domain Eukaryota; kingdom Metazoa; phylum Arthropoda; class Insecta; order Hymenoptera; family Formicidae; genus Vollenhovia; species Vollenhovia emeryi. The sequence continues at coordinate 2,753,568 of NW_011967240.1, read as the reverse complement.
TAATGCCGCAAATCTGTACACCACAATGCCCTCAGCGGTTTCCCCCTCGGAAATAAATTAGCCACACTGAAATGTGTTCAATATATCGCACGAGTTATCATATATAATTTTTTTTCGGTTTACAATTAGAGGTATAAATTAATTTTAAGTCATTTTAACTCCAAAATGTATTACTGAGAATCAAAAAAGTACTAAAATAATTACTAGAAAATTACTATACAGGCGTATTCATTAAATGCCTGGACCTGCATTTTTATCATCATTTTTCTCATCTATACAAATCACTGTTTTAGGCCTGCATGTATGTACTACCAGAGACTTCTATAAAAGCCGCGTAAACTACAGTTTGTAACTTATCGATGTATAGGTGGGAATAAAGATTATGAAAATGTAACTCCTAGTAAGACTAAGGTCCAGGCATTAATGAATGAGACATCAGTAATTTCTAATGATGCAATTACTGAGCTTCTAGTAATTATTTCAGTGGTTTTTTTATTCCCAGTAATACATTTCTCTAAGGACTTCCTTGCATTTCGATACTAAATCACTGGCACCTTCATCGCATAAAAATTATGCAGAGGAAAATGATTTTAAAAAAACCCACAAACAAACAATGCAAAGTACCTGAAATAAAAGAACGAAGCAATTTTACATATTATACAACAATAATACCGTAGACGCATCAGACGACGATTCTATCCTTCATTTTCGAGTTATGAAGAATTGGAGTTATAAAAGTTGACATCCGCAAGCTAACTCCATCGCGGATAAACTTGTTCTCCTCGGTGTTTCCTGATTTCTTCGAATTTTTTCCAGACGCGGGCAATGTTACTAGAGATTCCTATTTATCTCCCGTATCCACCTATCGGTACAAGAATGGCCTTGTTCATTTCTGGCGATGCATCAAAATGAAAATTGGTTCGGCCGACACATTTGCTCCGGATGATTCATCCGGGGCGGTCATCTCAAGTGAACCGTATACGTTCTCCTTTAGGCCCGCAGATACGGAACGCGCATCCGTGCCTCTCATCAATCCACGTCGAGTAGCGCCATATCGCCGTTTCGATTTGCGGCTTGCCTCTCAATGCCGGCTACTCATCGGCAGCGACGCGGCGCAAAAAAAGAGGTCCTCGGCGTCGAACAGCGCCGTCCCCGACGTGACAGCCTCGGGCGTGATGCCTGTCGCGGTTTCGGGGGTTGGACGACTTCGGAAAATCGCCGATTGACGCGCGAATTTGCAGTCACGTTTACAACGACGCGGGAAATCGCGCAAGCAATAACGAAATTATTTCGATGCGGACAACATCTCGTCTCGGCGATGTTATGCATCGTGTCAAATTTGTCGATCCGACGTGTCGGTTTCTCCTTGGTAAAAAGATTGACGGACAGCCGATATTTTTTGCGGGATTTTTACTCTCGCAACTTTAGGGTTTCTTGGCATTCGCCTCCAATTAAGCCTCTATTAAAGCACGCTGTACGTTAAATTGACCGGCAGACAAACTTTCTCCAACTACATAGTTCGGTTCTGTACAACTTGAAAACTCCCAACTACTCAACGACCTAAATATTGAAACAAAGAGAGAAATGTTACTTATATGCAAAGGACATGGGGCATTCGAAAGTCAATTGTTATCTTTTGTTAAAATCGTGCATTGCGCTCGTATTCCGCGACGACCGTAAGCGCCAGCCTCCTTCGCGTGGCTCATCTCGGCGAATTTTATTCGGGATCGCCGGATTCGCGTTGCTATTTCAATTTGCAGACTGCCACTCAGCGCTGCCCTCGTTAGGTTTCAGCGAAAGTAATGGGACGCGGAGTAAATTGCACGTCTGACGCGAGTCGTCGCATTAGGCCAGCTGCATCCAGGCTGCATCGAGGCGGCGGCGAAAGAGACGACCGAAATTCTGCGCCCGATAGTTTCGCGGCTCGCGCGTTTCATCACGTACGTCAGCCAAAATTCGTTACCCACCGAAGAACGATATTTCAATCCGATAGGGGTTGACTGTATCCGGGAGATTGCAGACGCATCTCTCCGCTCTCCGCGGAGACGTGTCTTTTGTTAAATCTTTATTGTCGATTATAATTAACGTATCGTTTATTTCTACACGGAGGGAATGTTCTCTTAAAATTTAAAATCATGCAATCGTAGGATAACATGGCACATCGAAGAATTTTATGAGAGTTTTCTGAAATTTTACCGTACATTTTACTAGTAGACTGTATGGTGGAATTTCAAAAGACTTTTGTAAAAGTCCTGAAAATGTCATGTTGCCCCACGATTACATAATTTTAAATTTTAAGAGATAATTCCCTCTGTGTAGAAATAAAGATACCTTAATTTTCCCTTAAAATTTATCCTGAAAATCGTGCAATCGTTGGACAACATGGCACATCGAAGAATTTTATGAGAGTTTTGTGAAATTTTACCATACATTTTACTAGTAATTATATTTAGTATACATTTTACTAGTAGAATGTATGGTAAAATTTCAAGACTTTTATAAAGATCTTCAAAATGTCATGTTGCCCCACGATTACATAATTTTGAATTTTAAGAGAAAATTCCCTCCGTGTAGAAATAAAGATACGTTAATTTTTCCTTAAAATTTATCCTGAAAATAATGCAATCGTAGGATAACATGGCAGATCGAAGAATTTTATGGGAGTTTTTTGAAATTTTACCATACATTTTATTAGTAGACTATGGTATAAAATTTCAAAAGGTTCTTATAAAGTTCTTCAAAATGCCACGTTGTCCTACGATTACATGATTTTCAGAGTAAATTTTAAGGGACAATTCTCTCCGTACGTATACGAAGATATATTCTTCCATTAAATATAGAAGTATACGTTTTTCTATTAGAAATAGAAGAAATACTCTTTCATTAAATCTAAATCGATAATTTATCATCCCGCGAGTTGCGCGACGTTTCGACGATAAATTTGTCTGACGCTTCTCATTTTTCATCCTTTCGCAACTCTTAAAAGGAGGTCGCCTGATTGACCCAACATTAACACGTCTTTTGCCAGGCTGCAACTGTAAATTTTCGTTCGACGTTTACGACGGTGTCATTCGAACTTGCCCGGTGTAGTTACGCGACTTGAAGAGGCGGCGCGCGCTAACTTTTTCCGGGTTATCTTTGAAGTTGTGATAAGTACCCCTAGCGCGCCGCGGCGATAAAAACTTGCGATTTCTTACGTGCTGTACAGCGGAAGATAACGTTATAGGTGTTGAAGGGAGGTGTCGACGTAGGGAGCTTAGCTTGTAGACGCGTTATCCTTCCGCAAATGGCTCCTTGTTAGAGCGGCAGGGAGGAAGAGGGACTAGGAGGAGGCGCACTATTTCCTATTAAAGTTACAGGATGCTCGCGCCGGAAAGTTCGCGCTCGTAATTGTAACGACTTGCCGCTGTAATAATGCCCCTCTGCCCGGTGCAATTTACACTTTAACTACGACCCGCGTATTATTACACACGGCGGAGGGATATTTGTTCGGGAGATTATTTTTCGTTATCTTCGTTATGATTATCGGTTACGAGCTTCGCGCAAAGGTGCCGTGCAGCCGGCCCCTCGCGTTATCAGAGGGTAAAGACGATATGTATATTTCAATTCCCATGGTTCTGATTTTTTTCTCCCGCGGTTGCGGTTAACGCGCAATCACCGTCCATGTCGTTTTAATGCTCTCCACTACCGCGCCGAGGATGAAATTGGCAATTTTGCAGACCAGACATGTCTTATTACACTTTTTTTCTCAATGGGTTGCATCATCACGGGCACTGTTGCGCTGCTTATAGAGTTCGTCTCATTTTTATCGTACTTAATTGTTTTATTGACTCGAAATTATTTTCTTCCCCACAAAAATGCCGCTAATCTAGAACGTGAAATTTTTGAGCTATAAAATCTGTAATATTACAAATCTCAATAAATGTTTTCTGTCTGCCTTAAATATTCGTAGGATATAAATAAATTATCGGTATTTATTGGTAAGAAACTTAAGATTTGCAATTTAGAAATATACATTTGTATACACTAACTATTGAGGTAAAGTCTCTAATCTTGGTAATTAGAATTTAAGTAACAACGATTTTTGTTTCGAAACATAGTCTCGATTGAACACAATTAATCGTTAATTTAATCAATTCCAATAAGTCCGCAGAATAATACACAAAACGTAGTAACAGTCACGGAACAAAGTAATGTAAAATATTAAGTACGGAATTTTCCATTACACAGGCGGGACAACGAACTTTCAACGGTTTTTTGTTGTTTTTCACTCGGCGCGGTATCGTACGACGTTACGCGGGCCAACGTTTACCTGAAGGTCGCCGCTCACTCATTCGCTCGCCGAACGTCGCACAGTGGGGCCAAATCCCGAAAAGCTGGCCAAAAATCAAAAAATAAAGTTTCTAGTTGGGGAATTTGAATTGTTGGGTTGGCTAGAATAATATCTCTAGTTTCAAAATCCGTTGGAATTAGGGCCAGATCCTTTATACCTGCTTTTTAAAATCAATACAAAGACGGCCTTCGCTCGAGTAACATCTAGCGTGCACGCAGGAGAAGAAGCATCGCTCGTCTTTGAATAGACACCAAATTTCGTTCAGTTAACCGATTTCTTTCTAACAAGATGGAATCAACTCGTGAAAATAAGTAGAATATAATTATGTATATTAGAATACTCAATATTTGTGTAGAAAATAGTTATAAGCTAAGAGCCTTACGTGAATTTTACATCATACAATTTTCTTTTCAATTTAGTTTTTGAGGAAAAAGTTTCATAATTCTGCAGAATTCTGTCACCTAATCTATTAGAGATGAAAGTTGAAACTATTACCTATAATATCAAACAAGATTCAGCTGCCTTTAAGTGCCTAATGAGTTTTTATGAAGGTTTTTGTAAACAGAAATAATAGAATACGTTAGTTTAGTGTAACTGAAAGAGGTATAAATACTTTGTTCGCTCACTCAGACAATTGATTAAACTTTTTTGAACGTGCGTGATGTATATACAAAGTAAATATATAAAGTAAATTATATAATTTACATGCCAACATTTTTTTTAACTCGAATTTCATGCCTAAATTCCATGCGCGTGATACGATGTATGCCTGTACTTTACTCAAGTAAACTAATATGTTATATGTATTTATATACAGTGCTTTGTAATGTTATTAAGATTCCCATAAAATATTAGTTAATACGCGCTAAGTAACTGAAACAGAACTGTAATGCTTAAATTTTGTGCTCATGTCATGGCAGGTCAGAGTGAAAGTAAGGGATAAATTTCTTGTATAACAATTTTTTTAAGTGCAACTTTTTATTATATTAATATAATTTAGACTAATAAGTAGTATATTAATTAATCGTTATTATTTATTAATGCATTTTACACGATGATTTTTTAATTAAAAGAAAAAGAACTATTAATTAAATTTCATTTAAATGTAACAAATTTATGTATAATTTAAAAAAATTTTTTTAGGTTCAGAAATGCTCGTTGAAAATGGCTTGACAAGAAAAAAATTTTTTGATGTATTGAAACATCATTTGAAAGTTGCTACAGAAATGTATGCAAAAATTGAAAAATTAATGTCTTCGAAATTAAAATATCCGTATGATTTACCTAACCACGCTAAACAATCAATAATAAGCAAAAATTCAGGGTTCTTTTCCGCCATTTTGGGTCGCCATTTTGTTTTTTCAAAATTTCGACTTCAGATTCGTGATCAGTGACCTCAAAAACCCTTATATATTGAGTTACATCCAGATTGGATCACTTTTCGATTTTTGGCCAGCTTTTTGGGATTTGGCCCCACTGTGCGTCGTGCCGGCAAGCAGTGGCGAGAGTCGCTCCGCGCGTAGTATTACTTTTGCGTTATCGGTTTCCAAGACTCGATCGGGATGAATGCAGGGATAAAACACTATTGATTTGCACACCTTCATCAGTAACAAGTAACGCTCCTTGACTAATTACTAAGTTTCTACAACTTGTAACGAGAAACGAATTGCATGTTGAGGCGACGGCTCTTTATCAACGTATACATATTTCACGAGACTAACTCGTCTAAAATTTGAATCTAAACCGTGGTACTTTGTTGCGGTTACATCTCGTTTACGCACCGCGCTTTTAATTATCTGTCGATTTCGTGTAATCTGTTCGATTTTCGGGAAAATAGAGAAATTTGTGCGACTTGGACGTTCGCGCTGTAATTCGCTCTGTCGTTCTTTGCAACTCGAACGGACAGCAAGTACAGAAAATCGCTTATTGCACGTCGTTACATTATGTAAATGATCTCGCGATTAACTGTTGCAATTAATAACTACTATTTATCGCTGGAAATTTTGTTCACATAACTTATCTCGAGAATTAGATTGAGTGACAAAGATGGTAAAATATCGTTTCGTTGCGGACTAATAACTACTTCTTTACCGCAGATTATGCCTCCGGTGCTCGCGTTGCGTTTTATATCGCCAATTCAAAAGTGTTTTATCCATTATGCTATTCTTCCGAATGAAAAATGCAAATTGTTAGTTTGAGTAATTTGTATGACAGAAAGTCACGCGATATTTGTTAATACTATTTCGTGCGTTTCGCGGTATTTCACATCGCGTACGGGAGTGTCCGAAATTTCGCGCGATCGATGATTTTCGCGAGTGAGTGTTGTGTAAGTGCCACAAGGAAATCTGAGAGGAGGAGCAGGCACAGGAGTCATCGGGCAACGACGGAGAAATGGTGAGGTAAGTATCTTACATTCTTATGTTATTTGCTACTTGTGCGAAATACAACATTTGTTCTGTATTTTTATTTTATTTATTCAAATGATTCGGACGAAGATTCGAATAAGTGTTAGAGACAAAACCATACGTATAAAATTTTGTTAGTCTATATTTAAAGAGAAGACTTTTTTGAGTGTTGTATAATTATTGTAATAAATACCTATTTTGCAAAATATAAAATATAAAATATATTTAATAAAATAATTTCGATTTTACATAATTATTCTATAATAATTATATACTTATTTGTATTTTTACAGTTTAACGCATATAGTTAACGATGTACAACTCTGCTGTTGCGAATCGTGTCAGTGAGTAATCAATTACTTTTTATTTTAAATTGACGTTGCGCATACAATTACTTGTTTGCGTGTATACAGATTCTTAAAAATATACAATGCTCAACTACAAATTGCGCCCGCGAAGCGCACGTTTTTTCATTTCTAGTATAATAAAAAATGTATACTTATTACATAATTAAACAATCTCGAAAAACTTCTTATTGCGTAAAAATATACATATCACCATTCGTACCAAGGGAGGAAATATTCATGCTTAAAATCTCACAGACACAAAAATTGAGGCACGTATCATATCGTTCGCCCTTCTTCCTCGTAGGATTTTCCTTGTATATGATCGTTCGGCTTTTAAATTCGTTTATTCGGTTGAATAAACGAAGATCACACCAAGCTAGAAAATGCTATGCCGCAACACAGGATTTGTATTCTACGGTCGCGATCGTAAATGGTTCTTTTCCACCCAGATACCCCAATAAGCCGATTTCGGTGGTGAGGCGTAAAGAGCTTTGCCGTGAAATCGGATACTCGGGGGAAGTAATTACGAAACGTAAAGTTATTATCGACAAATGCAAAATAAATTTTCCCACGTATAACCGTTTAAATTTTATAATCTATGTTTTGGATATTTGGCACTACGTAACCACGAGATTTAAATAGAGCTTTTTGCAGCTTTTCCTATCTGCAAATATTTTTGGTCTTAAATTAACTTTAGAAACTTCAATCTTGTGTGTGTTTAATATTAAAAAATTGATACTATAGCAAGTATCTTTAACATAATAAAATTAGATTCAGAAAAAGTTAAAGGCGACCTCCTCCCCTCTCTCGTTTCTTCGTGTGTTAATTAAAGCAATTTTCATGAGTTTTTGTTCTAAAGAAATAAAAATTAGCAAAGCGAGAGAGGAAGGAGCGCAACTTGATTTCGTACATTACGTAAGGTGACGTGGAAATGCACTTATAGGCCGCCAATTGAATCGTCGATGTAAACGAACCGGACAGAAGGCATGTTATGACCGTTAACCCTTTGAAGGGTCCTTTTGTGCGCGTCAAACGCGCGCCTCTGTACACAAATAAGCCCCGTATTGAATATGCCAAAGCCGGCCTGTATGATGTTGGGCATCACATGCGAGGAGAATTGCAGTCGGAGAGAATCATATGTTACAGTTTAAATGCCCCGCAGATATGTGCAGGCAAATAATACCGGAAACGAGAGAAGGTACTTTCTGTTCCGAGTGAACGTCGACCGTTTGGTCGAAGAATAATATTTCCGGGTTCGGCAAGTCTGAAGCACATTCACGGTGCATAAATCGTGTTTTTTCTTGCGCGAATAGATATTTTTGCAAACTCTTGACGATGCACGTGTGGTGAATATGAAAAACAACAGGATATTTCTTACGCAATATAGATTTCCGCGCGATATAGTGTTTCGCAGCCGGTATCGTAAGACATAAAGTATCGCTGTTAAAAATAATCAATACTTGAGAAGCGCATTGTGCGCTTATAAATCCGTCGGTAGTATGAAAATAGTAGCTTTCAATAAAACCATTATCTCTATTTAAAATTTTTCAACAGTACTCGAACTGCAAACAATTAAAACTGAAAGTTTTTTCCATGAACTAAAATTTTAAAATACATTATATATATATCTATATACATACATGCCCTAAAAGGAAATTGTTCACCTCAATATTTTAAATATTTTTAAAAATATTAAATATATTGTTAAAAAAATAAAATTTATTTGATTTAATTTAAACGAATTAATTAATTAATTATTTTATTAAATACGGTTGACGCGTGCGAAATTTCGATGAAATCGAAGCGTGCGCTATTCAGAAGCATATACAATATACAGGGTGTGTCCTAATACCCGTATGTCCCGTAGATGGCAGATAGACCGGGACAAACTGAATAGAAAAGTCCTATACTATTTTGC
>NW_011967240.1:2669614-2744373 GCF_000949405.1 Vollenhovia emeryi | reverse complement strand
CGTCTCGCGTCCCCATCCCTCGCCTGGCAATATCGATCGCCGTGCGGTCACATCTCGCTACGCGCTCGAATTGGACAGTGGGCAGGGCAAAGACGATGATTTTCGATAATTTTTTTCTCGATAACTACTGCGAATTTTGCAAAATAGTATAGGACTTTTCTATTCAGTTTGCCCCGGTCTATCTGCCATCTACAGGACATACGGGTATTAGGACACACCCTGTATATATATTAGCTCGACACCTTCCACTAACGAAGAAAACAATGCCACCCCAAGAAACTATGCGGGACGGAAAAGCCACTCTCGAGGCCGACGATGTGACCCCAAAGTTAATTCGCCGTTTTTATCGGCATCGTAAAGCGCGGCCGGCCGTATTGCGGTTTCCGCGAACTCGAGCACGTGCGCCAAACTATTCCTTCTTCCTCCTTTTCGACCAATAATTCATCGACGTCGTAAGGAAAAGTCGAAGATACGAGTCGCTCGCGCTCTGCGCTTTATGCGAGTCGTAAAGAAAAGCGCATGTATGAAATACCTTGCATCGATATCTCGATTCAGCGTTACACCGACATGATCAAGAGCGTACGAGAAAAAGTACTTAAGTTCAGAAAAGCGGTTTCAAAGGGAGGAGAATTTTTTTATTTCTGATCGATTAATACATGGAAAACGCATTTTGAAATGGAATTATATAAGTACAATGCGCTGGGAATTTTATGAGCTTTAACGGCTGAATGAAGTTCATTGAATTTCTCAACTTGCGCCAGTTTCCAATTAAAATATTAATGCAATTATCCTTACTTTATTATTATATAGATAATATTTTCATTCCTTTATCTCATTGTGCAATATACATTTTTTAAATGGCGTAATATATATTTCACAATTTTATATATTGAAAAAAAAGTTCTTCTTTTGAAAATATGTTTAGCTTCAACGTGAAAATCTTGAAATGAGATTACATTGCGTTGAAACAAGGAAAACTTACTTGAATGAAGCAATTTCATAAATTTAATCAAGAAAAATATATGCTTATTATTTAAGAATAATTTCCTTGAATGAAAAGGAAACAATAGTGGACAGAAAATAATATAGTTTCAAATCGAAGATTATGATTAAAATAATTTTATTGTCAAAGTAGTTATATGTATTCTTGAAGTGACAATTATAGTATTTAAATAAGACTGTAATATTGTTGGAATGTAAGATTATTAAATGCTTTTAAGAAAAGATTATAGATTGTTGCCTATATACAAAACATAAACACGTTAATTGGAGTATATAAGAGTTTATCTGACACTTTTCTTTCTGTGTAGATATCGATATGATAGCAACGTGCAATCTCTGTAGTCCCTGTACATTTTTCTCAGATGTAATTACACATTTTTGTGCCAGAGAACGGCAAGAAACGCGCTGAAGAGAAACAAAAGGATATTTCTCGTAGAAGCAAAACTCGGGGAACCAATGCCTGCTCGTTAATCTAATGTGTACCAAAGTAGTCAAGTAAGAAAAAGAACAGTGACGGGGAGCGACAACTAGCCGAGCTTGAAAAGTATGACGGTGACGACGAGAGAGAGAAAGAGAGAGATAGATAAAGGATCTTTTACACTTCACAGCCGGCGAACACGCGTGGTAAAAGGGAGACGAAATGCGGAATGGTGTCAAGCGAAGTTCGCCGTGACGACGCGATGAGACGTAGTGTGTAGCGCGAACTCGTTCGCGATTTATGGCTCCCAAACTCGCATTTGGAAGTTGTAAATCAAAGGGAGATCGTTGGCGATCGTGACGACGCATTGCGGTTTAGAATGTGCTGCTAAATCGCGATTCTACGTGGTCTTGAATAATCCACGATTACGATTACGAGAGGCGTTCTCGCGCGCAAATTCTGCGTGCTTCATACGATTTTCGTACGATAAGACCGCATAAAATCCTTTTTAATTCCGTTATCTTTTATCTATTTCATTTTTATCTATTTTTTAAATATTTCTGTCTTTCTCTCTCTCTCTCTCCTATTATGTACAGGTTTATTCTTTTGTATATGATTTTATGTCGGTACGATTTGTGCGATATCGTTCGATTAGTTTATGGAGGAAAATAGATATTAAAAAATATAATATATAAAATGGGGGTCCATGATGTGTCAGGCACTTTTTACAACACTTTTGTCAATGTAATGACAATTGCATCGATCAGATTATCTTTATAAAAAGATTGTGATAAGAGATATGAAGCACAAACAGAAAACGCCAGTAATAAAAGAAGAACAACGCTGAGAAAACGGAAGGTTAACTATATCGCTTGGATCAATCGGATGTTATGTACCTAGTATATTTAGTACCTTATACGAGACAAGAAATCCACCTCGACGTCTATAACTTTGAAACGTGTGTACTTTGCGCAAACACCATCAAATATTCGATACGAATATATACTCGCCAAAGTCCAGTTTCCAATTATGATTAACTTTTGAAAAGCCAAACTCACTTAAGTACACCCGCTGCGAGTTTTAACTTAATATACCCATGTGTTTTTCTCTTGGTACTTAAAAAAAATTGTACGTCGATAATATAATATAATTGCAAATGAGAAATAATTGTAGTAGGCGACGTAAGTGCTAGAATAAGAAATAAGGGTTTTGTATGGATATTAATATAAATATCGTTGCAAATAATACAATGGCATGAGAGAGAAACGTTTCCTTAAAGATTGATGATGCAAATAAGATAATATTTAAAATAATAATTTAATTTGCGAAAAGTGGGATGAGTGACGCCTTTAATTTAATGCCAGAGATAGCTTTAATTCTTACCGTCCCGTAATTACCATCTCTAATCGTAGATTCGACCCTAATTTGCTCGCGAGCGCTCATCCAGGGAAGATTTAGGCGAGAAGTCAGCGGTAACTTTCAGTGCGCGACTCCAAATCGTGTCCCTGCATCGTGTTTCCCTTCGTGAAATAGCTCGCGTTCTCTTCGGCTTCTTGCAGCCGTGTAAAATTCATTTTCGAATGGGGTGCCGCGATAGGGTGACTCTCTGGGGGAGGAATTCGAGAGAAACATTTCCGGAATGGTAAACGAGGGTGCGATTCGGTGAGAGTGTGAGGAAACCGAAACGAATGAGGGCCAGAGAAAAATAATGGAAATGAAAAACGATCCTGTTTCTGAGTTTCCTTGTGACAGCCCGTAAAATTTGTCAGACAAATGATATTTTCCCTTGTTTTCAATATCACAATTATTGAAATTCTTGTCTCAAGCATCCTATGACGCTTTCCGAACGAAAAGATTTTATTTCTGGCTATAGCCCGATCTACAATGTGTTCTTTACGTCTAGAAACATTTTATTTTATAGCCAATAAACACGTTTAAAGAGTTTGCGCGTGTTGATAAACTGTATATTACACATTGCACAATCGTGCGTTGTCGACAAAGTTTTTAAGCATATCGACTTGCCTGTATAAAATAGATCGTTTCTCGTTACGAGAAACACATTGTAGATTAGACTTAAGCGTTAGCTGACAAAGTCATGCATAAAATTTACGATTATTTACAATTGTTATATGAAAAGTAGTTTTATGCAATTTTCGATATTTAAAGTTCGATGAAATTTTGCTTTGTCTCAGAGTACAATTGGTTTAGTGTACTTTCTGCGAATTCCCCAATCTAGAAAATGGGAGTAAAAGATTGACATTTCTTTCTGAGAATTCCGATCATGCAAACGAGCAGCGCAAAGGCGCGGAATAAATGTACAACAGAGAAGTGAGGAGATATAATAAGATGCAGAAGAAAAGCCGGGAAAAATAGTACTTATTCTTGTACGGATTCGCAGCCATCTGCAATCATCCAGTTCATCGGCATTTCCTCACTTTCGTTTCTCTGTCGATTTGTGTGTAAAAAAACCTGTCTTAATTTTTCACCAGAGCGCGTCTTTAACGCTTGCGCTTTCATATACTCTTACATGTATATAAAATGCCACAGACATCGCGTATCTTGCTGGCAGAAACTGAAGAAAAGTTTTAGTAAAATTTCATCCGTTATTTTTTAAAATAAAGATTCGCTTTTTGTTTAGTTTTCAATGAACTTTTGGGTAGCGTCTTAGTCAGTTATCTAGATATTAACTTTACATTTTATTCTATAAAAATGTACTTCAAATTTACGTAATTGTAGATAATCCGTCTTATCTGTGTATAATAAAAATCAGTAATAATATTTTTATTATAACTATTTTTGAAAGTATAACTATTTTTTCGCCGTCGATCTATCTAATTTCGCTTCTAATAAAGTTTGAGACCTAAACTCGTGGAATTTTGGATGAAGCATTTTTGGTACACGAATAGTTTCCTGGTTTTACGACCCGCGCCAATTCCTGCGCTCTTTTTATTTTTACGAGACAGGGAGTAAAATGTGAAAGGAAAGCCAAAATATATTTTCTTTTCTTTTCAGAAAAGGTTATCGTAGATTATTAGTGACTTTACTTCTGCATAAAGTTTGTCGAAATTTATTAAACTTATACAGAAATACAACTATTTACAAAATGTTGAAACTACTTAATTGGTAATTTATCTATTTAACGATTGTCAATAAAATTGTTAAACAAATAATAATTAATACCGATAATATCTATGAGAAACATGCAGTTATAAACTCGACTCTCCATAATCATTTGATTTTGTTTCGTATTTATTAATTATTTTCAAATATACATAAATTTGGCCGCACAACTGATCCGACGACAAACATATCGATCGGTTGATAAATTTATTTTCTATATGGAAATTGCGCGCCTCTGAATTGCGATGTATTTCCGAAGCGTTTCATCGAACATGAATCCTCGCACCGGCGGAATGGTTTCTCTGGCAGAAGTCCCTTCCCGTGAGAAATATCTCAGCGGCGAGTCGCAAAGTACCTATCTATTCGATTCAAACAAGGGTTGGCAGGTGACTATAAAAAGTCTCAAATAAAATGAAAATCGGGTACCTTGATAGTATTTCGCGGAGGTCGTAATTTTCCAACGACCGAAGAGTAAAAAATTCTACTCGCCGACTTGAAGCTTATACTGAAGAGAGAAGGAAAAGAGAAGATATACGTCCGCGCGCGCGTGACGACCGGGCTCGTTTTGCAAATCCCATGAACATTTTGCAAATCCCATGATCGTTTCGCATAATATAACATCAGGCTGCAGTTCTTTTCGTTTGAGAGAAATTCGCGTCCTAAACGACTCGACGTATTTTCTCTAAGGATAAGAAAGGATAAAATTACAGATAGGAAGCTCAAAGTTGTAACTTTCCACCTGCCTTTGCATTTGTATTTCTTTTTGCTTCTACAATGTGTGCACACACGCTTTATATTTTATTGCTTTGTCAAGGTATGCAAGTTTGTTTCATATCGAAAAAATACGTCAAAGTCATTGGATATTGCTTAAACGTTATAGTAGAAATGGATACAAATTGATGTTGCGTGGCAACAATTGCGGTGGAAAATAAAAGTAGCTATCGCAAAACGCTGAATTCATTAAATTTCCGCATGAACGATTAGAGACTACTGCGATATCGGCAAACGAGCACTGGCAGTATAATCCAAAGCGATTTACGACGGTGCCTGTGTTCTAGTGCAGCAGGAAATAATGCCTCTGTTCCGGTTGAATGTGATTTGTCGGCAAAACTTGATCGCGGATTTATCATTTGTTGCGCAATATTATATCGTCCGATCAAGATTTTCACGATGTTTTTCTATCCAGCCTATTTGTTTAATACACTTTATGACTTTTAAATTAAATTTTAAAAGGTTTATTTTAACGCAATTTTAATTATTTTAAGAATTTTAATTATTAAAATGCTTAGGATAGAAATTTAGAAAGTATTAAAATTTAAAAAATAGTTGAGAAAGATTTTGTTAAAAAATACTTCGAGTTTAAAGAAAATTTGATAATTTCTTTTTACTTCTCCTATATTAAAGATTTTTAATCAATATGTAATGTTTAATTTAATCAATATTTAAACTTTTTGTCAATGGCCAAAGTCAAAAGTTCTCTGCTACTTAAAATAATTTATAAATAAAATATGTAGAAATGTTACTCACACTATATGTGAAACAGAAAGAATGTATATGTCAGCGAAGAGATTTTCTCACACGAATCTAATATTGTGCGAAATGGTATTTGATATCGAAGTTTTGCAAGAGAGATTACGGGAAAGAAGTTCGATTTGTGTGTGTTTAAAGGTTGCTGGATACCAGGAACTTTCAGTACAGGCAAGCAGTAAAGTGCGCAAAGAAGCAATACTTCGCTATTCAATCTGAAATATCACGGTATATTTTATATATTTAGAACGTTCCGAGATCATCGAGGCGAAACCCGTTTCTAGCCTTGTAGGATTGTGACATTCGAATTAATCTTGAGACATGAAAACAGACCGGAGGGAAATTTATTTTACCTTTAACTTTAAGAAGACATTAATAAATCTCGCAAGAAGGGCGATACGTCGTATTATATTGCGCTTAAGAGGAGAATAATATTTCATTTAAACGTTCGGCTCGTAGCGCAACACGATCGAAATTGCTCTTCTAACGAATGAACCGATAGACTTGTACTTTCCATCAAATGCATTGGCCTAGTGCAAGAGCGCCGGTGCACGAAAGCGCCGGTGAATAAAAGGATACATCACGCTCGTTATATCTCGGTAAGGTAACCAAAGATACCTGCCCGTTCGAGCTGGATCAACAGGTAGCTCTTGCCAGGAGCGTACCATGGGAATAGCATGACGAATACTACAAGTTTAAAGCGGCGATTCGATCGGTGAAGAAACGCTAAATTCACGTTTCGCTTATTATCGCTCCGTTGGTATTTTACGGTAACGCGAAGAAGTAAAGTGCTGAGAAGTTTATCCTCGAATTGTGTCTAAAGTCACAATCATAAGACTAAAAATATTCGCGAACCGCTAAGCGATAATAAATATTCTTATTAGACAGTATAGTTTTTAACATTCCAGTTTAACATTTTTATTCGATTGAATTGATGTGCTTTACAGCGTGTTATTTAATTTTGTAAACTATTAGTATATTTGTGATTGAATCAGAAGATGTGAAAATTCGCAGGGACTCGCTACAAGATTGTAACACGTTTTGACGAAGTTTGCGCGAATTACAGCCGACAGACCGTTTTAACTATGTATACACTAAATGTCCCGGTAGGTTTTAATGCCTCTTAACGACGCTCGGCGCGAAATGATCACTTAATCGGTTTGAAGTCGAAAATAGGGAAACAGGGGCTGCGCCGTGCCAATTTTCTCCGGCGTTCGCCCGGGGCTCAATATCGCGGCTACGCAGCTCCGCGAAAGTAATAACACGAGCAGCTGGCGCCCAACAGCTGTCCTTTATGAACACGGATATCAAAATGGAGCTGCCTGTATCGGAAGTTACGTTTTTATGTGACGCTTCATTCATGATCCATTCGCGAGATATTGTTGCTTTTTGATATTCGCATCCTCCAACTTTTTCCCTCACCGGAGAGAAAGTATCAATTCAAATCCCTGTATCAGACACACCCGGTAAAAAGACCGTCGTGGCGCAGATGCGTTGACGCATATCCGTGCGTGTTTTTCTCCAAAGTTATGAAAACGAAACGTAACGAGTAATATCTGAGGCGCATCTCTCCACGCGGGAATCGCACGCGCAGGAAATTCCTGAAAGGAATTTCCGAATACCGTGTCGAAACAAACAGGGAATAATTCTCTTATTAAAATAATTCTCCTTATTAAAATTGGAGATGTTAATTTTAGTTAGTGTAATTGCCTTGTCCGATTGGAGCATTGTGCATCCCGTAATTCGTCGGAATGCATTAAATTGCGTTCTGTTCCCTTCGCGTTATCTTGGACAGTTATGCCATGAATTGGGGATTTCGATACGTCATGCCCGGCGGCGTTATTACGTATCGTATAATAGTGATAGATGCTGCAAAATCAATCTCGCGTGATTTGTACATTTAACTGGCGCTCCCATGATTTTTCTATCCGTTTCGACATATCGCAACGCGTGTATCTGGATTTGCATTACTTTCGGGCGGGCCATCGGAGCAATGTAGAAAAATATTCAGGTAACAACGGAACAGCAATTTGATCCACGATAGTACAAAACAGTTGTCTGCCAAATTTTTATAAAATACCCGACGCGCTCCAGCGAAATGGAAAAGCAATCCACCGAACGATTTTACATTCGGCCATATCTAAATATCACAGCGTTCGTTTCGCGCTGATTAATCTTGTTCTATTAAATCGTAATAACATACTTGGTGCATTTCCGTGTACTATATTTCATTAGCCAGCATTCACACCGGAGAAACTATTCATTTAAAGCCGCAGGCATAATCTCTGATCTGCGCAGAGAGTCAATTCCGAATTTTATAACGTAATAAAATATGGAAAAATTGCTAATCGACTAACTGGCGAATTCTAATTAAAGAAATATTTATCGCAACTCTAGGCGGGCGTCTCTCACTAATTCGACGTTTAACAATTTCTCTACATTGGTTAGTCATGTACTGGCGTCAAATAATTCTTTACGTAATAAAATATGTTGACAATTGAGCAATTAATATACAGCGATCGAATGCCTCGTCCGAGAATTTATAATGTCGTACTTGAGAATATTAATTTTCGTCAGGAAATATTTCGTCCTATTACTTCGTCTCTCGTCCTGCCGACCTATACGGGATTCAGGCTTAAGCGAGCGATTCATCATTCCGGTATTCCCGCGCTCCTTCGACCCGTGATTTATCGTTCCGCAAAACGCGCGGTGTGCGCGCCGCTGCGAAGTTCTGAATTATTGTTGCCGTGTCGGCGCATCGGGATACACCGTGCCTTTCCCGAGATGCACTCGCAGAGGAAAAACTCGAGCGACTACGGAGCAAACAGCACATTCGACGAGTATTTTTTTTAATGCGTCTATGTGTTTTCGCCTATATACGCACATTTCCGTTGCAATAACAATAAACGCTATTTAATATTCTTAATCGATTCGGAGGTACACACTTGTCTATTCATTCTTTTTAATATATGCAGTTGAACACTCACAAGTGTGTTCGCGAGCTATTTTATTTCACGATTTATTTATGTCTTAATTGGCCATAAGAAAATTAAGAGTACACACTGCAAATCCACATGTGTAATTTTTACACAGATAAGTGTGTAAAATTGTAAAAATGACACACATATAAATGCGTGAAAAAGGCTCCACGATTTACACACTTGTGCGTGTGTGTGAAAATTACACACTTGGATTTGCATACAATGCACGTAGTTTTTGTACTTACAATTTAGAAAAGAGCTACTCGTGAAGAGATTAAAATAGCACTTTTTTTTAATGTGATTGTCATACTGGACATTTGATCAAACACGTGTATATTAAAAGCTAAACTTAACGCAACCGTTTCCCGATCCTCGTGATTTGGTCTAACGAAGCATATATTCGCAGCGTGAAACGTGTCAGTGACATGACAATTATCTCCAGCAGCGAAGCATTAAATATTCGTGAATTACTCGGCGCGCAAGCAGGTTTATATAAAATTCTCGATCGGATCGATATTCTCGCGACGTTTATATCAACGTCAAATGACTGTCGAAACGGGGTAGAAAAGAAAGAGAGAATATAAAGTTAGATATACCCGCCAGGTATCCTTCATCTGTTTTCAAATGTTGGGACGCGTTTAATGAACGCTAATTCGCATCGCCAGTTTCCCACTGTTTCGCGATAATTTTCGAGCTTCGTCCTAGCGGTTCACCGAACCGCCCGTATAATGCCCCGACTTAATTAATAATCTCATCGCTGCTCGCCATGGCGCTCGCATTTCTGCCATCATTTGTTATTGTTTTATCATCGCGCGGAATTGCACCTCGCGCGAGTCGATGCCTGGACGTATTCGCAAAAATGGGAAATTGCTTGGCGTCATTCAAACCTCTGTCAGTTTTTGAGCAGCGCGTGTGATATAATTAATTCGCAAATGTCATGAAAAATTACGCGTCATTTCGAAGGCTTTTGGAAAAGCAATTAAGCAGAAAGCGATTAATAATCGTTATTAAAGCTCATATAAAATAAGCATAGACTCCGCATTACGATAATTGCTTTGCACAATAATGCATTTGCACGAGCATGGCATTGTATAACGGTATTATTACAATGTTTATAATGCAAATACTCAGCGGGTTAACGCTCGCGAACTCGAGTTGCATCCGCAGTGCGATCTAACAATTTTCGAGTCGACGATAACTTCCAGTTAAGTTTCACTGTCCCTCCGCGCCTCGGTTAATTAATAATCCCATTGTTTGACGCGTCTCTCACGCGACGTGTCTGCCACCCCGTGCTGCTAAATAATGAATGCGACCGGGCGTCGTTTCATACGATCGCCTCGAGGTAACATCTTTATCGAGCGGTTAATTAAGCATTTTGACTTGCAGTGGAATTAAGCAGCCCCGAGTTAAACATCGCGGTTTAACTTGGCTTAAAGGCGAATTATGCATCACTGAAATCGCTGCACATTTAAAGTTTCCAATCTTATTGTTAGCATATTGTAGCAAAATAGTTTACGAAGATGTTACTTTTCACCATGAAATTTATTCTTGCCAATAATTTTTAATCTCATTAACAGTTTCAAGAAGCTTCCCACTTTCAATTCGAGGTTTGTGATCTTAGCAACGGTTAAATTTTTAAACTTATTGTTTTTAAAACATGAACTTTTTTATTCGGTAATTACAGTTCTCTCGATAATTGTATAGAATGAAAATTTAGAATTGTGTACACTTATGTTCCTATTTCCTCGACGCAAAGTCTAAATGGTTATTTTTGCCTCCCGAGAGCAAAGTCGAAGATCGATCGCGCGGTCGCATGGCTTCAATGGAATTTATTGGGTGCAGCTTTGTAACACTTCACAGTTATTTTACTCCTCATTTCTTTTGTATCTGTATGGATGACTCCTCAATGCAGCACATTGTAATGCCACACGGTGCCTGGTTAGATCCATTACATTGGAACGTTAGCCGAGTTTAGATTCCATTACCTGTGAAATAAGCGAAACGTGTATACTACGTTGCAGAAAAACACGGTATGTAAACGGACCCAATCTTCCTCCGTAACATGTAACGAATTGCGCGTACCGTGGAAGAGGCAAAGAGGATTTAACCGCAAACGTGTATTTATCGTTTAATTAAATCTCCCGGCTTAAATTAGTTTCGTATCGCTTCATCTGTATCCGGAAGTCACATCCGAGACAAATTATGAACAAGCAGGCGGCAGTTTTTAGCCATTCTTTCTACAAGTTTTTTCTTTATATGCGCGTACCAACATTACTTTTATATGTGCATTTGCATTTTCTTATGGATACAATAATTTTCTAAATTTTAAAGATAGAAGATTTGCGTTTTAAATATTATGACAATTTTGTAAGTTTTTACCTGGCTTTATTAAAGAGTAAATTTTTGAAAAATACAACATGAGAGAATTTATGAAATAATAATTCTTTGTTATATGCGTGTTACTATTACTGCGTATCTCAAACACCATTAATATGCAATTTCGTCCGGCTGATACTCGCTTACGTTACGATAACTTTCCGAGGAGTAAATCCCGATTCTTTAATTCGTCAGTTAAATGAATTTTTCAAATTCTGACAATCAATGATGGATCGATGACGAACGTAATGTTATTGATTAATAATGCCTTGCTAACAATATCTTGAGCATGCGTTTGTATGTCTATTTGATCGATGCAGTGCTCTATAGAGCATACAGACTGCTCTAACTTGTCATCTAACGACCAATCATGTAATCGATTATCGGCTAAATTACTATTTGTCTATCGAAATAACAGAATAATTGACTATATTAAAGTTTACCATAAAATCACGGTACAATATTACTTAATTAAAAACTTTACAGTTAACTACAGTTAGAAAGTAAAATTTATAGCATATTTTCAAACGAAATTATACGCGACGCGTGAGATAGCGTCCGATCTTAAAGCTCTTCAACATCGCTATATTCTGTATGATTGTGTTGCATTTAAATGTTACAAAATTCAACACGCTCTTGAAGATGCTTTCCGGATCTTCTCTTTTCCCTAAGGGTGCGTCTTGACATGAAAAAATGGAGTGTAATAGGCTGGAAGGATCGGATCACGAAGGGAGGCGAGGTTCACGTGATGCTGTCCGATCGAGTCGTCTTCCTAAGAAAGGAGGGAAGCTGGAAGGGTCAAGAAAATCCGAGGATGGTTGGAACAGACACTAGCATTCGCCCAGAGTTCCCCCGTCTCAGACTTTGGTCGATATTTTCCTGGCCGGGCGAACCAACGCTTACTACCCGAATTGCAAATAATTCTTTTATTTGGCTTTCTCTCTCTCTCTCTCTCTCTCTCTCTCTCTCTCTCTCTTTTATTTTTTAACACTTATTATTTTTTCACTGACAACCGCGCGTATTCGCGATCACTTTTTAAATATGAAAAGTTTTATTATTACATGTAGGTAGCATAAACTGATCCGATTTTTTATAAAATGGACAAATACTAAGTAAAAAATGTGTACGTAAAAATGCATGCATCTCCGATATAGTTATATTTATATATAAATAATACGTTTCACGTAACACTCTTAGTAACTGTCTAATTTATTATCACTTATTACTTATTTAACCAAATTTGTCGAATAGTTTTACCTAGTATCTATCATTTTACTTAGCAATCATAGTCCAGTTTGTTACTTAGTATTAGTAGTATTAATATTATTTATTTATTTAAAATAAAATGAAGTCTTTTAGTCCTGGGATAAATGTTTATATGAATAATGGGTACGCAGCCGTAAGAACATATCGGGAAAAGCTATCGTGTATGGCGTTTTCTACAGAGATATCCAACATGCTCGCCACGAACATCTGTAACTTCTCGAAGTTGGGGATGTTGCTCCCTCCGTGAAATCGTTATAGGGAATTCTCCGTGTCTATGTGTGCCTCCGCCGATCGATATTCGCATCTCGCGCGGAACGACGCCTACATCTCTTGCCTTAAAGCGCACGTGCACTTATAAAAAAATAACTCGCTCCCTCCGCCCGAAGCGCCGGCCTGATCTCGTGGGGTCAGGTGGGCTGCGGGAACAATATGAAAAATAGAAATGAGAAGAAACAAATATGGAAACCGGTCCTCGCGGACGAGCCCAACGTTATTCCCAATAATGTCACTTAAGCGTACGCTACCCGTTTTCCCGCGCACCTGGAACCACAAATGCATAATGCCCGCGCGGAAATCATCCCCGATGCCGATTTAATTCAACGCAATATTGCCGCAATAATGCGGGACACTGATATTCGGCGCATTTTGATATGGGGGGGGGGGGCGCCCTCCCGAGTTTCTGCTTGTTTGCGCGAACATAATGTAACGCGAAAGGGAGAACGCACCCTCGATAGGAACAAATATCTACATGCGTGATGTTTGCGCGTGACCGGAATTGTATTAATTAAATTCATCTCGATCCAACATATATATACACATATATATATACACCATGCCGGTGTAAATTGAGGTTCGTCATACATGTTTGCCCTGGAAATGGCGTGAATCCTGTTTTGGAATGTCACGCATAATTAATAACTAGTTGTAATTACAGTGATAAAAGAAGCGCAGGCGAATGATTGTTTCGCAAAATCATTAAACTTATCAAGAGTTTGGAACGACCGGCCCTTAATCGTTTTATGTAAAAAGTGATACTTACATTGGTGGTAAGTAAATCTTGAAGGCTAAGGATAATGAACTCAAGTTTTGCTACTGCAAAAATGAAGTCTCCTAATATCCGCTAGAATACTGAAATGCTAGATATATTTTTTAAATGTTTCGACTGATATTGCGGTGTATTTCTAGTATGCGTAAGTGTTCACGTGGTATATTATTCCGGTTCTGTTCTGTAACACTAAAATAACTTCTTGCCTCCGCTCGCACAAAATACTTTTACGCTACTTATAGCCAAGAGGTATAGGCAAACGACGTCCTCCCTTGTTTTTCGATCGATACACCGTATTGCTTAAGCGCAACGTTATCCAAGTACGGCTGTCGCGAAGGCGGCGTGGGATGTCCTTGTTAGAACGCATTACCCAAGTCTCGGTTAAAGGCCGTTTTCGTACCCGGTTATTTAAGATTACTCTCGGGGGCCTGCCCCACAATTTATGAAACTCGTAATGGGCTCCCCTAGGCGTTACCTTCCGCCGACGTATAATGATTACGCGGGTGCCCGTGACGGCGAAATAGGAACTGGTCGGAGTTACATTTAACGACTCCCCCCGTGCTGTTAAATCCAACTGACGCGGCCAAATTTGTAAGATAAACCCAGGATATCGTATGACTCGGGATTGTTTCATGTAAAATGATGTGTAACGAGCCGAGATGTAGCGATTATTGCTACAAATTGCTAAAGAGAACGGCTCACAAATTTCATTAATTTACTAATGAGAATATTCTTAAAAGTCGCCAGCAGTAGTTAACAGCATCAGCGATTTTTATTGACCGCGTCTGGCAATTTAATAAGACAGATTACTTTTGCGAAAAATATTACCTTAGCCAGGGTTTGAACCTGGACTTCCCTACACGCTGGGCGGGCGTCTCAACCAATTCGACCACCGAGGCATATTACCTCATACAATACAATATGCCTCGGTGGTCGAATTGGTTGAATTGGAAGTCCAAGTTCATTAATTTAATTTTCGGTCGAATTTCCCTATCTCCAAAATTATGTGATGTACGAGCATTTGTTTTACCGTCGGTAAATTTCAAATCCGCATCGAACAAATTTCTCTGAGCCAACAATAATAATGAATTAAAGTCGCTGCTGAGATCAATCTTGAATTAGGGCATCGGCCGAGCCGCTTCTTTACGGGGTGATTAACAATAAGACCAAACTCGTAAAGCATCCCCCTGTCTCGCTGCGACATGTCCTCGCCCTTTTCTTTGCCAGCTGCTGTATCTCCCGCACAAAGGAAGACACGTTTCGGATGAAAAGAAGCTCACGGTCTCGCAATCCCCGTCTCTTATCGCGCGCGCTTGACGTATCGCCCCGACATTACCTCTTTATTGCTCAATAATTCGCGAGGGCCTTTGTTTCGTCTGCGAATCACTATCGAGGTTGGTTTTCCCTGTTGCCTATTGTACCCGGAAAAAAGGAGCGGGAGATGCGCATTATAGATGTATCAAAGGGCGAATAAAAGGCCCGAAGTGTTCCGGCGAAATTTACATCGCGCGCGATACCGCGGATCGAACGCGCTTCTCTTTTTTTCGTTCTTTCGGCGCCTTAATTGTCGCCCGTTAATTTTTGCTCGAAATTAGATCACCATTGAGCTCCGCGACAATCGATACGCATATGCATACGTCATGTGCATCGCTTAGTATCAGCATGCGATAGTTTATGGTCACAGCCGCCCGGCCGGCCGGTGGACCAAACCAAAATTTCGCCGCAACGTGCTGCAAATTTGCGAGTTACAAATGTCTGCGTTTACAGAAGCTGCTGTTAAATATTGGACAGGACGAATGATTGCTTTCAATTACGGTCTCTTTTGAAAATGAGTATTGAACGTAGAAGAGAGCCGTCTATTATGAGATAGGCTCCTAATACGAGATAGCGGAGTTTCTGCGGAATTAATAGGCATCATCTGTTGATTCCACCGTGAATTTATTGCCCTCGGAGTGAAATCTGTTTAGTGGAAAATCCATTGTTAGATCGTGCATATAATCGTAGCGAAAAAAGATTTGTGAAATTGGATGTTGAAAAGCCATTGTCTCACATTAGGAGCCTACTTCATAGTAGAGGACTTTCCTCCAAATTCTCCCCCGAGACAAAATAACGTGTCTAATAATAACGAAAATCACATACAATTTCTGCGAGTTTTCAAATTTCACGAATAGGTAAGGTAAATGAGCAAATTCTTCAACGCGCGGCGTAAAGGCTGTTTGCATTTCGCTCGCTTTGGCGTATATCTGTGACACGTCAAATACCACGGAAACGTTTTACCGCGTCTCCGGGAAGAGCGCTCCGAGAGTGAGGTCGCTCATCCGTATTTTTTGTCGAATGCCACTTTAGGGTTCGCGATCGATTCAGTTTTTCGCGACGCTCGGCGCATCGACCGACATTACAGCTTTATTGCGCAATAATTCGCGGACGGAAGGGGCTCCTTTTGCTCTCGGTGGAAAAATGTCGAGGGAGCGTCGCCTCATCTCCCCCACTCCCTCCCCTCCGCCGTCGTTTCATCCCCTGAAATCCGTCCTCGCGGAGGAGCACACAATGCAGTCTTGGCTCAATTCATTAATGGTCGCATACATCGTCCGAGCAGCGAGAGGCAATGCACGAGGCAACCCCGTAAAGTTGTCGGGAGTAGTAAAGTGTCGCCTTTGGCCAGCCTCGGGGACGCCATTATCTTTCCTCCTACAGGGTAATCCCCCTGTCACACTCTTAAATGCGTGGCGCAGTTTTGCCGCCTTCTCCGTCGTTTGTCTTGTCTCTTATTCTTCTTCTGGCAAGATTGCGAACCCACATACGTATGTGCGATATGAGAGAGTCGGAAACTATTCAGCGAGTGGTGCGCTGCGCGCGGATTAATTGTTTGTCGGCTTTGTTATTCAACAGATTGGACAGTTAGCAGCGATAATTAAATATTGAAAACGTCTATTGTCATACAATAATCACTGATTAGCCATAATTGATTAGGCAAAAGAGCGATATATAATTAACTGCATATTGGCGTTGCATAGAGTTGAATTATTATGAAACAATGATGGCGTATTAGTGAATATGCATTTCGCTTGAAGATGCGCTGTGCGAGCTCATAAAGAGACAGTGTTTACGAAAATATTGCCTTTGGCTAGCCATAATGGCGCCGTTTTCTATGGCGCTCTTTTTATGTGTCTCTCTTCTCTTCCTAAACGACACAATCGTGTCGCTTTTTTTATGGATACCAGGAAATTATTTCTCACCGATTGGGATTAAAAATTTGACATCTAGTAATGTTTAACGCGATTTTTTCAAATTAAAGTGTTGATTCCCTGGCGGAAAAATTTTTATAAATAACTACATAAAATTGACTTGAAATAGAAATTTGTAGAAATTTTTATATCTTCGGCGAAACATTAATTTTTTTTTTGGTAAAAATATCTACGAAATAGTACCACAAATTACAATGTTCTTAAATCAAGAAATTATCGCAAGTATTATTTCACGAAAAGGCACAATTTTGTAAAAATTGGTACAAAACTTTACTAGTTTAAAAAATTTGAGAAACAACAAAATCTTAAAGAATTAAAGCACCTGTTTACTTGTAGAATATTATAAAAATTAACGAAGGTGTTCCAATTCTAGCGTTTTCATGTTTGATTTTTACAACACGTTTTAAATTTACGCAGAATTTCTTAGATTCTGGCAGTTATGTTTAATTTTTTCGTAGAATTTTGTAGAATTATTTTCGGCAGGGTTATTGGAAACTAATGACTCGTCTAATTCGGAAATATTGAAATCATTCTCTTATCGTCTTTTTGTTATTCTACGTGAGAGCCCATGTCAGGTAACTCAAAAGACTGAAATTGTAATTCATGACGTGTGTACGAACAGAAAAGCAACAATACCGTAGAGCTCTAAAACTGCACGCTCTCGCGATTGAGTATGCCCGAAGCGAGAGGATTAAAACGAATTCACGAGATATACGCCGCAGTTCTTTTGTGGTATAAGACATTTCTTTGTTGGGGAAGAGGGAAAGGCTCGAAGGCGTTCCATTCACGTGCGGGTACGTGTCATTAATACCGAAAAGCTCGAAAAATCTTGTATTGGCGCGTCTGGCCGCCGGACGAACACACCTCGTGCAGCGAATTTCGCGGCGAAGAGTGTCGGGAAGCGACGCGTTTAGAGCGGAAACTTAATTTGCGGGAAGCTGGAACTCCCCAGCGGGATACCTTTTAATTCTCTTTACCTCTCTGCGTTACTCGCCGCTTTGTCGGGGCGAGCCGGTGTCGCGCGGAAACTGTGATAAGAGTTGCGATAAAAGCAGAATAGCGTTGCCTTTATTTCGGCTGCGGAACACGTGCTTAAATCTTATATGAATTAAAAAATATATATATATGTATATGTAATACTTGCATAATGTATAAATAATACATATAATTACTTTTTACAACACTAATTAGTCTTTTTTAAATAAAATTATATCATTTAAATGATATTAAAATACATTAACATATTAACGTATTATCTGCTATTTTTGTTGTATTTAAAAAAGTACTTGTTACACTTGCATAATGTATAAATAATACATATAATTGCTTCTTTATAATTAGTCTTTTGCGAGTAAAATTTTTGGCAAAAAGGTGAACGCGATGAAAATGCTATTTGCACTTGTATGGAACTTGGACCGAGGGGATTCTCACGGAATCTCGAGATTACGTCGAAGTTCTCACTGTCAAGTTTTCCGCCGGAGCGAGCGCGACTTCGTCAACTCCCGATGTAACCCCGTGACAGTCTGTAAGAGCGGTAGAGAATCAAGTTTGAGGCGCATCTAGTTTTGCATCTGCGGGAGATATCTTCGTGCACGAAATGCAAATCGTGACAGCGAACTGGAAATAGGTATGCCTTCCACATGAAAATGCGGGTTCTCGGATAGATAGGTACTCCGGTAAGTTCTGTTACGAGAGGCAGCCGACTTCTACTGTTTCAGAAGTCGCTGTCGTGATCACGTGCCAAACGGGATCATGTACACATCGTCGATAACAAGCTTCGAGCTTGGGAAAGGGATAAAGATACCCGTACAGATTTATGATCCTCCATAGTGGTAAAGTTCTGCGATATTATATATCTGGATATAGTCTGTATATCATCTCGCAACGATATACAGGCTTAATCTGCTTCAATTTATAAACGTAATATATAAACGTAAATTCCGTGAAAGGCACGCTCGCATTCAATTTCAAGTAAAGAGTTACAACGTATAGATATAAGCACGGGGATAATCCCAAAAGTATGGAATAAAAGCGGCGAACTTTTAATTGTATCAGAGATTTTCTGTGATCCTAAGCGGATAATCGACTCCGTTTTGTGCTACGTGGATCCGTTTTGGGATTCGAAGAGATGGCAGTATCGACACGATATATTCTTTATACCAATAAAGTATGATACGGTATACGGATTCTACTTGTAAGTCTCAATTGCGAAAAAAAGTAATCGGCGTTTCTTTTACTCTTGCACACAGACAGTGAAGTTCAACATTTTGAGCGTTTAGTAAAATTAATTGTATTCAAAATATATAGAAAAATTTGCAAATTTTTAAATGTAATTTTATTTATAAATTTTGCGAAATTTATTGAAATGTTGCTACTCAAAATAATTAATTTGAAGAAAAGATTGGCATTATTATAAATTTAACATGCATATAAGTGTATGTTACTGCATGCATTATTTTTTTGTAATATTTTCTTGGATTTCAATAGAGCCATTGCGCCTCGATGGATTAATTGCCTTTCCGACCCCAATAATACGATTATCCTAGCGCGATATTAAAGACGTCACTCAAACTGAAGGATTACCGACATTCATTGTTCTTTCGAGGAGCACATTGGAAGCATACGTGAGATCAAATTAATGTCGGCTCTTCCAGCACTTTAATATTGATTCGTTTTATTAATTATACATTAACTCTCATCAATATCAAGATTTATTAAATGGCTCGAGAAGACTTTACATGTTTTTTGAAAGTTAATTCTTCAAAAAAAAATTCCAAGAAATAAAATAATTTAAAACTGAAACCGTATACTGCTCTGAACTTCCATCGCAGATTATTAATATTGTTATTACACTTCTGCAGTATTTGTTCTTGAGTAACCTGAGTAACGAAATGGAATAGTCTGAGAAACGGAAAGAAAATTTTCACGATTAAGGATTTATATATTTAAACATTAATTAATATATTGTGAAAATTTTAATTAATTAATTATAATTTTATTAATATTTCAATATATTATATAAGAGATCTTAATGCGTCGTTATATTCATAAAGTTAATAATATCTGAAATAATTTATTGCATGATGTGGAATGTTTCTTCGCCTAGAAAAACACGCTTGTTCTTCTGTGCGCTTGTATTTCTATGGGTGCAACATCAAAGGTCTCGTTTAGGATTGCCGTAAAGCCTTTAATCGAAGTCCAACAGGTTATCGCGAATAGAGATTCTCGGCAATTACGGACCGATACTCGCAACTCCTGCACGTAATTGTGTCTGACACTTGATACACTCGCGCTACTTACTACCGTAGTTTCGACGACACGAGCGTTTAGTGTAGTGTGTTGCTGTCGCATACAAGCAACACACACACACACACACACACATACACATTAATCAAAATGAACAATCATTAATAAGGACAAATATTCGAGTTATTATTTGTTGAGAATATAAATATACTTTGTATTTAATAATTGCTTTATTTAGTTAATTTCTTTACTCGCAAAACGACAATTACACGTGAAAAAGAATTTACCAAAGAGATATTTGAATTCTGCAATATATTAGTTTTGTCCTTTCGTATTGCGCTTAAGTGCAGTTCATAGAATTTCGATTGTCCGCCATTTTAGTAATTCCAACACCATGGCTATTAGCTGTCGAAACACTCGATATGTATATCAATCAGATTGCAATCAATTTGAAATGCCCATTTTAACGACGCTGTTTTGATTAAAACGATTGAAATTGCATTGATAAATTTTTCATAACTTAGCTTGTCAAGTGCATTAAATGCTATTACACAATCAAAAGGTGCACTTTGACAACTAGGAATTTATGAAGTGAGCAAAGTGAGAAGTAAACAAGCTAATTAAAAATTAAAATTAATTACAAAAATTAAAAAAGATTTAATATAAAAGAATCAATACAAAATTTATCATTCCATTAATATCACTAGACACGTCTACAAAATATTTTAGGAGGGTTAACTCTGTCGAATTGTATGGACATTTATTATATCTTGCTAATATACATACATCAAAGCTTTTAGTATTATTTATTGCCACCTCACTGTACCGATATCGATCGCTCTTATACAGGACGCCCATTAAATATCAGGCTTTAGCAGCAAAATCATCTTCCTGATCTAATTCGGAACGGACTCTTTCTTCGTCGAGCGCTTATCGAGCGCTCGTTACGGAGATAATGCGATATTAAAAACCGGGTCTTACGAGACACCCTGTACACGCCGAGCCTCCAATGCGCTCATAACGTGGCCGATATTACGGGGCTTTGCGCAGCAAAACTAACGAGCTATCGCGGCAATTTGCCTAAATTATTCAAAATGAAATTGCAAGATGTCGTGAAATCGCGACGGAAGAATTTTATTTTGGCGGCCAGATATCCCGTTGTAAAAAATTAGGATAAAGGTATTACATTACGTTCATCGAAATGAAATTTTACGTACATTCAAATTAATTACGTATCTCCGTTTCCGACACTTCGTGTCTCGAAGATATTGGGATATTTTCAAGTTTACCGGACAAGCCAAGCAGTGACGAAATATGACGTACCGCGCGGACCACAAGGTGCAACGTAACTCGGATGAAAAATTGCTCGTCGTCGTCATAAATCATAAGACGTCGAAGCTTAACTTGTTATGGAAACACAGATCAGGTGCTCTGCTCAACATTTGCTCCGCCCGTTTATTATTGGATAAAAGTTCTAATAATGTTAATATTAAATAGGATAGCAATAAATGTGCTTCAACACATTGCAAAGCATTTTCAATTCTGTCTACTCTTGTAGCATATCTTCGTGCTAATTAGAAAATATGGCCGCAAATAAAATTAAAGGGAAGTTAAATAAATGAGTGGAAGCAAGTTATATTCCTCGCGTTATTTCATAAAACATCTGCACAGAGATATGATTCACGAGTCAAGAGCTTTTTTGCCAACAGAAGTTGCCTTTTTTTTCAAAGAGGATTGGAATTAAATATGCTAGTACCAGGTTGTATTAACGAGCTTTGAGACGCTATTAACTTGATAAAAAGGTCTCGTAATAAAATGGGAAAAGTTGTGGCCGTGATAAAGTTTTGAACTATCAAAGTAAAGTTCTTCTCTCGAGAAACTTTCTGGAAACGTGGATGATCTTACAAATTAGCGTACTAACGCGAGGGTTACGCTTTTCTTAATAAGTTTAGAAAAATTTTGGACTTTCTATTTACACTTGCTTTGTAATTTGTTTCAATTTAATATTTGCATTTCGCAGTTGAACAACAGAGAAAAGAAAATTAGAAGATTGTATCAGCGACAATGAAATATAATGCTAACTTAATTGTAATTTTCTGTAAAACAGAAGTATTGTATTTTATTTGTATAGTATAGAAGTGTCATGAATTTTTACAACTTAAAAACTGTGATAATTTTTATACCGCAAATGTTACACATGTGAAATGTACAAATATTTCGTTTGTGATATTATATCCAGGCTGACGATGCAAAAGCCAAAAAATATTTTGTTAAAAATATTTCATTCTTTTATTAAAATATTTAATACAGAAACGTTAGAGAGTAGAAGATTTGATTTAAGAAAAAATTCTTGTAGAGGAAAAACTATATCTTTATATGTGTGTTCCTCAAAAATATTCACTAAAATGGATGTAATTCTCGCAAATAATTAATTTGAGACATTTAACACAAGATGAAAATTGTTGCCGAGATATTTAGGAAAAATCTGGAAATGTCAAGGCGTTTGTTAAAGCAAAAATTAATGGAGAATAAAATCTTGCATGAACTTAAAACGTGGATTGCAGCTTTTGAGTGGCGTATCACTTGAAACGAGCAATTTTAACGAAAGTCGAGATTATCCTAGAATCAAGAACGTGATAGAAAGTTCTACAATTAAGAGTTATAATTAAAGAGCTGAGTTTGTAACTCTTACTCGCAGAAATCAACTGTACGAAATATATTTCGAGAGGATTTCATATCTCGCTCCCGTTTACTTTAATTGCCGTGACATTTGCGCGTTATAAATTCGAATCAAACTATATCGAGTAATTATCGGCAGATCGATTATCGGCTTAACTACGGTAGTTGAAAGCTGTGAGCATTTCCTCACCGAGGGAATACTTGCCCCGTAATAAATGAGTCATTCAAGAATAAAGCTACATCCCGCGCGTGCGCTGAAATTTAAAAAATAATAGTTATCGCGGTTGTAAAGGTACCGAATTAAAACACGGATTACACGCCGATAAGTAGAACAATGTAGTTAATTGCTTAAACAATAAGCGTTATCCAATGTAGAAAAATTCAACGACGCTAACTGGCACATTCTAATTAAAGAAATTTATTGCGAAAAATATTACCTCAGCCAAGGTTTGAACGTGGACTACCCTACATAAATAAACGTTATATTAAATAATATCATTTCTCTGAAAATCGCTATAATTGCATTAACTGATTTTACTGAATTAAATCTTTAAATTTATTTTGTAAGAGAAAATATAATTTTTTACTCTTCAGTGACATAAACGAGAAGTAATATATATGTATATATGCCCATCGAAATTGCACAAGCGGTCCAGTTTCCCGGGCTTTTCTCCTCTGTCCTGTTTGATGAAATTAACGGAACGGCAGAGCAAGGAAGCAGAAGGCAGAAAGGTCGAAAGGGCGCCCTTCCCTTATTTTTATTACTGTCGGACCCGCATTAACGCACCCCTGTTAGCATTACGGGTTGCGGAACCACACCCCAGCATTCATCCCAATGCGAATTTGTACTGTGACGTATTGTAACGAATAGCATAAGAATAATGGAGGTATGCTCGGAATGGAAGCATTTGGCGAAGTTGAAACATGGTCGACTTTTATTTTTACACTATCCATGATAATCGTGCAGCGGTTGCCGCACGTATGGGATCCCTTTGTGAAATTTTGCGACTAATTCTCGTTCAATTTAATACGACGCAGCGTAATAACGCGTACGACGCAGAAACTTGACAATATCAGTTAATAATAACAATAAAGACTTTTATTTTCTCTGCATGTAACATACAGCGAACAATTAATTTAACTCGTAAATATTACATTGGATCTTCCCTCTCATATCTACAAAATGCAGAATAAAATGAAACTGTCAACAAATCGATATATTTACAGTCGCATTATTCGTTCGTACACAGCGTGTGGCTTTCCTTGACATGTAAAGTGCATCAGACTGTTCATGCAGTGATACTACACGAAATGTTTAAAATTAAATTATCGATTGCACAAATATTATTTATGTGTTATAATATATATTAATTATGCCGGTGAAACTTAAAGATAAATAATTAGCAGCTCGGAGAAGCCAATATGGGTCATACATTTAACAGATGAGGACAGTTTGACGCGATCTCTTGCGGATAATGCGGCCTCTGCGGTGCGTCGCTTGCGTTGCAGCAGCAAAATTCCGACGTGGCGTTATTACTTTCGGGTACGCGGGGTAATATAGCGCCGTGACTGCGCGCGAAATGGGAGTCCCATGTCAAAGTTTGTTTGAGTTGGAATCTCGTGAAATTTCGTGGACCAAAATTAACGGATCCTGGCGGTATCATTTCGCGAAGGGCCAGTCTACAATTTCGCCGACGGGAACTTCCGCGTTGCGCTTTTTGACGCTGCTATCAACACGATAAATTCGTAGTTATATTAAATTCGTTTAACAGATATAATACATTGCATTTAGTCATTTTTATACCTAAACTCCCTTAAGATATGTAGAGGGTAGTCCTCTATTATGAGATAGGCTCCTAATACGAGGTAACGGGGCTTCTGCTAAATTAATAGACATCATCTGTTGGTCCCACCATGAATTTATTGGAGCGAAATCTGTTTGGTGGAAAATTGGTCGTTAGATCGTGTAATCGTTGCGAAGAAAGATTGAATTTGAACATTGAAAATCTACTATCTCACATTAGAATCCTATCTCATCATACAGGACTTCCCTCTACTTACATATCCGCGATATTATGACAAGTTAGCTCGCACGGTACAAAATATCAATGAAAAAGTGGTTATACATCTTTATATATGTCATACTTTTTTACAGATTTAATGAGAAAAAATGAGACAGTTCAAACATGGCTGTAAAAAGCAAACATGAACTGTGCGTACAGCTGTTACTTTGATTAATTTATAACTTCTAAATGAATCTCAGTCTCAGTCGCAACTGCAATTTTTTATTTTTCAAATTTCATATCACGTTTGTGATTAATTTTAACTTTAACAAAGTCGACTTCACCTATGGAAAATTTGTGGCTATCGAATAGCCAACAGGTCGTTCTATTTAACAAATAAACTTATAATCTAATTATGTCAGTACGATTAAATTAACGAGTCAGAACCGCATCGACAATTTACGGCGGCACACGTTGCATTTTCAATCCGTTGAAAGATTATCACCTGCGTTTGTTCCGAATTCAAGGTTTCACTTCAAAGTTTTACTTTAAAATAAACGTTATGATACGCACGCGTGTATTTTCTTTGTTTATCCACGACAATTATCCCACGCATGGATTGCATTACTGGACGCTTATCAATGCCCAGACGATGCAACCGAACGCAAAGATTGGTTCAATTTGTCTATGCATATGCACCATCGTCGTTATGGAAATGAGTCGCGACTAATCACGGGCATTGGCAATGGTTGCGACGTCGACGACTGTTAATCAGTCAAACGCGAGCGTGAGCAACTTGCGCGGGACGCTAATGAGAACGTAATAACTTGCAGGCAAATCCCGAAATTATCTATTCCATAAATTGTCGCACGGGTTCCTGCTACATTGCCACTGATTACTTAACGCGAATGTAACTGTATAATTACTTGGCGTTATTTCTGAATCAGTCTATAGAATCCGTAGTCTCAACAGGAAGAAAAATTATTTAACGACTTTACACTGGCTGGGTGGTTTAATTTAACAATTTATTCCAACGTTTCGACCATCCGGATTGTGGTCCTTTTCAAGGAAATATCTACAATTTGGAGAAACTTATTACTCTGGGAAAAAACGACAGCAACCCATTTTGGGGCCCACAATTAGTAATCGAATTATTTGGATTGTTCGTAACTCTAATCTTTTACGAATTTTACCCCGCGTAACTAAAAATCGCAATTAGCTATTCTATCTATATCCAAGATTTTTAAGTAATGCTAATCAATTCTCTCAATTAGTTCCGTCGACATTCAGTAACGCAAAGATAATTTTCACTTAAGAGGCACTAACCGAGATGTTAAGTTGCTTAACTACAAACAAAAAACGGTCAAAATTTTTCCCAGAGTGGCGTTGCGAACTATCCAAATAATTCGATTGCTAATTGTGGGCCCTAAAATGGGTAGCTTAACTGTCTTTTTTCCCCAGAGTATTTATAAGCCGTTCGTATAACAATTGGCAGTATAGCCACCGAGAATGGGATTCACAAGTCTACACTTACATATATTAGTTAAAGATTACATTGTAAAGAAGATGTCATCCGTCTCTGAGTATCGGTCGGAGAAAACTGTGTTTGAAGGCACGTCCATTCGATACAACAGCCACAGTAGGACTACGGTCAGGGACGTTACATCGAAAAGACACAGTGAATACGAAACGATAAATAAAGAAAATCAAACACTAGAAATATGATCGAAGTCAAAATTAAAGGTAATCGAATAAATAAGACGTCAAGAAAAAGAACACTAAAGTAACGTCAAAATTATAAAATAAAAAGAAGGAAGAAAGTAAAATAGGGTGTCAAAAATTATAAAATAAATTAAAATAAAAAGAAGGATAAATGTAAAATAAGATGTCAAGTGCTTCTTGTTAGGCCGTCGTATATCGCGTTTAATAATTTGAAGTATGTGTATTTACTCTTAGATTATATTTATTCTATTGTAATAGATGTTACTTTATTCCAATTCACGTGCCAAACAAATTTAGTCAGATTTTATCGTGTTTTTAAACAAAATATTATGTTATGAATCAAATTGCAAACAAGTCTGTTTGTGTGTTTTGCAATATGAATATTAATATTGCAATTTCTAATTAGAAATGCATATAGTATAATTTAATGCAATATGTAGTTATGGAATAGCGATATGAACTTTATTTGGTATTTTATTGCAGAATGTGTGAATTATATATAATATTTTATATGTCATTACTAATTTATTATACTTTTCTCAAGGATACTTAATTAAAGTTTAATGCACAGTAAATACGTTGACAAAACATCTTAACAGCGAAATTATTGCGTCTATATTACAATAAAAAATAACGGAGAATGTAATAACAAGAGTTTTTTTATTATTTCGCACATTCAATGGACAAATAGATAAATAAATATATTATTGTGAAATATTCCGGCATCCTCTTTCCAAGCGCGACACGAATAAAACCAGCAAGAGTCTCTTTGTTCCCATAAATATTCAAAGCAGGATAATATTTGCTCGAGCACGTTTAATGTAAAGTGCAAGTAAACACGCAACTTTTGTAAAACAATATTCGTCGCGAACCGTCAGTGCCGTTATCGCTGCGAGGCAGATCCCCCTTTTAAAGAAGTGTAAAAACGAAGGGGAGGAAGAAATAAAGATGTCAAAGCATTTAGAAAGCGGCGCGTTTTAAGAAGACGCGTTTATCTTAGGGATCGAAGTGCAGAGTGCTCCGGCTTTTACAGTCATTAAGCAGTCCTTGTTGAATATTTAATGAGTATACATTACTCGGCGCCGCATCACACCATCGGGCTTCAAGTGATGCGCCAGCGAACGCATGCCGGAAATTCTAAAATTAAAATGCAGGAAACATGTTGATGCGTTTAATTAAAATTTCTTATTTTTGTGTTGCGGACAAGCGCTGCGGCAAATTAATTTTTGCCAAAAGTACGTTATAGCACAATCCAGTAATAGAAACAAAACTTTTCCGCATAAGAGAAAAATTAGGGGAAATTAAAACTGCGATAGATATTTCAACAGTAGTCCTGCAAAACAAATCATCTTATTAAACTAACAGGAAATAAATTATTGCGATCCTGTCAATACATTTTGCAATAAAATACTATACAATATTAAAAATTTCGATTGGTACATTTAAAACAGTATATAATAATGGCCAAAGTTTGTAGAATTATTAAAACTTCTCTTAAATTAAATTAAGTTCTAACCAAGGAAGTGTATTAAAATATTATAATACCTACTTAATATTTTCCGTACTCGATGTGTGATGCTATACTAACCGGGTTTTATCTTTTTTATGTTGCAGGTGAGTTTCGAAGCTTATTGGTCGTATGAAGAATACTCGTTGCGACTGACCCGGGCCCCCAGAAAGTAAGTGGGATAAAAAAGGCGAGCGTGGCTTCTGGCAGCCAAGCTTGGCTCTTACGTTGCAAGTGTTCAACTTACGTAGCTGAAGTTCATACAACTTTTGCAACGATCGAATCTCTAGCGAGAAAACGAGACTATTAGAGAGAAGTAGAATAATTTATTTAATTCCACTGGGGCCTCCCGTACAACGGGCCTCCGTAAGCGCTGCCCTAAAATTCAATGAACATATACAGTTTATCGGAAAAAGAGGAAAAAAGAGGGAGAGAGTTGTAATTTTTGAAAATATTTTATCGAAATAATTGATAGAAATAATCATACTTTTACAAAGCTTATTTTACATTTATTGTATTTAATAAATAATTAAAACATAAACAAATAAAAATAATTTTTTACATTTTCTATATTAAAGGAAATCCTAGCTTTTCCACTTAGAATTGGCGGGGGATTTTAACATAAGAATACATTATTTCCGTTTTAGTTAAAATGGGCTTTGTGTAATGCCACCAGTTCAGCGTACGTGCTCGAAATTATGAATTGCAACTTCCCATTCGAAATGTAAATCATATCAAATATAACTAAACGCTTATCAGAAATACGTGTATCGCATTCGAATGCCACTCCAGGCAATTTAAATTTTTTTTTAAAGCACGATTATTGATGCGGAACACATATCCACCACAAAAGATATTGTTGCAATTTTTGTTTTTTACGTTATCAAAATTCGTCTTTCTAAAAAATTGTTTACTCCTCATGAGGGATTATCGTTGTAAGAATATTGCTAAATGGACCGAATAAAAGAAGATAGGACAGTGAAAAAGCTAAAGCGATCCAGAAAGTCGAAGTTACCAGAAGCGCACTTTCGCATCCGATCGTTTTACATAAAGTTTCCGCTCTCCGTTCGGAGTAGATATTGCACGATGCACATTTGCTCAGCGCCATTTATGAAATTGTATTAAGACAGCTTTGCCATATGGTGGCACTGGAAATAAATGGCAGTAGCTACTAATACCATGGTCGTTTTCGGGGTTTAAATGAAACTATCTAGTGAGGGTAGTTATTTTGACTTGTGTGCATATGCGTGCTATTAGAAATTCTGCTTCTGCTCTCGAGATACTTTGCAAATATAAAGTTTGTTTTTACTAAATACAATATTTCTCCGTAATATTTTAGAAAAACAGAGAGAGAGAAATATATCTGAAAAAAATGCAATTAATTCTTATTTAATTGAAAATTCTTTTAAAATCTATTTTAATATGTAAAGGTTTGTAATCTGCTTTCTTAAAATTAAGCTTATGGAAATTTCTAATTTTATAATTCAAAACCATTGATAGACATTCGCGTTTGTAAAAGGTAACCACAACTTGTTCAACGAATCCGTAGATAGAAGCGAGATTTTCAGGCTATTCTCTTTACTTAAAATCTACTTCGTCAAAATTTGGGATAATGAAAACTTATGTATGTGTTTTCTAAGAAGGCTTAGCGATACCGTTTCCAACGCGTAAATAAACTATCGGTCCGCGTGGCATTACGACGAGAATACATGCCAATGGGTGAATGAGCAATATCACGATGATCGCCAAGTCCTCGCGCGTACATTCCCGTCCTCGTAAATTCTAGGCCGGTTTTAACGGCCGCGCGTTTACGGCGTTCGGTGAACAAAGAGCCGACGGTGACGACGACAGCGTCGACGACGTCCGTTCACGGCGGGAGCGGCACTGCGCTTTGCGCGGCTCCATAAAGCATTGTCAGCGGCAAGATCCTGGTCTTGACTAAAGTGAATATGTCGCTGACAAGGACGTACGGTCGCGTTATAGTCGGAGAAGGCGACGAGAAGCGGGATCCACATGCTAGTCACGATCCGCGTAGCTCGCTCGATTTTTCATCGTGGGCTGCACTTGAATTATTGTTGCTTGCTTGGTGCATCTTCTTCCGTTTGTTTACCCCGCTCTAAGCAAGACGCAAATTAAGAGCCGAGTATTAATTAAGATTAACTCGAAGAAATGTCAATTAATCCGGGAAGACGACGCGACGTAACATCCTTTCGCGCGTTCTTGACAAAACGCCCTACAGCCGATCGCGCTTTTGATTTCTCGCCTTTGTTTTATTCATACTTAATCCATGAGTCTACGGCGCGTGTTGCTCCGTGAGAGAGGAGCGTCGAGTTGTTTCTAAATTTTCGATAAGTCGTGTCTGGCTCAGCTACAGTTTCAGAGGGATTCCGATGCTGCACACGCGGTTGCATTTTTCATGCATTCCCGGCTGCATGCAGGTGTGAGAGCCATGCGTCAGTGCTTGACAAGTGGTTTTTGCGCGCTGTCTGTCACGTGAAAGTGTCCGGGATGTCATCCTAAGAGAAGGGGTGACACTTTAGATGGAACGGCCGCCGTACGGTAAAGGGAGACGTATACCTCGCGTCTCGTCTCGCAGGTAACGAAGCCTGTGTCAAACTCTCGTCCCACCCCCCTTTTTCTCGATTCGATCTACGTCAGAGCGAACGATGAACCCTGTCCTTAGCTTAGAACCCGGCGAAACTTTATTCAAATCACTTGTCTCACGCTAGACTTTAATCTAATATTGTTCGTATACTTGAAACAAGGGGTAAACCGCTGACAAAAATTATATACACCAACGCCTACTAATGCCCAGTGGGCATTGCTTTATTTTGTTATCTTATTTATCTTTAGCTTTATCTATAACAGATTATCTATGGCAGATATATTTATCTATAGCAGAAAAATAAAACGCGAAGATGTCAGTAATACTGTTTATTGCGACAAATATTACCACATGCCTCGGCGGTCGAATTGGTGAGACGCCCGCCTAGAGTGTAGGGAGGTCCAGGTTCAAGCCCTGGCTGAGGTAATATTTTTCGCAATGCATTTCTTTAATTAGAATTTCCCAGCCATGGGTCGTCATGCAATTTTCTACATTGGCTAATCAATTACTGGCGTTAAGTAATTCTTTGCCTTATTTATCTTGTTTTATCTTGCTTTATAATGCTCCAGCAAGGCCTAATGCCCAAACTAATGCCCAAAAATTGCCTATTACCTAATGCCCGGTAACGCTGCAAATCTGTACACCACAATGCCCTCAGCGGTTTACCCCTCGACTTGAAATAAGCGCTGAGCTTGTAGTTCATCAACATGTACTTTTCGGCTATTATCTCCCTGAGGTGCACTACTCTTTACGAGGAGTGAGATCAATAAAAATTTCTTCAGGAGTTAAGCCAACGGCACACGACACGATTTTTCCCTAATGGATTGCTTACGAGAACCAATCAGGATTTAGCCAGGATTAGCCTACAATTGCAGTGCGATGTTGTGTGATTTCTAACATTAACAATTGGTTGATACCATTATTATACATAATTTTTCACCGCTTTCAACTGGGTGTTGGCTCACGTTGCTTATAGGTTTTTTTCTCAACGACCAACATTGTTTTCCGTAATTTAAGTTATTTAGCTTTAAGTCAGCCTGGATTTAGAACTCTGCATCCTGATTGACTCTCGTAAGCAATCCAGTAGAAATAATCGCTTGTGGCTTTAGCTAGTATGCCAAAAAATTGATCTGCGTTTTCCTGCTCTAACATATCTGAATGTTTCTCCACGTTATGTTTTATGTACGCTTATCTCTCTCCTCGGTGTGTAAACTGCTTAGGTATTATATCGCTTATTTAACAATGGGCATTATTAAAGTGTACATAAATATTAAATGTCTATTACGATACTAATACGCGTTACAATTACGATAATAATATGCGGAGAATACCTACTACCCGTTAAAAGCGAAAGGATTAAAGGACTGATCCTGTAGCAAGCCCGCATGACTAATATCCGCGAATTCGACTCGCGTCGGTGCAATTATCACATCGATAATCTGGATAATTGCGTATCAATAATCTCGAACTGTTGCATGTCGCTGCGAACGCGCGGTCCGTTTTAATGCGGTTAACGATTGTTTTAACACAAGCGCAGCGACATCGCACCCGCGCGCTCTGGCCAAGCGACTGCGAAATCTACGAAATCGCTTGCCTTGCGCACGGTAAATCCAGTTTCGCGTGGCGCTCGAGCACAGTTGTGCAGCTGATTCGCTCGACATATTTCCAAAAAGGAAAAAAAAATATTGGAAAAAGAGGGAACTAGCCAATCGATTTGTTACCGTTCACGCGAGTGGAAATCCCGTTTCATTCAATTGGTGTACTGCATACGAGCCGGATCCGAAATGGAACGTCGACAGGGATGAAATCTGATTCTACACGAACGACATTTTTGCGGATCGAGTAAATGACGCGCGACGAATGGTTTAGACAATCCCGTTCTGGGAGATTTAAGATCGATCCGATGTATATGCGCCAATCTCTCATTGATAGGACATAGCACGGCTCTTGGGACATTCGGTATAATAACTTTAAGTTCCGATCCGCCGCGTGTAACTGCTATGAATCTAGAATTTGCAATTTAAATGCGTGTATTCCACTTGCATCTCGCACCACCGCTCACCATAAATCATCGTTCATCATTTACTATTGCAGCCACGTATAACTGGCAGTTACCGTTTATCTCTATCAGGTCAATTTCTTTACGTGTCTCCTAACGTTTAAAACGAGAGATTTCAATTATTATCTGACCGAATATTTAAATCACTGCGAGTTTTTATGCGATTGAGTGAGAGAGAGAGAGAGAGAGAGAGAGAGAGAGAGAGAGATTACGAGTACGAGTATATTATAATGAGTACTTACGTACTCTAATTTTGTTTCTTTCTTAATTTTTATTATTTTTTAAAATTGTTTATTATTATATCGCTTATTTAATAATAATATGAATCGTTTGAGTGGGTCTGAAAATTCTGCTCCTGCACAAAGTGAGACGCAGCATGAACTTGGCGCCTTTGTGATCCGGATTGATTTTTTGCTTTAACAACCGGAACTATTTGTTCCACTCACAGCGAACTCTAGAACTATTAAAAATAAAGCTAGCACTCTCACCAATTGATGAGCGCTTCCAAGAAATAAGACGCCAGGCTTACGCACACTCAGTTTGACATTCTGGATTCAATGTAGAATCTAAAATTTCTAATGTTACCGTAATACTTACAATTAGAAAAGCTTACAAAAAGCACAAAAGTGTGAAGAAATCTTTCTGCTTCTTATCCTGCTCGTCTTCTCCCATTTTCTCGATCTCTTTCAACTTTTGTGCCTGCTTGTCTCGCCTTCGACGACCATCGCAGCCCTTATCAGCTCTTCCACAGCGTTGAGAAGGACGATAACCGAGATCGACTTTTTAATTACCTATCTTCGTGTTCCAGTTTCGTACTTTCGCGAAGTTTTCTTCTCAGCGCAGCCGAGAACGTCGTCGGGTTCTCATTGCCGCTGACAATAAATCTCACGGTTGTGATGGCATAGAATTTTTCGGGCGAACCTTAAACTCTCATTATCCCATTTCTCTTATTCTAATTCACGTGTTTGATAAGATCACTATTCCGCAAGAATAAATACATATTCGGCAAATTAATGTACAGTAAAAGTAATAATACATTCTTCGTTTAACAATTTAACAATTTACATAATGACACGAGACATACGAAGCGTGAATTGTTTTCTCAAAATCATATATCGTGAACTTATGACAGTTATTACTTATTATTTCTGTTTAATTTTTTAACTTGTAGCATTGGATAAATAATATAATATAATTTTATTATACGTATAAAAATCGACTAACTTAATCTTATAAAAATGTCATTAGTAAAAACCGACACAAATAAACCTAATTGTAGGAGTTAACACAAATAGTGAAAATTAATAGTTCCTGACTTTATGTGAAATCGAGATTTATCTCATTACGATAATCGTGATTTATCGAGCGATAATATTGCATGTCATTAGTTCTTGGAAAATGCATTCCCATTAATCGATAAAATGTTCGATTCCCGCATGACAATCGCTGATACAATTATTTTACTAAATAAACGGTATACATACTACTAACAAGTGTGACAATTATTAAAGTATTTTAATACAAATCCAAGAACATACTTTAATACTTTAATATGGTATTAAAGTATTAAGGTTTTTTTTTAAACCATGCACACAGTAGTTTATTTATACATTATTTTATTTACACACGTGAAATCCTGGCTATTTCGAAATAATTTATTTAAAGGAATAATAATTTATTTCAAGGAATAATAATTAAAAAAGGAATAAATAAAAAATGGAATAGTGTAGATGGTTTGTCTTATCTTGATGCAAAATTCATTTAAGTGTGAAGCACATTCTTCCAATTGTCTCTTTCTTCTAAATTATATCGTTGATAAGATTTAACATAATTTAATAAAATATCCGTAGAAACAAGACTACGCGATAATCTTGTTAAAAATATGCAAACTTTACAACGTCAAATTACCTTACATGACTTATGCTTTGAAATTATTATTGTTTATCATAATTGTTTAAATTGAGAGAAATCTTTCAATTCAGCATTAGGCTGTATTGTAATACAGGAAATATATATATTTATTGATCCATCTAACCGCATCAGTGGTATAGCGTATGCACGAAAATGCAGGAAGAAACTTATATACCTACTACGAAAATGATACGCGGGTGCTACTTTTTTCCATCTGTGCTCTCTACGATATCATGAGAAATAGCAACCGTAATCGATTTTGTATTAGCGCGACCCTGCCTATCGCGTTTCAGATCTTAACGACTGTCGCGCTTCTCCGTGCGCGATTTACATAATTTCTAAAATGTATTCATTCTTGTGCAGAACACACACGCGGAAATGTGCAAATTATAGAAACTGCTGACTTTTAGTCTTTGTCGAGAAGAAATGCATTAGTACTAATATACATATAGTTATATACAATTATTATGCAATTTCTTAAATAATCTTTTCATCTT
The DNA here is from genome assembly GCF_000949405.1 of Vollenhovia emeryi. NCBI lineage: Eukaryota > Metazoa > Arthropoda > Insecta > Hymenoptera > Formicidae > Vollenhovia > Vollenhovia emeryi. The sequence continues at coordinate 2,709,164 of NW_011967240.1, read as the reverse complement.
AATTGTTATTAACTTTTACGTGTCTGCAAACACAATTTCATTTTATATAACATTTTTATTTATCTCAATTAATTATATCATGAATGATTTCAATCTAAGTCCGAACTTGTTCACCGATACACAAACTTTGCCTGAGGGTAATTACAATACTTTTCTATCGCAATATCCGATCTCGATAGCAGATGGCTCGTTGATTACATAAAACGAGCTTTCGTGAAAAAGATCATTTTACCAGAATACCGATCTTCCAACGACACGATCGTGCAAGAAGGACATTAAGCGGCGCATCTCATCCTCGTGCTTTCCCATGCCTACCGGAAAATTATTCTAAGTGCTGACCTAAGTGTTCCGCCTAAGTGGATTACTTGGACCTATAAACATTGACGCGGGCGATGAAAAATCCTGTACAGCGTGTTATGCAAATCGTGTATCTGCATGGAAAAGACATCGCGTCGTTAAATTCGAGTATGACGCTTGACATCGATTTAAAATCGATTATGGCACTCACTGGCGCGTCCGTGCATTCGCGATCAAGGATGCCACAGGTGAAAGAAACTGAATTGTCCGCGGTGGAATGCATTTCTGTAGGATCTTGTTAAATACGAAAAATAAAATCCAGAAGCATTATCGTTTTTATCGAACAATTTTCTGTAAATATTGTTGCATTACTTTTTGATGATGCATTGTTTCCTTCAATTTTGTTGTATACTATTTTTAATTTTATTATTAACAGAGAACCATTTCAGTTGATATATTATTTCTTGTTGCATACATGTATTACAGATTTCAATTGTTATTTAACTTTGATTTAATTATTTTCTTATAATTATGACGAAAACAATAATAATTTAAAAGCATAAGTCATGTAAGTTAATTTAACGTTGTAAATTGTGTATATTTTTAACAAGATTATCATTTAGTCTTGTTTCTACGGACATATTTTATTAAATACATCGTATACATTATTTCTCATTTAATTAATATGTAATTACGATGTAATTTATTATTTTATAATTATTGTGTAATTCATTATTTCACGTTCCATTTTATTTAATAATTTCAATTATTTTGTATGAAATTTTATATGGCAAAATAATCGAAAGCTCGTTTTCGGGTTTGTTAGTTTATTAATGTCTGCATAATTTTATACATATATGTATACTTATTTCAGATTATTCATTAATGGAAGGTACGAAAATTGCTAACGTTGCTTACAGACCTATTAATTTAACATAACTGTTGATCAAGGTTAGATGAACTTCATCATTCTGACCCAAATTTTATCATAGTAAGAATAAGGTGACTTTCTATAACAAACATTAGTTCAGTGATTTATTCTACATTTAATTTGCTAGCTATTTCGAAATTAAAATGCAGTATGTGTTCTCATCGAGTGTATTTGTAACACACGTATTATATGAAAATTTTAATAAGAGCCAATTTCTCAATCAAATTGGTGGAATGTGAGTAAAGTGAATTTATCGAGTACTCTTACAATTGCTTTCAATGCAATTATTCGCATCTTACTCGTTGGAACAGTCATTTCTCTTCCTTCCCCGGCTAATTCTCGTTGATTTGAGATTGCCATAAAGAACAGCGTTGCTGCGGTTAAACCAGATTAATTGCCAAGTGACACTGACGAATCAAAGGTTATCACCGACGGCCATCAAACTAATCCCGGCGAAGCCAGTCCAGATTTTTACTTAACGTTCTTCGCTCTCGCCGTTTCGTTTTAATGAAGCGGAACGGAAATAATCGTCAAGATAACATTATGTCCTATTAATCCTTTCTTCTACTCTTAAACATTGAATAATTTCAAACTTTAAATCTTAACTAAGAAAATATTTTCCCTGTATATGTCCGTACATTTTCTTTCTTAATTAACTCATAGTGTGATAGCTTAAATCTTATATCTAGATGAAATATTAGTAAGAGAAAGATTTTTATTGCTAGAAAAGAATTCCATTTTTTAAATATGTTTAAGAAAATTTAAAAAGGGGTATTTAATATATAGGGTGGTCAATTCAATGGACATGGAAATATCTCGAAAACTATGCATCGGATCAAAAAAATAGTCGGAGTAAAAGTTGTTCGTCTCGAAGGGGCCTATCCATTGGAACCAAAATTGACCCCCACCCCAACCCTCTGATGTCCACACTTAAATTGACCACCCTGTATATTTTATGTTTTATTAGACGAATAAAACAACGAAATATGGATGACAGATATACATCAATATTTCTTTTATAAAATGTACTCCAATTTACTCACTCAATACTTCTGTAAAGTACCAATAGAAAATGCCATACTTCCTAGTCTCGCGTGCTCCATTTTTATGTCTTGCTTTAGTCTCGCTTTCCATTTACTCGTAAGCTATTCTGTTAATTCGCACGTCCGCTGGGTCAAAGTACATTTGTAGGCTTAGGTATAATACAATTGTTTCGAGTCCCAACGGAACTCAAAGCATGTAGTGCTGCAATATTAAAATAATCGATTGTTTCGTTTTACCTCATGCATTGGCTGCGTACCAAAACGATACCCGCGAGTTACATCGGCCGATTTCCCATTTAATCCTAGAAGCTGATTTAACGAGTGTACATTTGTTACGGGCATTAGGCGCGCTCATTATTTATCGCGGGCCGATAAATTCCGCCGCGGAAGCGGGTGTTTAATTTTACACGCGTCCGAGAGCAATAATTGGAGGATGAAAAAGCCCCTATAGACAATTATTCGCGCGTATTTATCGGAAACGGATAAGCCATCGAAAGATTCCAAAATATGAGTTTACAATGCTTTATTGATTAGGAATAATGCCATTATCGAGAAATAAATTCTGCTTCTGCGAACGTGGCAATAGTAGAGTTTCAGTTTTAATTGCATTTGCAGAAATCGCTTTTATGTGAGCTACATTTTTCAAGATGGCTAGAATTTGCGCTTGATTTCGTTTCTCTACTGAGAATAAATTGAATTTAATTGAAATTGGATCATAAATATAATTGTCTTTGAAGAAAACTTTGAAAAGACATTTCATTTCGTGAAGTACGTCAGAAACGTTAATAATTAAACTTCCACATCGTTGAAATCGATCTAATCACTCTGTCAGTTCAAATATAATTTATGATCCTATGCCCAACATAAATTATGCTGCTGAAGTAGCTCGATTACCTCGATAATTAGAATGTAATAGGTACCGTAACGCGTCGGAAACGTACTTCACAATTAATTAATGCGTTATTAAATTGCAATGCCGAATAATTTACGACTACGCCGCATTACAATTGTGCAAATGTATTGTATATACACTGGGCGTAAAAGTGTCATGCATATTAATAATTGCGTTTACCCATCTATTATTAATAGTCATTGAACTTGAAATTACAGGCAATAATGCACTCTTTCTAAGAATTGCAATTTCTAATTTACCTAACGTTTTCGTGTTTACTTTTTGCAATTACAATTAATAAATTATTATTTTCATTATTTCTCACGTGCAGAAACAAGCGAAATCGCTACAATTGTTCTTCTACCGTTATTATTTTTTACCTTTTAAAGTCCTTTGCCACGAGAACCGAACACCGTGTAAATATGCACAAAAATTTATAATTGTGTGTTGATGATGTTAATTATTGGATAAGATTATTTCGCAAGAAGTAGCTCGTGAATTTGTTTTTTTTTTAACAATTCAGTAGTGGATTTTGCGGCTAGAAGTTCATACTTTCGTCACTGTTACTCGAAACTTTGCGCGGCGACGTTTTCCGAATTTCTACCTTTTCGTCGGCGAACGGCAACGTCCGATCGGCGACACGTTGAGCGTTACTTGCGCGCCATAGGGATTTCCCTTGGAAATTGCGACGTGAATAATTTGTCGCAATATGCAACGTTCGTCGCGCCAACTCTCTGAAATATTTCTATTGGGGTGCATCTTGATTCGCGCCTTTTAAAACGTCCCCCAAGATTTTGATCCGCGAACTTTAACTTTGCGTAAATTATTATACGATTATATATACAAAGCGACAGAGATTCGTATTTCGAGAGAGAAAATCATGTCCGTTTTGTACACCTTCGAGTTATGCGGTAATACATTCATCACATAATATGAAGGTTGTATTATAACGCAGTTATATCGTGAAATATTCGTAAAATTCCTATTTTTGTACTGGAGAAAATCAGATTATTGTTTACAATAGAATATTATATTAACTAGAAGCCTTTAAAGTTTAATGATAATTAATGTCGTAATGGATACTTGATGAGAGAGAAATTTCGTCTCTTAATTAATATAAAATATAATAATTAAATTATGTATAACAATTATATTATATCGAGTACCACGGTCTCGAGTAAATGCGGTCTCATTAAGTAATATCCAAACAACGTTACATAATTGTAAATTATACATTAGAAAATATTCCGAAATGTGTGCGTCCGAGCCGATCGTGGCGGAAAAATACGCGAAAACTTGCCAAGTAGAAACAATTATTTTCCTGCGGACGCCAGGGAACCTGCCCACTCGGGTATTACTCCTGTCCGAGTTAACTGATAAAACTTCTTTCCAGCCATTTTCTAGGCGTCAGCTATTTTCTCGGCAGCAATCTGTAAATAACGAGCGCCATACGGAATGTTTCCCGCCATCACTCGCGAGATGAAGTAATATGATTTGATTCCTGCAAGCGGTGAAATGATAAAAAAATCGTCAAAGCTGTTGATATCGCGCAATGAAATGTTCCGAAAGGCGGTGTTACCCCGGCGAAACTTTCACTGAGGAAACGCGCCCTTTGAACGCACCAAAGAACTCATAGATTAACGAAAAGTATACAGTTTGCTTATATATCCCTTCTCAAATCGCTCGTTTCTCCTCGCGGGAGCTGAAATTGCGCGCAAGAGAAAACTTCCATTTCAACTTTCGTTAAAGCACGCCGAACTTTCGCCTGGAAACATTGTTGGTGAAGGAGGTGCGATTCGTGAAACGATACCGCTTAACTTTTTGCCGTGTGAAAGGTGCTTTTGCATACATTGCCATGTATACGCCGCTGATTGATGCGCGCCTGTATATACGAACTTCTCGGAGGTGGAATGCCGGAAGTCGAGCTGGACGTTGGTGTCCTACCGGAAATGTCGTCTTGCTCCACTGTCCGGTCTACGACCGGAATCTGAGCCCTGAATGTTAGCTCTTCCTGCGCGAATTTATCATCCCGAATCCCCGAAGACCCGGGAGGATTTCCCGTCGTTCCCTTTCGACTCACGATAATACGAATCGCCGTGTAGCCTCGAGCGAATAGGATTAAGTTAGTTTGCACGATCCGGTTTTTCACGTGAATCACAGGGAAAATCGAAGGATGGAAGATATATATCCTATATAGGATGTGATTTATTTGAAGAAGTAAAAAGTTTCAATGTAAACTGAAAAAACAAATAATATAATACGCGCGTAAATACGTTTACTATAGCGAAGAGTACAAGTACGGTGTGTAACGGTAAATCCGCGAAGTTGTTGCACGTAGACTTAATTATGACTGTTTAACATGATTTAATATCATTTTTTTTATACTCTTACATCAAGTATCGTATTGAATATTTAGAATTCTTAATTAGTTTATTTAATAATTAAGTGTGCGAAATACGGAGAAACTTGTAAAAAGTGATTAGAAGAAATTCACCTGAAGGAATATTCGTTATAATATACGCGAGATATTTTATATTGGTATTTCTCGTATTAAAGAAAGAAAATTCTTGGAAGATAGCATTGTAGCACTGATATAAGAGGGGGGTAGGCACGCTTCGGGTAACGCAACATTACTCGATGGATTGGAAGTCGGAAATCCGTGGATAAACTCTAACGCGAGCTGCTTCGATTTCCTCCATGCAAGCCACGTCGGGTCTCGTCTCTTTTTCGATCGATTCCGGCGGAAAACCTCCGAAAAGTATCTGCAGATCCTTCGCGAGCGAGGGTGGTTTCCAAGCAGGAACGCAAGGATCTATCGTGACGACCGTACGACACACCTTCCTTCCCTTCCGTGCCGCAAGGTTCCTCCTCGTCGTGCTCGTGACCTCCTTGGTGAGATCCTCCTCGCCCCTTCTCGATCCTCTTGGAGTGTCTTGAGATTTTTCCGCAGCCGCAGCACTACATGGAATATCGTAGCTAAATTATCGGTCGCCGAATATCGGACGAAATGCGGCGAAAAATTCAGTTTTTGAATGCGCGGGTTCTTGAAATGATGGTAGCTCAACGAGAGGTTCTATTCTCAAATGTATTAAATATTAAATATTGTCTCTATACTATGATCCAGCGGTGTTTATCCAATATTAATAACGAATAATACTTGGAATAGCCAATTAAACGGAATAAAAAGTTGCATTTAGATAAGGCAAAAGATAAAGAAGATACAAAGCTCTCGGCACGCGACTCGAAGAAGATAAAATCTTTCGGAAATAAAATTCTAAAGATAAACCCGTCGAAGTTGAATTCTGAAAAACCTAGAAGCGGAATTAACCTGCTTTTCAAAGCTTTCTTGGTGAGTCTCCTTGCTTTTGTCCTTGCTACGCTGGCTTCTTGGATCTCCTTTTTGGCCTTCCTTACATCTTCCGTCATGCTGGCAAATTCTTCAGGCGGTGCCATCATCTTCTGAAGGAAACGAATTTTTTCTTCCCCGCTATACTTTCCAGTTAGCTCTCTGCGCTTGTGAGCGCGCAGAAGCTTCGTCCAACATTCTCTTTTCTTCCATCCCATTTTGCTCTTGATTGACGATCTTGCTCTGATATCATCATCTTCCGATCTCATTCTTTTATCGATCTCGCTCCATTTCTCATGATCTTTGACTGCTCGATCTGTAGACCTAACGCCAGCAATTCAATATACTTTTCTTATGAATTTCGATTCCAGAGAGAGAGAGAGAGAGAGAGAGAGAGAGAGAGAGAGAGAGAGAGAGAGAGAAGGTGAGAGAGAGGAAGAAAAAAAGACAATAGTCGAATCAGAATTTAAATGAGCATAATTCAAATTCCAACGACGCCAGAAAATCTCAAAGGTCTCCACTCATCTCAAAAGGTTCCATCAAACAATACCCTGGTATAATAGTATTTTTATAGACAATACTTTTCTAATCGTTAGAAAAATCTGTCTATTGCGCCAGCATTAAATCTGTGGGCACCCTACCTGATTAATTTCCTCGGCGCAGTTCTGCGGCAGCAAATATCAGGTTTGCAGACAACAACTTTACAAGGCTTCGCCAGCCTGAAAATGACGGGCATCAGTCGCTTCTTCCGCGCCTTCTTTCTGCGCTTTCTCTTGCTAATTTCCTGCAGAGGAGATTCTACAATCGCTTCCACCAACGAAGGCAAGGGCTCTTCCGCCAACAAAGGCAAGGGCTCTTCCGCCATTGCCTTCTCCTGTTCAACGTCTTGCGCTATTTCCGCCTTGGAAATTTCAACGATCTCGGTTTTCTTTGGATATTTTTCTCGCTCTTCTTTGAATATTTTCTTGGGCATTTTCGTCCCGAGTCGTCCTGTTACTTCATCTGTCGGCAAATGCAAATCCTTTTCGATTTTTCGACTGACGAGTTTTCTCGTGAAACGACTCAGTTTTGAAGGTGAGATATCTAAATCTTCTAACTCTTCATATTTCTGCTTTTCCTATGTGATGCAGAAATATGATATAGATAAATCAACATAGACGAAGCAATAAATAAAATTACTTATTTCTTTAATTATTTTTATATGCGTTTAATTATTTTGACTGTATTAGATGCGGATATAAATTGAGTATATCATATTATACATATATAATTTCAATTTTAATATATTGCAATGATATATTGCGAATAATCTTTTGTTTGTAAAAATTTCTTCTCGTAACATTTAAATATAAAATTATTAAAATTTTAAACTGTAACAAACTCTAAATGATCGATCGGATATAATTTTTTTAATTATTGGGTTCGAATTCGAGATGAGAAATAACAATGAGAAATGATAGTAGATGATAAAATTGTAGAAAGATAATGATTGATTTAATAATTATTAAATTTATCATCCAATTTGATATAAAATTGTTGATAGCTATATAATATGTAACACATGGATTTACATTTCTAACAGCTATATTAAATCTTGTCGAGTATAATAATTATTTAGCGACATTTCGCACGACAGTGGACAATAAATTACACCGAAGTGTAAAAGGTCGCAGTCGAATGAAAGATAGATGAAATATTACTAAAGTTCTGTAATATATAGCGGTTAGCTGACCGCGAGTGATATATTAGAAATTTTATTACACCAAGAAAATAAAATGTTGGAAGAGAGAAGAATCAAGTGTGAAATTAATATATTCAAATGATGAATTTTCGTTCAAAATTTAATGTCATAATACAAAGTATCTTTATGTAAATTTCGTTAATAGCTCTTTAATTTCTGATTGTTGTTAAAGAAATGTTAAGCGCCATTTCTGATCAGGTAGAAATTTTAATTTAAAACATACTTTAATCAAAATGATGTGGATGATTTTAAGAACGATTATATTGATATTACCCTTTTTACAATCTCAAAGAATTTGTCTTCCACTTCTTGAAGTTCGGGAGACCCGTCTTTAGGCTTCCTCTTAGATACCATTCTCGTCTTCTCTCGCGTATCTTTCAGCCTTTCTCTTTCGCCTTTTCGTTTATTGCGATCGTCCATTAATCGTCTATCTCTCTTTCTATCTCTCGGTTCCGCTAACGAGAGCTCTGACGGTTCCTCTACGCTTCTCGCTAATTTTATTTCTTTTATTCGCGTGTCTATTGCCTTCACGAAACGAGAGCACCTCTCCAGATACTGGCGTTAGATTCGAAAAAGCATAATGAATATCGGTTTTATTTCGTACCTCTATTTAACTATAATTGTAAAATTAATTTTCTGTAATTTAATTTGTGATATAATGAACATGAAATTATTATAAATAGAAAACAAAATTAATTTAACCACGTTTAAAGGCTACCCTTTAATAAAGAATATATTATTATCAATACATTATGTCTTAAGATCATCGATGATTCTTTAATATCTGTTTATTCCGTGTTGCTTGTACTTCTTTTATAAACCAATTTCACATAATACAAATTTACGACAAGAGAGACTTGAAAGACAAATTTAGGCCTGGTTTTACCAAACGTCGCTTATCTTTGACCTTAGTTCAATCCACGTTTGTCTCTTTCTAAAGTAACAGTTGGGAAAAGACAAAGAACGAAGTAGGCTGAGTGTAAAGTTAAACAACGCGGGTGAAACCGGACCTCAAAAGCGAACTCACCAACGTGAAGTCGTTTCTATCATTTTTATCAAATGAATATAGCGCCTCCGTTAACTCGACAAGATAAACGTTGCCGGCAGAATTTCCGACCGCCAGTAAAGACCCCGACACGTGTGACGTGACTGCCGTTAATTTTTGCTCACACAGCTTAACTGTCAAAATTGGTTCCCGCAGACCTATCAGTAGGTCCCACACAGTCAGCTCGCCGATACGCGTCGCTATGTAAAATATAGAGTGCCTAGTTTTGTTCCAGCAACCACAGATTGCGTCTTCTGTTATAAATCTAAAGGTTAACAATAATATATATGTATTTTTATTTTATCGAAATCTTATACTGAATTATGTTCAGTTATACTCGGCTCATATCACTAACTGACAATCAATTATAATATGTTGATTTTATTCATGCTACCATAAGAATTAATCGTCTATATATTTTATATATATTTTTTTTTTAGATATAAAACTTAATTGATTTAATACCGATGTTTTAATATTAAATATCTTATATTAATTGCTCCAGATGTAGCATCAATGAATCAATAACTATTTATATCACAATAAGCGATTTGCATTTTGCTGTTGAAATGAATAACAATTTATTATCGGTGTTCCGAATTTACGGTTTTAGTTGAATACGGTTTAATTATTATTCAGCTATTATTCAGTTGAATAATTTTCAACTCATCTTCAAAGACATAGTATAGAGTTATTGAACAAAAACACATACATATCTTTTGATTGCAAGCTTGGTTACTTGTGTTAAACATGAAATTATTATCATTTTTATAATTGATTGTTCGAATGTCTTGTCTGAAATAGGAGAAGAAAAGGAAAACCTCGTCGACACGAGACTGCCATCCTTAATGTCTTCCGTCCAGACACGAGCCGTGCAGTCACCGACGGTCAGAAAGATCTTTGGGTTGAAGCCACTGCGATCGACGGAGAGTACCGGCCCGTAATGAGCATTGAATCTCAAGGCCATTTTCTCGGCCGGCGTTCTCGCCTTTTTCGAACCACTGATCACGATTCCGTTCTCCAAACCGAACATAAACTTCGTGCCTACGCTGGGCTCGTAGTCGGCCGACGCGACTCCGATCGCCTGATCCATCTGAGGCTCGTTTGGCGTCTGAAGATCGAACACAAGAACTTCAGTTGGCTCTCGCAACTTCCTAGTATCCCACCACATGGCACGGCCATCCGAGGAACCCGAGAAGAACTCCGTATTACTCTTCGTGGCGATCCACTTGACTACCGTTGTGCAGTCCCTTAGAAAGTGCAGAACTCTTATACACGTCTTTTCAAACGTGTTGTATTACTTTATAAAAGGGGATTTTTAATTATATCTCTTTGTTAATTCAATTATATTCTCTTCCGTCATATAATTAGATGTATATCTCGAAGATAAAACAAACATCTTTCTCTCGTATATACCGTTGCCGCACTTTTCTCGAAACGAAACGAAACGAAACGAAATAAAGATGATTGAGTCGGCGTTGCAAGCGCGTTGATGTTGAAAGAAAAATCACGCGCGAACGCGGCGAACGTCATTTAAAAAATGGAATGAAATTTAATTGAGGGCGGAAACGCGACAGGGACAACATTTTAATCATTCATCATCTCGCCGCGTGAACTCGAAATGCTCTTTCGACCGACCAAGAGCAGGGCACTCTGATACTGAATTATGAAACCCAAAGTTCCGACGTCGCGCCCAGGCATGTTCACGTCGAGATTACCTATGACTGAATTGACGATGAGACATTTGAACCGGAGTGCTGCCAGTCCTGACGTCCCAGCTGCAAACTTGGCCTGACACCAAGCCGCTGGCAAGTATGGAAGGATCTCGGGGATTAAACTCGCTGACCACCGTGGCAGATGGGGCCTCCAGTGTCATCCACGGCTTATTAGGATTGTCTGCCGCGCGTTTTTCGAATATTCGAGACCAGTTTCGCGACATTTCGGTCGTCGGCCGAACGTGCAAGCGGACGGGAAAACATCGCGTTATTTTTTAAAGATTAAAAAGTTGCGCTTGTGAAATCCGATTTCAAGCCATTAGAGACGTACCGTTAAAAAATACATACGTTGAATAAAGTGTAGCTACGTTTCATTTACGATACGCGAGAAATGCAATATCGTTCGGTTTTCGTGCCCGATTTATTCGTGTGCGTTGTTTCGCCGGCATTTCATTCGTTATAGAAGTAAGATGATTGCTGATACAGAAACATTGCATTTTTTCGTTCAATTAATCAATAACAATGCATCGCTGTTTGATCGAACAGCACTTTATTAAGTGCTGAATTGGCGTTGCGCGCTGAGAAAATTGGCGTCGCATATTCGATCGTTAAAACTGAATTTTGCGTGCAACTTTTTAAAACTTACTTTTAATCTCACTTTTAATACAACATCTCTTTCGAGATGAGAAAACATTTGTTTTCTTTCATAAAAGAGCTATTGTATCTAGCTATTTTACTGCAATATTTAATAATAATATACTGTACATTTAATTTACTTCTATCACAATAGAATTATATCGGCGGATATTTCTCACTTTTTGTTAAGAAATTTACTCGATAATCATTTAGTCGATAAAAGTTTGAGACCACGTTTCGTTGCGAGTGATTAGACGATTATCGAAAAAAAAAGGAGCGTTTTTATACCGTACAAAAACCTCGCATGTATTTTCTTGGGACAAGATTGTTATTTATCCGAGTAATTTGCATGCCGTGTAAAAAAAATCACCGCCACTAAAAACGTTAATGCGGCGAGTAAGGGCGGAAACTTATTGCGGATGTTGTGCAACCGTAATCAAGTGCGCCGTCTAAATGCAGTCAAGGCTCTTGCGCGCTTTTTCTACCTACCAATCTGCCAGATGTACGCAATGTTGCTGTAATCTGGCTCGATTCCAAAGAAGCAGTACGAGACCACCATTTTACTGCCAGAGTCTGGCGACCAAGAAATATTGTTCACCGATCTCGCCGGCGTTTGAGGATCCTCGTAGACGTTCACTGTCCTGAAGTAAAATTCCGTATTGCCAGTGACTTTCATGCAGTGAAAAAGAAATATCGCATTTTTTTTTAACGCAGTAATAATACCGTCGAAATGATAAAATGTGCTCGATATAAAAATATGGCATTTTAGTATTTTGAAAAATAACACGATTTCCACGTTTTGCAAGTTGCACGTGATGGTGTACTTTATATTATAATATATATAAATTCTCAGTATTAATACATAGAATTTGATACGTGTATTATTATCGCGTTTATACATTGTGGAAATTCACTGTATTATTTCCGACCCTGTTTTTATCGTATGCTCCAACATCCATCTATTAATTTCAGTATTAAATTTTGAATCATGTTACGTTACATCACTTCGCTTTATGTTTACATTAACTTTTACATTATTGAAAAGTGTACGTAAAGTTTAAAGAGGGGGGAAAAAAGGAAGCGATTGTTATTCCCGCGACTTCTTTTCGAAGTAGCGAAATTACTAAATAGTTTAAAGCCGCCTGCAGCTCCCGCGCGCGGAAAATCGTTAGTTTAAAACAGAGAAAAGCAAATTTAGAGGTAGGATGCATAATTCATTCGCGTCCACCACGACTCCGGAATCCCGACATATGTTCAGATACCTTCGGGCCCGGCCCCGGGTTTAAATTTTAAATCTTTTGATGGTCGAACCAACGTAGTCATTCTTGTCCCCCACGAATATATACATTTTTAAATTGTTCATCTGAAGTCGCACGAAGTGCGTGATATCGATCCGTCGTATGATAATTTTTAATCGATTAAAATCCCTTCAACCGATTGAATTATTACTTTATGATTACGGCTACGCATTTGCCAATTCTTTTAACATAAATATTTCCACGCTTCTTATCACATTATTTCGCCTCCCATTAACAATATCAATCCGTGTTTCAGATATATGTGAATTGTATACAATCCTCATTTTTGCTACGGGCAAAAAGGCGACAAAATTAAATTTTCATAAATAACAATGGCTCCTATGACGAAATCAAGTAATAAAAAAGGGGTTCAGAGCCTAAACAAGGTTGTAGTGTCCAATAAAATAATTTTAATTATAAACGTATATAAAGTATATATAAAAAATGTATATATAATAAATACATTTATAATTAAAATTATTTTATTGGCCACTACAACCTTGTTCAAGTTCTGAGCCCCCTCTTCATTGCTTGATTAAATTTTCACCTGAGACTACGAGGTTTCACCAATTCCGTAGGAATCATGTCGTCAAAATAGTGTTCGTATATATTGAGTGCGCCGTTCTGGAGAACATTGTGCTCTATTTGCTGCGGGAAAGAAATAACATGTTTTCCGTTTCTTATATAAAACGGCATGTGATTGATGTCAACCGAATCATGCAGTCAGTCAGGACATTAATTAATTAATCGATTTCTCGAAGTTGGTATTGATTATTCTTTCAGGATTGCGGTTAATCAAGTTACGGGATATCTCAATAATACAGAAATTCTCGATAATAACGTCGAAATTTAATATACTTGAAACAAGTTGCTCAATTTCGGCATCCAATCTTCGTCCTTCTCGATTCGCCTGCGAAATCTTGCTGTAGCTTCTTCGTCTTTCGGATTGATTTCCTTCGGCCAACCACCCTCGAAGTGAAACATTCCGCTGCCCTTCATCTGACTGCCGACGGTTTGAGCCTGGAATTCCATAGGAATGATTGTTAGAACGATAATGTGAAATACCATAGGGTTAACCACGGGCATCGTGTGTATTCAAACAACTCCATTTTCGTTTATTTCTCATTTCTCGGTGCAACGAAATAATATAATGACGGACAAATTTACAGTCACTCGGAATGATATTTTTAATATCTTACGCTACATATGTTTTATCGTTGATTAATTTCTTCTAAGCATATGGCAGAGCTTTGAAACATTTCGCACAGGAATTACGATGTTAAAATTATGAATTGTGAAATTGTTGTTCTTAGTAGTGTCGAATGTCTGCCTCGCGTTGCCTCATTATAAAACAAAACGTGCCGGTCGTGTAAAATTCGCGTGAGGTACGTCTTTCCACGTCGTAGTTTCGTGGAAAGTTGCACATTTGTGGCATCAAGTAGCGAACTCTGCGCGGATGTTGCGCCGTCAGGCGCGTCAGTCTGACGCCAATTTTATCGCAAGTTGCGTCTAGTTCCGTTAAAGTAAAGCGCAGTTGATTTTTGAATATATTAGTAGAGTTTTTGAACTGGTTTTGAAGGGGGGGAAGGGGGTGCCGCAAGATGTAGTTCGTTGCGCTTTACATCGGATCCGACATTGTATCGCTAAAGTTGTTATTTGAACTCTATACGAAAATCTCGAGGATATAATCTTGTAAATTAAATGAATAATTTTCCAATTTTCTCACATTTCTCTTGCATACTTAATAAATTGCAATGAGATTGTTAAATAATTAGTGTCGATAATATTGTAATAAATTATTAATAGTCAACCTCGTGCAAAGCAAACTGTTTGGTACGTTGCACGCCGATGTTGCTGTGAGACTTTACAATGTAATGGGCCATAGCTTTAGGATCCGGCTTGATCTCTTCGTCTAACTGCGGGCCGCATATGTCGAAAATGCATTGCTTCCCAAATTCGTTCCGCTTTTTCAGAAAAACCTGCTTGATCTCCATTGCAGTGTTATTCACCGAACTGACTTTAACTCTGACTCTCGCGCGCAAAGCTTGCGAAATCAATATTCAAAATGTAAGGAATGAGCGAATCCTTCGAAAGTGTCACGCGTGTATTCCCACATGTGTTTCTCCGCGTGAAATTGCGCACGATCGGTTTTTCTTCTGACGCAATTCATTGTTTTCTTTTTTCTATAATTCGATATTACATTTTTAGGAAAATTCGATATTACATTTTTAGGAAAAACATTTCACATAAAATTACGAATGTGAAAGTAAAACTAGGAATTTTCACATCTTCATCAATTTCACATCCTTGAACCTCATTTAATTTCATTTATAAAAATCTCTCGTTTTTCTGATCAAGCTGATTGAACGACAGCGGTTAATCGATGAAGATTGCAATCAAGATTTCTGCTCTTCTTGTATACTTGTTAGTTTATCGAGGATCGCTGACGTAACTACTCTATCTTAACGATCGTTACATACTCTCTGTTGTGCCTCCAGCATCATGTTTGCCACGTCTTTTATGTGAAGGATTGCTTACGTGTAATAAAAAAATTTGAGATTTGAATAACATTCCAGAATTCATTTTAATTTTAATGAGACTTTTTATTATTATAGATCTGATTAAGATTGTTTTGTACAAAACCTGCTTAAATGAGAAGAATTTTATCTTCTTCTATTTTAACGTTTTCGACGTCTCAGCTCATCGTATAATTTCTTTGGCTCACTGACTAAAACTATTTATATTTCTAATCATAAGTCGCAAAATTTTATCTTCTTCTATTTTAACGTTTTCGACGTCTCAGCTCATCGTATAATTTCTTTGGCTCACTGACTAAAACTATTTATATTTCTAATCAGAAGCCACAAAATTATTATATGCAAATAAGATCAGACTTTTTTTAAAGCGATCCTGAATCGATGAAATTGCACAGTAACTTCATATTGCGCAATTATATTGATCGTGTCCATATTGATATCAATATTATATCTGCGCGATATCAGTATTATTTACACGATATGTTGCATCAATAATATTGATTGTATATAGACGATAGCTTTAATAGTTAACGAGTTTGCACGAAATGATACAGCAGCTTCGGGTAAAATAAAAATATGAGCGGAATTGAAAATGCGGAGTTGATCAGTGCGCTGAAAAATTTGTGAAACGAAAATTAAAATAAAAATAAAAAACCATAAAACATCTTTTGCCGCGTGATGCGATGAAATGCGCGCACTGATATTTTTATTAGCCAACGCAAATATTATGGTGATTTATGTATATAAACTCATACATGTTTCATCACACACGTTGCTATATGTTTAGCAGCGTTAAATTGCTATCACGCCGGCCAAATATTATACAAATTAGCATTTTAGAATTTGCAATTTAGTAGAAAAATGAGTTCAATAAAAATAACAATTAAGATAATTGTAAGACTAATCGGCAAGAAATGTGTTTCCCCCGATTGTCCAAAATGGAAATAA
Source organism: Vollenhovia emeryi (assembly GCF_000949405.1). Lineage (NCBI taxonomy): Eukaryota > Metazoa > Arthropoda > Insecta > Hymenoptera > Formicidae > Vollenhovia > Vollenhovia emeryi. The sequence goes on along the minus strand of NW_011967240.1, from coordinate 2,692,735 downwards.
ATTTCGCGAATTTATTAATTTTAATGTTGTCTGCGTGAAGTATTAAAAGTTTTATCATCGTCTGAATTTCTTACACGAGTTGCAATTAGAAATAAAACGCCATGAATCTCAAATTGACCCTCGAGAGATTTATCCATTGACTTGTATTACATCTCGAAACTAATTTAGCTGAGTTCCTTCGTAATTATAAATATGCAACGTACAGTTACTCCACCGCGGTAAGTCGTTTAGCATTTGAAAGAACCTGTTGTTTTCCTGACTCGATGCTTCTCTCCATCCAGCTTTTTCTCCTCATACATTGTAATTTCCGATCTCAATTCGTAGGGCTCGATGAACTACGATGCCCTCATCAGCTAATGGCCGCGGCATCCGTTTGTTAGTTTCCGCCGATCACGTTCGACCAACAATCATCAACGGAGGCGAAGATTCGTATTGTTTTCGGATTCATGCACTGCTACAATCTACAATCTACCACAGCTGTTCGGTCGATTGTTGGAAAAATTGTATACCTTCCGATATAACGTTTTAAAATGATGGAATTGCAGCCGAGATCGCATATAAAATAGCCTATAAAACATTTCGAGAAACACACAAATAATCGTTTGCCACATTAATATTTATTAAAAACATCTATAAAGATAAATATTCAAGATTAAAAGGTAAATTTTAAAATAAATTGCTTTATCAATACATACGCACAAAACTGTATACTTATCCAAATTGTAAAACTGTATAGCGTATAAAAACGTTGTAAAATACATTTCAGCGTTGCATTCCTCAGAATTTCTACGGCTCGTTTTATTATTGTTGCATTTTACAACGATTTCGCAAATCGAGTATAGTTTCAACAGGAATTATCCGAAATGGAGTGGTGAGTTGCAACACGAAAGACTCGATAGTTACGGTACGTTTCTCGAGTGTCTATCGATTTGCTAATCCGCGCTACACCTGTAGTTTTCCAGCAGGATTTACCGAGCAAATAAAGAACCTAAACGAGACCCGGCTAACCGATTGCGAAACTAGGCCATTTGTAGAACTCTTTGTTGCCAGCGCTTTTTACCTCTTATTAGAGTCCGCACATGCATAATGAGCCGTGGTTTATTGTCAGAGGAAACCATTTTCTTTTCAACCAGGAGCAAAAGCTTAACGCCGATAAGAAATTGAATGAAAAAAAAAACAAAGCACATTGAGCAGTGCATGGAAAGACGAAAATTTCCTCGCTAAAGACTACATATATAATCTCAATTCCGGGCAAGTTCACTTTTTTTTCGCTGCGGCTGAAATCTGATAAATTCGCTTATCGAGTCTCCACGTCCACGAAAGTATTGTCGTCAAAACGTTTTCCGGTTGAGCGTGCTGCTCTCCGGGAATTCCCGAGCCGAGTTACTCTGCGCGAATCCTTTCCAATCAGGTCGCGCGGCTTTTCCATACGAGAACGCAAGTTTTCCGTAAGACACGAGTGGCGGGAATCGTCTCATGATTCTTCCATGAGCGTGGTACGCCATCCATTTGCTTCGGCTCCGCTCAACTTTCCATCCTTAACTCTTCACTTCGAACTTTCCTCCCTTGTGTTGGGCGAGAGAACCGAACCCTGCGATTCGCCAATTTTCCGCGGAATGTATATTCGAGATTTCGCTCGTCCCCCTGTGTACGCCACCCTTCGCGAGCCTGCCACTGATTAATTGATCTTCTCTCTGACGCATTTCTTCTTCAAGCATCTCTTGGAATACTTTGCATTGCTTGGAATCGTCGACGAAATATTCTCACATTGCATTCATCAGCATTTTTTTTGGACAATGGCCTCAAATACATATATGTATATATACACTCACCCACATATAAGCACGTAATATTTGTATATGTTTATGTGTGCACATTTGTTGGCGGTGTGCAATTTCATTCTTATTTAGTACAATATAATTATTTGTTATGTTGAATACGCTTTTTATAATTATCTTTTGATTTAATTCTTTATATTCCTCTCTAGAATTAATTAGCGGAGTCAGTGCGTCCGATTCGATTTATGCAACGTCGCGTAACATTGCGAAAAGACGGAAGTATATACTTTTCAGATAAATATACGACCAACGGAGATTTAATTGTCCGAAAACCTCCACGGAAGAAATGGAAATTAGAAAATATTCCTTTTTTTTCCGCGTCCACTCCGAAGTCTTTTGTGTATCGCGAAGTGAAAATCGATTCTTGCAGTCAGCGCCAGGACGATTTCCATAATTTAATTTATATTGGCTTAATCCGCCGGCGTTTCAGATGCGCTGCAAACTTTACGGGACGCTTGTCGCGGATTAAGCGACGGGCGTACCCGCTTGAATTTTTAAACTCCATCCCACTGTTTTAGAAAACTTTTTTTCCACGAAAGCAGGTCAGTCTTATTTCCAATTCGGCGAGGATTCATCTCCAAGTCCTCGGGAGCCGCGAGTCGCACACCCGTGGCCGCGATATACCTATTCCGCACACCTGCGCTTCCGTCCCGGCGCATCGAGATACGCCGTGCGATCGATTAATCGGGCGGAAACTTTAAACTGGACCCCTTTGATCCCCGGCGGTAATTACGACAATTTACCGCCTTAAGTTTCAGCCTCTCCGCTGCCTCGTCGCTGCCACTTCAGTTTTACACAATCGCCCGGGCGGAATTTTGAAAAACCTCCTCGGTAATATTCATCGTTTTGCAGCAACGTTGTAGAACCATTGACGAGTCATTTCGAAAATGCTCGATTTTTTTCATTTGAAAAAGCTCTCAGCTCTCGGTTGAACCCGCTCTTTCGATTTTTCGTTTGTATACATGAGTGTACCCTGCATTATACTTGTCCGTTCTATTTGATCCGTTTCTATCTATGCCAAGCATCACGTTGAAAGTCTTGCAATTCTATTCAAATATCAAGTGCCCTCCGCCAACTTCTTTTCCGTGAACTTCTTGAAGATCATTCTCCGCCTCTCCATACAGCCTCGATCAAATGAACAACTTCGTAATTTCTCTTACTCAAGATCTTGAGATATCTCAGGAAATACTTAAACTAAATTACTGCTTCGGGAATATATTTCGAGTTACAATTTCCTGGATCTTTATGATACCTTGAGACACGTATATATTTGTTAGAGCTCGGCAATCAGTTCGCCAATGCAGTCTTCATATTGCGAAATAATTAAAATTAAAACTGAGTTAATTAATATAATCAGGTTACTGTTTGCGCTCCGACATTTTTCAATTATTAATTTGGTTTACATTTCAGCTCCGTTCTCGCAGTCGAAAATTTTAATATCATTGGCCGGTGAATTTTGCCGAACTGGCGCAATCACCAAAATATCACGAATGTTAAATTATCGATCGCCGCCCCTACTCGCGTCTCGCCGACATCATTGTTATCATTTCCGTTGATTCGTCAGTATGTGCGGACAACGTCCCTTCCTCCTGGTCGCACTTCTCAAGATACGAGTCGAGCTTCCTCGCCTTTCTTTTTCCGCGCGTTTGCAAAGTCTTGTCCTCGATCGCGGACCTCCATTTTGAGCTCGTTTCCACGAGCTGCCGAAAATCCGATCCTCGCGCAGGCGACTCGACGTCGCCGTTCCCGACTTCCTTCTTTTTTCCTTCTGGTTTCTCCTGTACAACCTCGATCGTTCTGGGCCGCCAGAAGTCACGTTTACCCAACGCGATTCTCTCCTGCCAAGCACGCATTTCCCTTCTGGCTTCCCCGACTTCGTCCGCGAGTATGTTCGCCAGCGACTCGTCCTCCACCAATAGGATCCTTTTCTCCCCGACTGACGAATGTTCCGGCAACTTCTGCTCAAGATCGAATAACTCACGTCGCCGTTGGGTGATAACCCACGAATATTTCTTTCCCTCCGAAGCAAGTTGGGCTCTTACTTCAGCCTTCCACTTTTCTAAAATATACAAGTCGAACGTTGAATTAAAATTTATTTGTGATACTTTTATTTTCATTATTTTATACATTTTAATCTAGTTGCTTTATTATGAGAATCAAATTGTCTCCATAGAGTTAACTAATATTCACTCGCATTTAATAATTTAATATTCAATTTTTAAGATGTCTTTAGCGAAGCGCAAATTAATACAACAGTATGTACTATCAAGATATTAGATAAGAAAGAAGATACATTTGGAAACGAGCGACATTTTTCAATTTCAAAACTATTTCATTTTATATTAAATTATTTTATTTTCTAAAATAAACATTGCAACTATAGCAACGGGCACGTTTTATTCCTTGCGCCAGATGAAACGTCATAGAGCTGCGATATTCCCCACGAGACCAATTATACTGGACACTTCAATGCACCCCCGATGTGTTTAAAACGCCCGGTGGGAAGACGACGAATAGTATCCGCTTTACTGCTCTAATCTAACGCCGGGGTGATTTCATCCTATCCAATTTTGTTCTAGCACTGTCGTTGATCTTACCCTTACCTCGTTTATTTAACATCCAATCTAAGCTTAACCCTTCGGACCCTCCCGATAGAAATCCTCGCAATAACATTTTAGCAGTCGCCATAAAGCCGTTTCTTCGTGCGAAAATCATACCTACTTTCGTATTATGTTACTGCTGCCTGTCTATATGCGACATTTTTGTTTTCTGGTGGAAAATTATTGCGAATGTTTAAACATTAATCTTCAACGTGAGCTATTATTCCGTCAAATTCCTCCATCAAAATTCAGAGTTGACAATATTAATTTAGAAATTTCCTGTACGAGCAAGTTAAATGTAATTAATGAGGCTCTCATATTGTTAAAAGATGTCGGCAATATATACTAAAAATAATGTATACACTTAACGATATGTCTCGCTATTGATGAATATTCAATGGCGGGGCATTTTAAGAGTGAAGAAAAACATTTTTACTGGAGCGGTGAGCGAGATATTGCACGTCATAGTTGTTGGGCAAGATGACAGAACCATAATGCATCTTTGATGGCACGTGACAAATGATAGTTTAATGGCGCAGGCTTGGTCCTGCGGCTGCGGAGCGCGCGCACATCCGGTTTAAGAAATCACTGAATTGCAGTGGCGCAAGAATACGACAGGTGTGCATAAAGTGTTGTTTGATAAAATCTTGCTGTCCTCGCGGAGAAAAAGAGAAGGGACTCGCGAGAAATTGAGGGGAAAATATTATCAGCGCGCAGTCCCTTTATTCCACCCGTCGCGCTTTCCTCCGCGCTGGCCGACGAGTAAAGCGAAATGGGACAGACAATAAATTCTCATCGGACAGATTCATGCGCGGACGTTTGTCGTACGTCCTTCATTAAGAAACGGCGCTGAAAACGCCTCGCCCTCTCCAATTACGCCGGCACGTCTAAAACGGCCAAAGGGAAACACAACAGCGACGTAGATCCCCGAGTTTAGCGCATTAATCTAAACCGAGGCGCAGTTTGGTTAGACGCATACGACACGCTTTGAAACCGACCGCAATCGCGACAGCGACGTTCTTAATTAAGCTGCCCGATTGTGTCGCGCCACGGAGACCCGTCGCTCCCGTGTCGCTGGATCAGCGAAATGCAATGTCGATGGGAGACAGGCGGGAACACGAACGAATGAGAACAATGAACGTTTATCAATGTTTCCACCTGACATGGCGCTTTCGCGCGGTTTGATCGCGGTTTTCCACCGAAAACGTTTTTACGAAATTATCTCCTCTCCCCCGCATTTTCCCCGCCTCGCAGCGCTATCAATCTGTCCACCGCGATATTTCTTCGTCGCCGCGCGTTGTTGCTCGTTGGCCGGCGCTCAAATGCGACAGAAAATTACGCAATGCCGCCCATCGCGGGCTCAAATAAAGCCCCGCGCGGCCGAGGTAGCGCGGTATTATCGGATCGCGCTGGGCTTCGAGCGGAGATCTCATTATCTTGTCCGTCCATGGATGTCCCGAGCGACGCATGGAGAGCGAAAAAAATTGATCGCCTTACCGATCCGGCGAAACGACGTTTGCGCTGTCGCCGTTGGGAACGGAAGCTTACCTTCCAGGTCTGCGCAACAGATTTCCGGCTTACAGACCTCGATGGCGCAGACTTTCCTCGAAATCTCCTCTCCGCGACGTTTCTTCACGGTCTTCCTCGGTTTTACGAATGGCGCCCCTAATGTTGTAACCGCCCTTTCTCCAGCTTCCTCCTTGTCAACTTCCGTCCCCTCTGTCGAGGACCTCGTCGGGGATTCGAGCTCAGATGCTCTTATCCTTTCCATCCTCATAGATTTACGCGGCTTTTTGACCCCTGCCGTCGATGCCTCGCGCGAAAGTAACTTTTTCTTACGCGTTACCTCCACGAGACTGACCACTTTTTCGGGGTCCAGCCTTGTGTAACTCGCAAGTTCCTGAAAAGACATCGGTCGCGAGTTTCTCGTGAGAATTTATGTAACGAATTGTATAATTAGAGGGAAGTCCCCTAATATCAGATAGCGGAGTTTCTGCCAAATTAATAGGCATCATCTGTTGCGCTCCACCATGAAACAGCACGTTGTAAACCTACTATCTCATAATAGAGGACTTTGCTCTATTACTTAATGTTTGCGTAAAATATTTTGATCTACTTGGGAACAGATAGTAACGATTAATCTGTATTCCGGTGCTGCACACACGTCACAATGAACTATTAACATCTTAAAGTAGAAGAATTATATGTTGTTCTTTTATCATCATAAACGGAAGCGCTAGTCTCACAGCAATGATCATTAATTATGTTTTAAGAGACACGAAAGTACGCGTTCTAAACAGCACGAGAGGAAATGTTGTGCCCGTGGCAAAGTGCGGCCTTTCTTCTTCTCGGCTACTTAATTTTTTTTCTTTACCCTATTTACTGCTTGAAAAAATGCCTCTTCTGACTCCGTCAGTTCCTCGAAGAACGTGTGGTCCTTCTCCATCTTCTTCGTGCGATATTTTTTCCTGGGGTGCTCGCCCTTTTCTCTAACTTGCGTCTTGCTCTTATTTCCCCCTTTATTATTTCTTTTCTGATGTCTGCTCTTTGGTACGAACGCATCGTGGTCCGCTGCGGAATCCTCGTGAATGTTGGCTGGCATCAAGCGTATTTCCTTCAATCGTGTGTCAGTGGTCTTCTCGAAACGAATGCACCTCTCGAAATACTACAGTAAAATGCATTGCCTTTCGTCTTCGATCAACGTAAAATGATGCAAGATCAAAGTTGGAATATACAGACTCGGGAGTACAAATTTGAAAAGGGCAACAACCACTCAAATCCAAGTTACGTCAAATACACAATAGAAACGTGATTGATCAAAATCTTTATGTCGTAGGAAAAAAATTGAAACTGAATCTGAATCGTCCATATCTCTCCCGAGATTTTTCCGAAGTTACAGACGAATTGAATTTGGACGTTGAAAACCTGCTGTCTCACATTAAGAGCCTGTCTCGTAACAGGCAACTCTATCTGCCTACAGCCATTGCCCTTTTCGACGATACTTTTAAAAACACCCACGGCAGTAAGATTCGCCTTGTCGGCTTTGGTATTAATAATGAGCCCTTCGGAACACTCCACCAGATATATATTGCCATCGTGACCGCCGACCGCCAGGAGCTGGCCGTTCTCGTGAGGCGCGATGGCCGTGAGGCTGTCATTGCAGACGCGAAACGTAGTCACCGGCGAGTCCAGGCCGTTCAGGATGTCGTACACCTCCAACAGACCCGTCGCATTTATGGTGAAGAACACCGAGTACCTGGATCTGCTCCAGCAACCTCCGCGTAAATCAGCATTCTGTTCACTGCGCGCACAAAATTTCATCCTCTACTTCCCCGGTCTTTACCGAGCGTATGCCTCGCGACACGATAACAACGTTAACTTCGCGACTGCGCTACGGCAAAAATGACAATGGAGAGCTTCGACGCTGATAAACAAGACGTTAGTCGAACGGAGAAACCGCGAGATATATCATCCTGTTTACGTGAATAGCTGCTTCGCTTTGTTTCGCGCTTAAGTATTCATAGTTCTATTCTACTCTTTGTGCGCTGACTAATTTATAGTTAGATATACGACACAATGGTGCTGATAATAAAGCATACTATAGTCTAGCGTCCATGCAATCTTAATATACACAGAAAATTTATGTTTGAATGAAATATTAGGCAAAAATACAAAATTCTACAATACACTCGACCCAAGTGATTTAAAGCTAGAAAAATTGAGGCCCGGTTGCGCCAACGTCGCTTAACTTTAACCTTTGCTTGATTCACTGTTTGTCTCTTTCTAAGGGAAACGGTTAGAATGAGACGAAGGGTGAATGAAGCTACAGTGAAAATTACACGACGTTGATGCAACCGGGACTTATGGCTCCAAATTCGCAAGGCTAGTCGATTTAAGCCGATAAAATTTAGTGGATCTAACCGGATGGCGGTCAAGCTGCCCTCCCTGTCTTCCGTCCAGATCTTGACGGTCCAGTTGCCCACAGTGAGGAAGTTCTTCAAGGCGAAGGGGCTTCGGTCAATGGCGATGACAGGACCGACGTGACAATTGAATCTCAATGCCAGTTTATCGACCGGACCGGCAACCTTCCGTCTAACGTTGATCACCATGCCGTTCTCCATACCGGCCAGGAATCTCTGTCCAATAATCGATTCGTACTGCAGCTGTGTGACTCCGATCGCGCGAACGATATCAGCCCGGCGCGGATTATCCAGATCCATCACCAGCTCGTTGGTTGGTTGCCTCATCTGCCTGATATCCCACCACTTAATCGCACCGTCGGTGGACGCCGAGAAGAACTCCGTGTTGGTCTTGGATTGGATCCAGAGCGCCTGGTTCGCCGGGTTTCTTTCGCGCATCGTCGGGCAGAGCGGAAGGAGAAACGGGAGTGACGGAGATTACAATTTGGCAGCGAAACGGCAGGCTCTTTGGAAACATTTTGCCACGACGACGGCAGAAATTGCGACCGCGTTTACGATACGTATGAATTGCAACGATCCGTAACCCCTCATCGGCTGTGAACCACTTTACGAACACCATTCCCTCACGGAGTCTGCACCGTTTAATTGGCGTGTTTTGAATAATTAACGCACAGGTGAAATCCTATAAGAGTCGGCGCGATTGCAGCCTCTAGACTTAAGTAAAGCTGAGCGACGCTTTGCTGCGCTTGTTTTCTTATTTCATCTCAGTTAAAGGTATCGCAATATTTTCCGACAGTTTAACGGTGATGCGAAATTATAGAGGAAATCTCGATTATTCATTTAATAATTAATGTCTCGCGATTGAAGCAAAGGCAAAAGAAAAAGTATTAAAATTATTCGCGGATGTGCACATAATTTCAACAGATTTCCAGGCGACGTCGTTTCATTCTAATTGCATAAACTCGAGTAAAATTACGTAGCAACTTCTGGCTTATATTTCATGCGGAAGTGTTCACGTGTTTCTAATCGGTGTTAACACGTTCTTGTCGATATACGTCATATCAAGGGCTGTATTAATCCGGGTATCAGAAACTACCGTTTGCACGGCTTTGCGGCGTTTCTCTCGGAGGATATTTGCGATTCCGCAGGCCATACATCAAAGTCAAGCACGTCCAAGTTCTGGCCAATAATCTCGGCGGGTAGGTGCAAGTCCCGAGGAACTTCCCATTCGGAGATAGATAGATACCTGTGGCTAAACCGACGATGGGACATTTGCACTGGCCCATCCCCAATTCGGATGTCCCAGTTGCACACTTGGCCAGACATCAGTCCGCTAATCAGCATCGACGGATCGCGCGGATTAAACTCGACGATTATTAACGGCGTCGACGACCTCAGGCATATCACCGGTGTGTTAGGATTCTCTGCGATGACACAGAATTACAAGCTGCAGATTTGATGCTGTTAAGTGAATAAGTGATCGAACGTTTCGCGTCTGGAGAGTTCTGTCTCTTTTTTTCCGAAATTTATTTAAACATTTAAGGAAAGAAACATTTGGTTTGCTCATTTTTCGCTGCAATGCGCAGCCAATAAAATGTATCTGGTGTGTTCGAAACTTTTAAGTACTTAAACATATTTTTTCCGACATTTCTATGTATTTAATAGTGGCGAAATTTGGTAATGGTTGATAACGGTACAAACTCTCTTCAACTAAAGTAGTATCGTGAAAGAATATTGCAAATAGCAGGCTTTTCATGTAAAATTCCCCAAAATATTTCTATTGCAAATCAACAGTTATTTTTATTTTCGATTGCTTTTTATATTTTTCTGCGAGATTTTGATTTGAGATTTGCGCCGGCTATGGAAAATATTTTACGTTTCGCTATATTATCCCACTAGAAATCATGTTACTGGAAATACGTTCGGCTTTATAGGCGGTTGTTTTTGTCATGTGATATGTTTCTGTCAATAACAAACGCGCCGCATAAACAACACGCATGCGTACCGACGTCTGGTGTAGATATAAAGATTCATGTCAGTGAGACGCATTTCAAATATTATGAAGGACTTTGAAACGACCAATCGATTTCCGCGACCGGAACCAGGACGAGCGTGTGACAGGTCGCGTTTGACGACGACATGATGAAACATGCTTCCGATACGTTGTAAAACGTGTCAGATTCGACATTCTAAAAAAATCTCTGCGCCGTATATTGCATTAGTGTAGGAAAATTCAATAAAATTCAGGAACAGCGGACAAGAACGTACCTCGCGCGAAATACAGCAAAAGCGTATATTTGATAGCTTAAAATAATTTTAAAATTAATATTGACATAACAATAAAAAAAACGTTTGAATTATAAATTGATCCAATTTCTATCGTTGTTAAATTCCCATTATATCGAGTATCGCGATAAATGTTATTACTTCTAAAACAAATGTGCTGGATTTTAAGTAAATCCATTTCAAAGTATCGCGAAAGGTCCGTGCTTTCTGGTGTTTTCATTAGCACTGCTGTGCGCTAGCATACGAACAACATCCTCATACCAATGTCCCATATGTAAGAGGAGGAGTTCACATTGGATGGTTTCGTCTCGAACTCCATGAAAGAGTAGGTAGCAGCCAATCGATTCTGTTCAACGGGCGACCACGACAGGTGATTGATTGGTCTTACGATAGGTTGTGGATCGGCGTACATGTTTGAGATTCTGGGGGGGGAAAAAAAGAAAATTAAAGCTCCCGTAAAAATCCGCGCAAAATCGCACCCGTGGAAATTCATTTCCCTCCTTTTATCTTTTTTTCCCCATCCCCGAGCGCGTAAATCATCCGCTCGGCGACGCGATAACGCCGCTGCTTTTACACGTTGCAGACGCCGTTCTTTTTGTTATATCCGCTTGGTAATACCCTTCACGAAGCGATTAATTGTAACGACAGCCGTAGATTCTTCGTCAGAATGCACGGAAACGTATGGATGCTATTAACGTTGAAAGCGAGGTAACTTGCCATTATCTCGCTTCGAGCTCTTCCCGCCTCGTGACCAAAACAGGCCGCTTTATTTTGAAAAATCATCGGATAGAAATCGAAATATAATAATATTGTCTTTATGACAATACTGCAAAAATACAGCGCGAGGCTTTGTTTCTATTTTGCTTTGTGTAAGCTATTAAAACGTAAATCCAAACTCGAATGTTTATTTCTTTTATTCTTTTGTAATTGCTTTCTGGTTTCAGAGAGAGAAGAAAAATTTTTTGATACTTTTATTCCGTGAAAGGTTGTTTTATTTGGTTTACCATCGCTTTTTTTTTTGAAAGTCTTCAAATTTTTTTTCGCGAAAATAGAGATAGCCAGAAATTCGAGCGCTGGTATCGGAGAGGGCGATATTTAGCAGCTCAGGGAAGCGCACATAGAAGAAAAGCGGATCAATTCGCGCGCGAGAATCGCGTGAGGAGGCATCCGGGAGGCGCAACACGTGTTTGGACGCGCGAGGAAAAAGACGGAGAAAAATTGCAACTCGTGTTAAACAAGCATGGAAAGACGAAAAGCCGACGAGATAAGAGAGCTTCTCCGCGAGCTTCTCAATGACAGCGTCGTCGTCTAGCGAGACGTCGCATCGATTTATGGATTTTCCGTCCTATAAATAAGTTACCGGGTTTCATACAAAATACGCGACAATGCAGAATGGCGAAACGACAAGTTTGTAGGTGGATTTTAGATCCGAACAAATTACAAATGTATTAATCGGGGGAAACGCTCTCGTCTATCAAACTATTGGCATGCTTTCTTTTACTTTTGTGCACAGAATCTGTCTCCGGATTTATGAAACCTATCCGTTATGTCTATAAGAACGTGTCGCGCAAGCGGCATCAGTCCCGGCGAAGATACGCGTCGTATGATAATTCCGTACGTGACCGCGATTTGCAGAGAGAGATTTAACTCGTCCGTGGAAGCTTGTCTCGGGCACGTTGAAGCGAGACTTTGAATATTCCTCGGATATTGGCGACTGCAGCGGGATTTTGCAGTTTAATGTATTCCAATTCGGTTCGAAAGAGAAAAAAACAGGTGATCTGGCGTACAGTTTAGATTTCGTAGACTTTGAACTTGAAACGAGGAAATCGTAAGAAGATTAGCATTCTTGATGGATATCGTAGCTTGAAAACGCACCTTTGAAGTGTCGATTTTTATCCCGTTATTTTTGTTACAACTGAGTTTTTCCGAAATTGTAAGAAATTGCTGCTTACTTTTTATGGCGACGACAATGCAACGTACCTTATACCACCAGGAAGAATGAGTTCAGGTTCTATGTCGTCAAAGTAGTTCTCGTAGATGTTGATCGCATTATTCTGCCGTACATAGTACTCCATAGGCTAAGCGAATAAGTTAATAAATTGATAACAGAATTACTAACTAATCCTCTTATCTTACGCCGGGTTTTTACTACATTAAGGAGTCTTCAAGGTAAAGTGCATTTACTTTAGCTAAGATTACACGTAAGTACATGCACTGAGAAAAATTTCCATCGGCTAAACCAATTAAATAGTGTTTTCGTTAATTAATTTTTCCGATTAACTTTTTCGAATAAATTATGTATATATCCGATGAAATTTATCCGATGAGCTGCAGTTACCGATGAAATTTGATCGAAAAACCGATCAAATTTTTCATCGAATATACAATTTAATCCGATATACTTAATTTGTTATTATGTAATTGGATTATCCGATTATATTTAATCAGATATTTTTTCCCGTGTACTCTAAATTGTTTTAGATTGTTATTTTATTTTAACTTTAATTGCGTTCTCGTGCAATTTTGGCATGAAATATCAAGAACGTTATATGAAAATTAAACAGCAAATCTCGATATTGCGCACAAACAACTCTGTATGTGATGCGTTTCGAATGATTAAAAGGGTATTTTATAATAGATATATTTCAAAGCGGCTCACGTCGGTGAGGTTCTTCATCTTCGGCGCCCAATACTGCTTCATCACGCGCCGACGAAATCTCAGCACGGCTTCGTCGTCCTTCACGTTTATCTCCTTAGGCCAACCGCCCTCCGAGTGTAACATCCCGCTCTCCTTTGTTGTCTTACTGACGGTCTGCATCTAACGTAAAAATAAAAAGGAATATCACGAGCTGCGCACAGCGATCAAGTTATAAAAGTCTCTCCATTTCTAACCGACTTTTTATTGCAAATGTAAAACGTAACGCCTCGCACTTGTGGACCCTTGAGAAACGCGTCAAGGTGTTAAAGTAGTTTGCTTAAAGAGAAAACGCGCGATCTCTCATGTCCGCTGTATTTTAGACCATCAGTCTATATTTTCCCCGTGGCGCAGCTTACCTGTTCCGTGGACGCAAATCCTTATTCGTTATGGAATTGAGCGTCGTAAACAATTTATGACGCGTCTCAACGTAAACCCACGTTTATGGCACACGTTGTCAAAGGCATGCTCATAAATATTGATCCGTTATGCTATTGTGAGGTTAAATGTGGTAGTTTAATTTTTTATTGCGAGAAATACGTGGTTTACCGTGCAAACTGTAAACTGATGCGTGAAACAATATTATGTTTGAATTAAACTTTCCGCGAGTTTTATTTCGCTCGCCCCCGGATTGAAAACCCGGATTTACATCGTAAATTTTGCATATTTTTTAGAATCGCAGACAATATTTAATTTAAGCCGTCATAACTCCGATCCTCTGAAATGCGAAAATATTAGGAAGACTCGCGGGCCCTGCACGTATTTACATGACGCATTTATTAATTCTTGGAAATTAAATGCCACGACCGCTAAACTTGCTGCAGAATTAGTTCGAGGATGACTCGGCAAAGTTGTTTTCATAATCCCAACTTTCTCTTAAATCTTACGATATACAAAGTCTCGAATAGAACTTTATAAGCGTTTAACAAGTGCTTAATTTACGGATCATTTATGCAGCTGATGATGATACACCTCGAAGATACGCAGTATTATATTAACATAATAACAGAATACTCGACGCGTAAAATATTAATTAAGATAATATTTAAGATGTTCGTCTAATGGCTATTTGTCCAAACTTTTAATACTTATCCAGCATTTTATCTACAACATTCTAATATTTCTTTCAGATGAAAGTTTTATTTTCCTTATTACGCGATAAATTTATACAAACATTTAAAAATTATAATATAAATAATAAATAATAATTAAGATTGATAATTTGAATAATTAACAAGCTGAAAAACTTGCCGCTTAAACTTGGCGATCTTTCGAGCCACAATAATTTCCTTACCTCGTGAAGAGCGAATTGCTTGGACATTTGTATGCCACGGCGACAATGACTCATGCGGGTGTAGTTTCGCATGAGTTCCGGATCCGGCAGGATATTCTCCTGAACGATAGGATCGGTCTCTCCGAAGAAGCATTGCTTACCGAACTGCGACCTTGGTTTGATGTATGTGTAGTGGATCAGCATTATCGGAAATCGTTCTCCGGGCTGTGGGATGTACGTTAAAACGAGGAAACGATGACGGACTCGCGCAAACAGAGACGGGGGCGCCTCCGTTAAATTATTTAGAGGGTGGGCAAAGGAAATCGGCGAACGGTGCAGTTTGCACGTTTATCTAACCGCTGATACTTTTCACGCACGAGCGCCTGACGTCGATCGTGATACGCGATACGCTCGATATAGCGTGAAGGGCCATTAAGATGATGTTCAGCTTGTGAAACACGACACGCGAACGAGCTGTGGCGTTACGTAATGTCTCGATCGGGGAAGACCGATGTCACGCGTGCTTCTTCGTTAATGATAAACGTGAAATTGTAAAATTACGTAAGAGAGTCCCGACAGGAATAGCTTTACGGTAAATTGATAATTTTCAATCTGACTTCAGGATTTGATTTTCCGACAGGAGAGCAATTTTACCAATTCCACTTATGTCCACGAGAAAAATTGAAAGATTTCCGGAGAAATCGCGCAAAGATGGGCCAGTAAGCCTCAACCTCGTGGAAAGGAAATATTTCTTTTTGCCGGGTGGAAAGTAGGTCTCCCGAGTCGAAAGGAGCCGCTCGGGGACTTAAAAGTCGACACGTGCGACAGCGGGCAGGGTGGCACCCGCGAGGAAAACTCCGCGTAATCTCCCACACGGCGCTCCGTTACCGCGGGTACATCCTCTTTGTGCATCGGCGATTTGATTGCGCGTCAATTCACCGCGCTGGATGCACTCTATGGAATTACGGTACCGCGCGCGCATTCTCGTGCCGTCGGGCCATCGCGATGACATTATCCCTTTGCCGAGAGCACTCACAATTTCTGCGGTCCGCAATCCGGCGTCCGCCAATCAACGCTTTCGCGCCGTCCGATAAATCGGATGAGCCCGCCGCCGGGCGCTGCACCTAATGAATCAGATTCGATGCGGAGCCACCGGCATTGTATGATCGATTATCCTGCGTGCGCGGCGACACGAATCTGAAACTTGGCGATACCCCAATGCCAGATTCAATTTGCGAATTCCTAATGGCTGTACGCGGAATCGGGTTCAAGTTTTAAGAAATTGGCGCTGAGCATTTAGCTTTTAGCACCGGAGCTTAATAGTCGTGACAGTGTGGGTAATCGCGAGCGATTTCCAAAATAAAGTTTCTCTCTCTCTCTCTCTCTGTGCAGTTTATTAATAATTTATTTATTAATAAATTAATTAAACATATTATTTTTAGACTGTGCTTTAAACTTTGAAAGTAACGGCGCGTAGTTATTACAGCTAAGCAAAGAACGTACATAAATTCATGCATGAAAAATATTAGACACAAAAGAACCAGCCTGACCATTCAAAGTTCTTCTTACGTGAACAATTTATTACAATATTTTTATATGGTTTATATAATTCGATTTCTATCTCTGTAAGAAATCATCTCGTTTCTTATTGCATTATTCCATTTCAATTTTCACCGCAATCTGCGGTGATCTTAAAAAAGGTCTTAAAAGTAGTATAAAAATATTGTATAATTTGTCATCTAGCCGTAAAAAATTATTAGTTTATTGTTTATAAATATTTTCAGAATATAAAAATTTACAGAGTTCCTTGAGAACTGACGGTTTTATTTTCCTTCTGTACACTGAGAAAATTTTTCATCGGATAAACCTATTAAATAATGTTTCCGGTGGTTAATTTTTCCGATTATTACGTTTTCCGATTATTACGTTTTCCGATGAAATTCTGGATACATCCGATGAAATTTATCCGATGAAGCGCAGTTACCGATGAAATTTGATTGAAAAACCGATCATATTTTTCATCGAATATACATACGAGTAATTTAATCGGAAAAGTTAATCGGAAAAATTAACCATCGGATACACTGCTCAATTGGTTTATCCGATGGAAAATTTTCTCATAATGGTACACGAATCAGACAAACGAGAACGCCGTATTGGTCCGAGCAAGTTGTAGATACTCCAATAATTTTTAATACGTGAAAATTTGTAACACGTATAATATAAAATGATGGCCTTTACGTAATGACATAATGAAGGTCTGATTACGAGCCGAAGATCCTCGTACGAAATTGGCGCAACCACGGCAGTTTGCGTGAACGTAAACTAATGACAACATTATTCGACGAGTTCCCGAACGGAATTCTCCAATCAATATCCTCATACGAGTTCTGAAATCGGATAATCCCGAAGACTGTGCCACTCGTAATGAATCGGATCGATCGAATCGGGCCGCCGCGTATGTGCGACGACACATATCGAAGATGAACCCGAAGCGCGCCGCTAAAGCAATTTAGCCGCGGATTCTAAACCACGGTAGCGTCGCGAATGGAAAGTTTGGAATGGAATTCACACGACCTCGCCCGCGATTCTAGAGTTCTCCGAATTTTGGTGGCAATTAGGACCGACGTTCAATGGACAATCTCCGGCCGGCGGATGGCACGGCGAAGTTACGAGAGGGACTGGAAATTAGTTTGGCTGTCGAAACGAAATGATAGGAGTGATGGATTGTGACGTTTATATTGTAATTCTATAAATCGGGTATGCATTTAGAGCAGACATATTGTAACGTTGACACGCATGAACATTGCAATATCAATCAAGCTCCTCTCATCGCATACTTCAATCGTTCGTAATTTTTACTCAGCAAACCGCACGCGTTTCATACGTGTTGCGTCAAAATTTCCGGTAACCACAATAGTTTTTCAAATTCAAATAAATCCAAATGTTATTCTTTGTCCGATCGCGAGTGTATACATCATTTTTATGACTCTTTTATTAACTGTACGTCAAACGGTTGACGCAATCGTAGCTTCGTTGTATCCGATAATATTTTAATATCTCTAAAATGTTACCTCGATCGTAATAAGCGAGAAATCGACGACAGAGAAGCATTGGGGAAAGTAACAGGATCAAAGTCCAACTACAGGAATTCCATCCTTAAGCTTCCAATGAAAGATGTTGGGAGCTTTCTGGCGCAAGGTAAAGCCACGTTGAAAATCTTAACTTACACCACGAGCAAAATGTGTGCTAAAAGTACCGTAAAGGTTTAACTCATTTTATACGGAGATAGTGCTCTGCAGTGAACCGTCTTGTTTATTAAAAAGTCTTGTTTATTGCCGAGTGAGCACTCAGTCAGAGTAAATTCAAATATTGCAGACGCTTCAAAGATCTTGTATTTCTTGCGTAAATAATACGTCTTCTCATCCAGGTGTCCACAAAGACCTCGATGCCGCATTCATTTACGAAATCGAGAATACTATGAGAGAATTTTATCAGAGAACAATCTCGTTCGTCTCAATAGAGCAAGAGATTTTACGAGATGAATATTCAACCCAGAATCTTGACATTTCTGTCGCGTGAAAAATCGCGAATGACGTACGCATTAAACGAGTCCCTGAAGATTCCACGGAGATTACTGGCGTCACATATTGTTACAAGTCGCGTGATTTCGTGTCGAAATGTTACGCGAGAAAATTCTTCTGTGACCGATGATTTGTTACTTTTGCAACGTAATATTAACACAAAAATAATTACACGACTTGAACGAGGGAAAAGTACGCGGTCTAGCTGCGAAAAGGATGATACGAAACCACACCGAGAACCCTCCAAGGATCATCAACAGTCTGCAGAATCCTGCGAAAAACCGCACGAATGGCGTAGCGATGGTTATCAGATATCGGCTGAGAATTATCAAAAGATTCGTGGCGACTTATCGAGTAATCGCGAATGTTATCAGTCAATTGAATCCAATTCTCCGATCTGCTTGGACAAACCTGCGCCATTTAACAATTGGCAAGAGTGCGAATCGTCGAAGCACGGATTTTATAAACCGAAGCGGGCGACTCTAATCATATCTGAAAGATGGTATTGCGGAAAACCAGCAACGGACGGAGAGATTTATCACAAATGCAAGCCGAAACCATGCACTTATCCGGATAGCCGGGAAAACGCAATAAGTTTCCCATCATTGCGAGACTGTCGCAAAGCCCTGTTGGATGAGGTAGCGAAAGACAAGTCGAAACAAATTGCAACTTATCCGACGCTACAATGTTCTGAATCAGAGCCTATGTCTTCCAAAAAAATTATATCGAATGAAAGAAAAACTTCTCCCGTGGAACGTAAGATATCAAAGGAGTGTCTGGCACCGGATACACACAAGTACAGCATAAAACGTGATCCTCCACCACCGAGATATCAACACTGGAGTGAGAATCCGCCGTCTTATTGCGACCATTGCTCGAAGAAGACAACCTATTCATCCCCTGTTAAAGCTTCGCCGATGTTCTTCGTTCCAGAGAAAGGCTCACGGAGATCTCGTGCGAAAGACACTGCGTCATCTCCTCAGAATATTCATGAGGATTCCAGAGGGAGTCGGAATGAAAATGAGTGCAGCGGAACAGATGCCAAGGCGCCGCGCTTGCAGAAGAGTGTATCGAAAAAATGTTGCGTGATTTCCTTCGAGGACAAGTGCGCTGCTTCTTTCACCGTTCCTGTGCCTGTTGACAGAACGGTGGAATCTAAAATTCAACAATTTCCTATGCTGACGAGGGACGGTCGCTGCTGTGTTGAGAAACTTGAAAAGAAATCGGCCACGACGGACGTTAGCGATTGTAATCCTAATGTGGCAAGTTTCAAGTATCGATTGAGCAAGTGTCCTCGCATTAAGGAAATGTGGAGTATCGGCATCAAACGCGAGCC
This sequence comes from Vollenhovia emeryi, assembly GCF_000949405.1. NCBI lineage: Eukaryota > Metazoa > Arthropoda > Insecta > Hymenoptera > Formicidae > Vollenhovia > Vollenhovia emeryi. Next base: position 2,673,203 of record NW_011967240.1, on the reverse strand, counting down.
ACCTGTTGACGTTAGTGTGCGACAAAAGCAAGGAGCTCTTTTGTCCCACTGTGGAAAGATGAAGAGACCAGAGTCACGGGCAGAAACCACTAGAGGTAAAAGAAGGAAGTTCAAGTCGCGAATACCGGGCAACGGATGGACGCGACAGAAGTACAAGGCACGCTTGAAGATTTTCCAAAAGGGAAATGGACGTCTCGATCCTGGTCTTCCGCGGATCGTCGAACTGATACACCCGCGCGGCGAAAAAATGAGACCAAAGCTATTACAGTCTAAGGCGGACAAAGGCGAATTTTCTTCGCGATCGAGAAACTCGTGCCCGCATTATTGTCCATCCAAAATGCCGATTGCCGAGACGAAGAGTTATCCGACGAAAATGAACGAGAGCAGGGTGATTCGCGATCAATACCTGGAAAAACTTCCTTGCAAAAAGCGTCGCTGAGCTTTTCGAAACTACTTTACGATGTAAAATATTTGGAATTTACGTTAATGGATTGAGTCAACTTTTATTTTAAGAATGTACAAAATTTGCACTTATTTCATATTTTCTGTACTAATATAAACTTTAATGTACGGAAAAAACAGACGCACATAGTATAATATATGAGTCAATAGGTACCTATAAGGGAATCAATAAGCGCGAAATAAAAATTAAAAAAATAGTAGTATTGCTTTAAAAATTGTAAAAATTTTAAGCACATAGCTTAGTTATCAGTAAATTAAAAAGTAGCGTGCGCTTAACTGACATCTACTATTATAGTATTATTAAAAAATATTTATTTATAATTTTACCAAAATGACAGACTTTAGCGGCAGAAATGTTTTAGCACCCACTTAATTTATTCTGCTTTTTGTTTATATTAATAGGAATAGCTTTTCAAGTGAAATATATGCACTAGACATGCAAAGGTGACATTATAAAGGCGTAGGTAGGGAGGCGCGGAAATGAAAAAATGCAGCTTGCGTGGCCCGAGACGGCTGCAAAAGAAGTCTGTTCGCAGCAGCTGGCCTCCACTCCAACTTTTCACGTTTATCATTATCTCACCCTCTCGTCGTACACCCTTATTTTTGCACTCGGTGGAACAAACTTGCGCATCAAACGCCGTTGTTTTATGGCCAGTATACATTTTCATTTCTGTCGGGAAATGATATATCTCGTAGCCCTAATAAACGCGACTCGGGATTTAGTGGGCATTTATCTTGTCTACATCGTCGGGAATAATGGGAAAAAAATAAAATCGCGCGAGCTTGCGTTAATCCAATTCCAATAATTAATGCAGAGTCGTGGTGGATTTTGCATCTCCGAATTTATGTTCTCTCGACAAAATTTTACAGAGTATTCACGCTGTAAAGCTACAATATGTTAATAAATCGTTAATTAGTTTTCATTATCGTATAATTTGACGAGAGAGAGAGAGAGGGGGGAGAAATAATGCAAACTAAATTGTTATGAATCTAAGTTATGACCTAAAATGCATTTGTTCTTAAAATTTGCAGCGCAACATGTATGTAATTATCTTACACAGTTGTACGCGAAGTAAAAAGACATGATTCCGTACATTTAGCCTTTCCTCTACGTACGTTTAACGAGATCGCAACGCATACAAGCGGCGGATGTTATATCCGCTCCAGTGGCTTCAAAATTGCTATCCATTTATAAGTACGTTAGCCTGCACTCGTTTTTTTCCCTTCATTGAGATTGCGCGCGATTAAGGAGTACGGTAAAACAGCGGAAGAATCACCGCTCGTAATGTTCACGATTGTTAACTTCTAATTGAACACCGCCGAACAAGCGGGCCCAGGTCGGTCGTTTTCTCTAACGGGCTCGATATAACGAAAACCGCGGTGACATTTTCACGATACTTATGCAGAACCGCATTGTTACAGATAAATGATGATTGGTTCCACATGGAGCATCGATCCGTGGCGAAGAGGTCGACGGAACCGCATCTCGATGTGCACCAAAGGCTAATGAATGACTCCAGAGTACGTCGAGCGGAGCAACAGCGGGCAAAATCGCGTACCAAAAGGGATCTTATAATCAAACGTCCGTCCAATACACTGACCAAGCTAAACGATGAGAGGTGGCCTCAGATGTGGTATCTGGTAAGCAATTTTAATCAAGAGTACGTTATCCTGTGTACGACAAGGCTATTATGTTGCGCCGATAAATAAACGCACGTGATTTCATGCGATTAAAGTATCAAAGATAAAAGCAGAATAGAAAATGTAGTAAGCAATGCTTTTCATATCAAAAAGGTATAATCGTATTTATCGTAATCGCGTTGTGAACAATATTTCCATATTAAATATTTCCAGATTTACGTTTAATTTAGTAAGAATTACACACTATCGATATTATTGACAAACATAAAAAAAATGTAGTATTATAATATTTTATGGACCTTTATTTATAAAATTTCTTTGAAACAATTCTAATGCGATTAACAAGAATAAAGTAAATAAAATGAAAAAGTAGCATGATAAAAGATATAAAAATCTATAAACGAGCTCGATCGATGTCGGCTCAGAAAGGACGTTGACGTTTATATCGTAAATGAAGACCCACAATCCATAGCCGGAAGTAGCACGTCGAAAGTATTGGATAATTTTTTCCTTTCAGAACAGGGGAAAGGGATTGGACATGAACGTGCAGGGCGCTTGGGCTGAGGGAATTACTGGAAATGGCGTCGTGGTCACAATACTTGACGATGGATTGGAGAAAGATCATCCTGATCTTTACAAAAATTATGTGAGCATTTCAGTATTTTATCATTTCTTTTTAAAGTTTCACGACTTCCAAGACTTTATATACAAAGTCTTTTTTGTAACGGCGACAATAGAGCAAACAATATTTTCGGTGTTAAAAAGCAGCAGCTCTAACTCGTTTAACTTAAAATATTGCAAACTGTAGTTGTAGTTAAGTAAATTGCGTTGTGTAATTTTTCATGGTAGTAATCTTGCAAAGTAGCTTTCTATTTGATTAAATTTACGGGAATAAGTAAAATTGCAGGCGCTTAATATCTGCCTAATGTCACTCGATGGACGAATGTTCGATGCGTAGATATTCGATGACACAAAAAGAAGAGAGATAAAAGGAAGGAAAAGCTCCGGAATGCACAATAGAAAACGACGGGTGAAGGCGTATCGGGGATGCACCGGGAATATCGGCTGTTGAGCGCGAATATTGGGAGGGGTTATCCAGTCCATGTATATACCGAATGGCTATTGATTCATGGATGGTTACATTGAATGAGGCATCTGCGCACGCAGTAGAAAGTGAATCGCATTAATCAACCAGTAGACACACGCTGCGATAGTGCGCCTTAGCGCGTTGCTCTGATTATGCGAGCTTATATCCCTTCACATGTATTTCTCATTATGCAGATGATCCATAAATGAATAGGCATTAAGAAGATATCCGGATGGATGCGCGTGATTAGGGATTGAAGCGCAGTACGCCGTCGCTCTAACGACAATAAACTATCATTATTATTTTATTACTGTAATCCCCGTGTCACGTATTATCTGTTCGAAATATCTCTCTTGGGCAAAGAAACGGAAATGTACTTATTGCTTCCAAAAACTCTTG
>NW_011967240.1:2660842-2665386 GCF_000949405.1 Vollenhovia emeryi | reverse complement strand
CACGAGATTCATCGCGTGGTCATACTTGGCGCGAGAATCTCTGCACAATCGCGGGGCCCTGTCGCAATTGATTATACACGAATTTCACCTGTTACAACATTCATACTCGATTCGAGATCATTGGGGTTTTTATGCCGTAAGGCTTTTCCCCACGAGCCAATAAAGGAAATTTTCCATTGGCTCAAAACCACGCATTCGATTCATTTCTTTCCCGACCCACGAGAACATACGAAACCACGAGATCTCTCCATGTTGGAGAGGTTTCGACGATACAACTCTTCTTTACAATCTTTAATTGTTTATCCGCAACTTTGTTAAAATCTTCCTTGAGTGATTTCGCGATGTGCGCTAGATGTACTTTTATTAAGATTCTTTTCACAGGTGCGCGTGTTTCATTTTTATCAAATAGATGTATTATTTATATACACAGTCTTCATACCTCGCGATGAATAGAAGCGGTATAAGCGAGATTCGTCACGAAACGTGTGAATTTTAATGAATGCCATTTCTGTTGTAGGATCCTCAGGCGAGTTACGACGTCAACAGTCACGATGAAGATCCCATGCCGAGGTACGATCTGGTAGATAGCAATCGACACGGCACCAGGTGCGCCGGAGAGGTCGCAGCCACTGCCAACAATTCTCTTTGCGCCGTAGGTGTTGCTTTTGGAGCTGGCGTAGGTGGTGAGTGTTCTGTGAAAAGCATTATTTAATACTTCGATGCACTTTAGGAATCAAAAAGACTCCACGTGCAGTTTCTAGAACTTTCACACAGATATATACTTTAAGAGCTCTCCGATGAGCTGTGGAGATTTTTCTTTTAATCCGCGTCTTGTCTTAATCTTGAATTTCGTAGCGGGAATAATGTAAAATTTTAATTGCTATTTTAATAAAAGCTCATGGCGCGAAAGTTCGAGAGAGAAAATGAAAAGAAGATATTAAAAAACTTTTAGCGAGAGAAAGATAGAATATTTAAATATTAAATATTAATTAAAACGACAATTCAATTCCGAGAAATCGCTTAAATCTATTTGCCGTTCTGCTCCCAATTAGCAGCAGCGAAGTCGGTGTCGGAACTCTACTACGAACGACACGTGTTTGTAATAAGCAGAATTGATATCGCGAGGTCGCATCATTTTCGAATTAGAATCGTAATAGCCTGTTATGTGTATTACATTCGGAACTGATCTAAATCGGTACGCGGTGTCCAATTTCAACCTTGTAAATTGGGAATCTCTATTCGAGGTGCCGCGACAATTATCGTATGATAATTAACTCAAATGAGAAATGTACATTTAGTAGTTCAGAAACTCTTGATATAAATATGCGTATATCTTTGAATGTTCTAAAAAAAACGGTCTTAAACCAACCATTAGAAATTCGCATAGAAACTTATGTACACTCGAAAAGTCAATCAAGAATATGGAATATATGCTGTCACACAATTATGTGTAATGTTGGCTATCAATTCTATTTTCACACAGGTGTCCGAATGCTGGATGGCGACGTGACAGATGCCGTCGAAGCAAGATCCTTGAGCCTTAATCCCCAACACATCGACATTTATAGCGCCTCATGGGGACCGGATGACGATGGCAAGACAGTAGACGGTCCTGGTGAACTGGCCACTAGAGCTTTCATCGAGGGAATTACCAAAGTGAGTGTTTGTCACAGGGAATTATATTATTTGTTATAGTTTGCATGCTACTCGTAAATTTACTGAGACGAGAATCGTCTTAAAAATTCTAAAGTTTCCTAATTTTTAATACGATTGCACATTTACTTTTCGTATTCTTAAATCCTGAGATACGGGCAGATAAAATGAATTACACTTATATTTATTTTTAACTTAGTTTTGGTAGCTGAGGCGGCAATGTTTCTCACTAGAAAAATAGATTTGGCCAGAAAATGAATTTAAGATCGGAATATTTCGTAGGGCCTGCCAGCAAGTGCAATTTTCTTCGTAAATATTATATAAATGCTCTTTGCCTTAATCGAGAGATTAAGGATACTCGTAATAATAAGGATCTTAATTGTCATATCTCTTTCATTATTATGTCTCTAACAAGTTGAAAGAAAGTATGCCGCGTGTCTTGAAGCTTTAGACTTCGACGTAGCAGCGTAATCCACTTAGGACTGCAATTTTCTTCGCTATAATTTCCCGCGCTATGACAAGATAAATGCAATTAGCTACAAGGTACCTCCGTACGACATGGAAGCTTCTAGTTTGCTTTAAGACACTTCCTCACTCTCAAGCGTCAAGCAAAGGATTTTAAAGCTTCGCATTACAATGCTTATGCTTTGTTAATACGTTATGTAAAGGAGCATTAACTACAGAATTCAAATGAAAATGCCCTAGTTGTACAGAAACTCCTAGTAGTCGAGATAATTGATGACTTCTAATCGAAAATTAATTCAGGATTTTAATCGGAGATCTTTTTCTATCGAGATATAGAAAATTCTTAGAGGAGTAGCACGCGAGAATAACAAGTGCCAATCGATAAACTATTTAACACGATGTTGCAGTACTGAAATGCCGACGCGAGAGGTTGTTTGCATTAAACTGGAGATCTCGTTGCTTTCCGATTTTCCAGTATTTTTCTAAGAATCGAGATTCCTTTGCAATTACTCTCATCGGCTATCTAGATTTTTATTTGAGAATAAAAAAAGGAATTTAACAACTGTTCTGATTAAAGTTGACGAACTCCGAGTTCAATTATCGCCTTCCTGATTTCTTACGTCTTGCGCCAAAGAAATACATTTAACTCGGTAATGCCTTTCTTTGTGCAACTAAGTAGACAAGAAGAAGTTGCTTTAAGTGCTGTGACCCCCCTCCCCCCATTACAGATTTCTCATTCAATCACAGAACACAGAAAATTTAGACATTCGGTTTTCGATTACGAGATAGTAGCAAGTACACATATGTGGAATATAATTTTATATTAGATTTTAGTGTTTTATTTATTTCAATTTTATTAGTGTGTTCTCAATAATTTTACATACATTTTTATTTGCTTCTTTTTTTTAAAGATTGTTAAAAATAAATTTTAGGTGTTAAAAACATATCTTTTTATCTTTCGATTGACAACTCAATAACGTCAATAATCGATTTTTATAAAGACGGAAAAACCAAATTCAAATCAATTTTTTTTAATTTTAACATTGATTATTACATTGTTGTAAATTTTATCGCGCACAGAAAAATCTACGAGGATATCGCGTCGCGTTTCTTCGAATCTCGTTCTCTTCGAGAACAAAATTCGTCCGTTCGTCATTATATACGAATGCGATTCGTACGCTCGTGTCCGAACAACGTCGCGGGATGAAATGAAATTCGCACAAATGTATCACGCAGAAGCATTCCCTGAAATCTTCCGAGTTTCAGTGGCGACAATGGCCATTGTCATCTCGATGTATACGCCTCGGCTCTTCGATCGCGTTCGCAGCGTTCCTTTATCGCGATGGCGAACTTTAGCATTGAGAGGAGCCCCTACTTCAAGTAACGCTCATTAAAGCGCAGATACCTAGCATTAAAACGGAGCCATCAGATGCTGTCGAGAAACTCCGGTAAAGATCCTCCGTACAGCCCATTTCCTATTATCTGCTTGATTCACACGATCCTGTGTTCCATTTTACGAAAGGCATAGACAGTAATTTGAAATACCTATCAAAGTCTGTCGTTAGCCTCTTCGTAATCAAAGTTATTTTTTTTGTGAAACTTGTTTAAAGCACTTATAATAATTTCTTTAAATGTCATTAATGTTTAAAATTTACACAGATTGGTAGTTAATAACTTATCGACGCTCTCTGTTCTTATACTGGCATCTCTTACAACACTAAAATATTAACTGCTTTGTAACTGGACGTTACAAAGTACTGAAATGAAACTCTCTAAAAGTCAACCAGTGAATTATCACTAAAAGCAGTGAATAGTCACTGATTCGCAGTTACAAGTATACTACTGAAAATTGCAGCGGTATATTTATAATTGTAAATCAGTGAGTATTCGCTGCTTTCAGTGATAATTCACTGATTGACTTTTAGAAACGTAATAATACGTTAACAATAGTTTTATGAATTATCGCTACGTTGACCAATGTCCGTAGTTAACGATTGACTCCCTTCGACATCGCAGTCGTCGACGGAATTGTCGACGGAATGATGACAGATGTAATTCGATTAGCGGAGACGACGAAGAACTCCTCCAGTTAGATCCGGTTTAATAGACTTGCTCGAGAGGTCAGCCCTCAGAAAGTTTCTAATTGGGTGCTTTTAAGCGACTGACCGGCTTGAGCTGCGCTAACACGTATTACCATTTTAAACTTACTGCCAGCAATGTAGCTGTAAATCATATGCAAATGCCAGTATGGTCGATACGAGGCTCGTTCAAATTCATAATAACTATCAAGTGTAACATATGAAGAAATGATCACAGATTCATTTCTGCCGAAATTAGTAAAAGATGAATGTAATAATCGAGGCAATAAATTGTTATAGAGACATTTCATTTGTATATTACAAAATAGATAACGATAAAAATTATCA
>NW_011967240.1:2603995-2659453 GCF_000949405.1 Vollenhovia emeryi | reverse complement strand
ATATAGATGTACTATATAACATTAACTTCACTTATACATGTAACATTATATCATTTAATAATTGTACATTTATTAAGTATCAATTTTTTAAATTCTGATTTGTATGCTTTTAAAGGCATTATACGAGTAATCGAAATCTATATGTGATATAATATTTTTACTTTAGATGTGGCAAAATTGCAAGATAAAACGATTAAAAATTGACGCAATATAATACCTTAATATAATATTCTTATAATAGCTCTGTAAATACTCTGTTTTAAAAAACGCGATAAATTACGTTACATCAATATTTAAGACTCAGTACTGATGTATCAAACCATTACTTTGTTCCGACAACTGTTTAGCTTTGTTATACATATCTAGCTGAACGACAATTCCCTTTGTAGCATATTATATACTATCTCCGACTAAGGTAAATACGTATGGACTGGCTCAGAATTCTCTTTGGGGCCTGTTATCAGGTTTGATAATCTCATCCTTTATGTCGACAGAATTGTAACTAGCTATAGAATTCGTATGCACATATTCTATGGAATTGCATAAGATGTATGCACCTTACGAGTTATTATCAAATTAAATTAATCCACCTGATTTACTCATAGTAATTTGTAATTTGATGTTGTATTTTATTATCCTAAATCGGTTACAATGATAACCTTTTTCTACCTAGCAAAATTATCACGTAGAGAATGATTTTTATAGCGCAAATATATTTTATCATGTTTTTAATTATAATTTGCACTTGGAAACTTAAAATATATTAATTTGGTGCAAATTGTATACAATAATTTTATATATTTAATATAGTCAGTTAACAATTGTTGTATAGATTGAATTTAGCTGCCTGATACAGTTAGGCGGATACCTTATCACTTTACGATCAAATAGCTTTACTGATCAAAGGCTTGAACACTATATTGCTGAATTAGTTAACGTCGAGCCTCAAAGAGAGTTCAGAGTTCGCGGTCACGCCTAGTGTACCTTAGTACCGGACGGCTGGTCTTATCACGAAATACCTAGCTGGACCTCCGGATGCGACAAAAAGTGCACCTGTAAAACTAAGCAATACGCTTCATAGTATGTACCACAAAAAGTGTCATGCAAATCCCGAAATACTCGTAAAAGATTCGTGATTTAACCAATAATAAAATCTGCATATGTGACTACAAATCTACTTAAGCTCTACTGTTTTCTACGACAGTGAACTTAAAGCTGAATTCTTAAGAAATTCTTAGAATGTATTGTGTTTCGCATAATCGGGCATGCGTTATTAATCTTTTATGTGCGATCTTGCCGAAGATTAGAAACTCTGTTGCCAAAATTCCCTTTTAATCTGTGACACGTACAAAACGCAGGCGTGTTTCTCGTTACGAGTTTAAGACACACAATTCAGCTTCGACCTTACGGAGACCATTAGCGCTAAACACTCAGCCTCATCGACTTCCTAACAATGGTTTCGTTCCGAATCATCTACTATTGTGTGTCTACGGGCGCACAGAAAGCGGCTTTAACATGCAAAGTGTCTCAAACTTCTAAAGCGCCTTAAGCGTTTCGAGCACCTTAAAGCCAAGTACCAGAGAAAAAAAGTCAATCGCGTCTAGAGTATTATCCAGAATGGGGTAAACCCAGATTTGTTTGTTAGTTTGAAGCAACGAATACGTTTGTTAGATGTCCCTGTTTCACATCTGCGGCCTAAAATTGCTTGAACGCGTGTTACAATAGCTTTCTAAATATTCATGCATTACGACTGTCTTAAAATTTTTAAGAGATTGCATTGCTATAGAGTTTAATATACACTACCGCTCATAATTATTCAAACGATAAATATTTTACTTTACCCTGATATCTCATACTTTTGTTAACACAGATAACACTTGATTAGAATAATAAACTGTTTTTATACAATAGTGTATAAGTCGTAATTGTACGTATACTAAATTTAAATTATTAAAACAACATTTGAATTATCTCCAATTATCCAATTATCTTGAAAACATTATAGTATTTTTTAATTAATTAAAATCTGTATTTTCTAAACAAAGAGGACATATGGAAGAAGTTGTAAGAGGCATGGAATAAAATATCAATAAAAATAATGATGAAATTAGTTCGATAAATGCAAAAAGCTTGTATAATAATCAATGCAAAGAGTACGCATATTGATCAATATTATTTAAATAAGAATTAACAAATAATCTTTTTTAAATAAATGTTATTATATTATATTATGGACTTATCATAAAGCTTGTAGACTAAAATAGTTTTCATCGATAGATATTATTTTTTCTCGGATGTAATCTTCTATTTTTTCAAGTTCGAATAATTATGGACGGTAGTGTGTGCATATATAGTAGCCTCTTTGTGAAGTAAAGTAAAAAACCTTTAAACACTGTTAGGGTCGCAACGGCAAAGGTTCGATCTTCGTGTGGGCGTCCGGAAACGGCGGCCGGGACCACGATAACTGCAATTGTGACGGCTATACCAATAGTATCTGGACACTGTCGATCAGTAGTGCGACAGAGAACGGCCTTGTGCCCTGGTACAGCGAGGCGTGCTCGTCCACCCTCGCTACCACATACAGCTCGGGCTCTACGGGCGAGAAGCAGGTCGTCACTACGGATCTGCATCATCACTGTACCAGCAGCCACACTGGTACGTCCGCATCGGCGCCGTTAGCTGCCGGCATTTGCGCCCTCGCCCTGGAAGCGAACAGAGATCTCACCTGGAGGGATATGCAACACATCGTAGTCAGGACCGCCAAACCTGCGAACCTGCAGGCACCCGATTGGGTGGTCAACGGCGTCGGTAGAAACGGTGAGTAATAAGAAGAAAATTCTTGATAGAGAGAAAAAGATTTCCTAAAGAATAAACGTGTATAATCTTCATACGAACAAAATTATTTGTTACGTGTAGCGATAAAGACAGCTCAATCACAAAAATTTCAACCTTTACACAGATGCTAAGTGTACAATAATATATATTCAATTTCTTTTCTTTCGAATATTTCAATAAATTCGTTGGTGATTTAACATAGAAGAGCCTACGTAGAAAGAAAATTACTTCGAAAATAAATCCAAAGTTCTAATTTAGATGATAAAATTCATTGATAAAGAATGAGATGGAAAATCGTTTCATTATTGCCTTCCAATTTCTGTTTAACAGTGAGCCACAGCTTCGGTTACGGGCTGATGGACGCCACTGCCATGGTACGCTTAGCGAGAAAGTGGAGAACCGTCCCGGAGCAACACAGATGCGAAGTATCGGCGCCACATACCGGCAGGTAAGTGATCACGAGTTACAAGCTGGTAAATAAATAATAGGAATCTTGAAAGCCCTTTTTTATACGAAATATCGACACACGGAGGAAAACGTTCCATTATACAAAGTACCATCGGCTTTAAGAAAAATGCTCGAAGGTGAAGCAAATCGAGATTTGATTCGACCGTATAGATCGCTATCTGCCCCTTGGGGGAACGAACATGTCTCTCGCAGATTACAGATTCGTTCGGGCATGTCGGCTACCGTCAAGCGGGCTTTACTCGTCTGAAATTGCACTGGAAATCACGTGTAATGCGCCGTTTACATTGTCGAGGATTGTAACGAATGAGGACAAATCGCACGTTGTGTTGAACGAACATTTACATAACTTAAAATGTAATCATTTTGAAATTGTGCTCCTCTAAAGCCACTGAACACATAGAAGCCGTAGTCAAAATTTTATGTACACAATAATCCTGAAAAGTTTACTAATAAACGGATAATTGTAAATTATCAACGTGATTTAACACTTATTATTTTATCGCTTAAAAATGATATTTCCACAATTATTTTACCGTTCTGATAACGCTTATCAGTGTTTTATTTATTGTATATATTAATATACAATAACATTAAAAGAACTTTTATCTTATATTAATATAGTGGAAAATCCTCTATTATGAGATAGTAGGTTTCCAACGTCCAAATTCAATCACAAATCTTTTCTCATAACGATTACACGATCTAACAATAAATTTTCCACTAAATAAACCTCATATCAAGGACAATAAATTTATGGTGGAACAGTTGATGCCTATTAATTTTGCAGAAACATAAAGATTATAAAATAAGACAGTTATGTATAGTATATCAAGTTATAACTTGATATAAAAATATTACTGTTTAAAGTGCATTCGAGAAGTAGCACAGTTCGAAGGATATAAAAGTATTTAACAAATAATTCGCAATTGACCGAATTACTCGAGTGATGATTTAACGACAAAGGGGTTAAAAATACTCGCGAAAAATTGTATGTGCTTGACACTTGACCCAAATTTTGTCTACTTTCTAGGACGATACCGCCAAAGAGCCAATTGGTCCTCGACTTACATGTCAAGGAGTGCAGCGGTGTTAATTTCCTCGAGCATGTTCAGGTAAGTTGAGCATGTCATTCACAAGTGACATCGGCTAATTAGCGAATTTCGTGTCGGCTACGAGAAACACAAACTCCGACTGCATTTCAAGGACGAAATGTTTCGCCGGTTGGCGCTGAATTTTACAGAATTTTATTTACTTTTCGTCTGAGTAAACTAATTTGTTTGTCATCGTTTTACAGTGTCTATAGAAAACTAAGGCAAACTGTAACTCATGCTAAATAGTTATTTAATTCTCGCCAAATTAACTTAAAGTATATTAATGACTGCGTCTGCCGGCGAAATGTAATTACTAGATACGGTGCAGATCTCGTGTTAAAGAAACTAAATGAATTAAGTTAATTACTCTTATAGAATTATTAGTTACACGGCACAAAATTACCTCGTAAAATCTACGCCTGATTTATTCTCTCCTTTTTTAGACGATTAGCAGAGTTAAGTGTATATATAAAGTTATTAATCAAATATTGTGATACCAATCTTGAAAATTTGGGTCAAGTTTAGGTTTGTGTGCATAAAGATCTGTACAGCAAATCGTAAATGTTAATAAGAAGAAATACATACGATCGATGATAAAGACACAATGATGCGCTTGTCATAGGCGAAGGTATCGCTGATGGCAGTGAGACGAGGGGATCTTCAGATACAGTTAACGTCTCCTCAAGGTACGAAGAGCACTCTTCTCGCTAAAAGGCCGCACGATATTTCGAAGGCCGGTTTCAGCCAATGGCCATTCATGTCTGTGCACACGTGGGGAGAAAGGCCGCACGGTACCTGGAAATTAGAAATTCACAATGAGGGTCGATACCTCGGTAAGTCGATTACATCTTGTATTTCGCGTTATCGCATCGTCATTAAAGAATGCTTAATTAATAGTAACGAGCGACCTACGCAACATTAATTGGCGCAATAACAGAGATTATCTGTGTCTTTGATATGCCACGACTTTCATTGCTAGTAACTAATAACCAATTAAACTGAACTAATTGAAATAATAATTTTAATATATCGTTACAAATAATCTGCTCAATTGTCGAAGAGTTCTTTGGCTTGAAATAATTCTTTAAACAGATATTAATTAAAATTATTTGTAACATTAGAAAAACTGTGTTTACCGTCCTGACAAAATTATTTCAAGCTAAATAATTCTTTAAACAAATATTAATAAAAATTATTTATAACATTAGAAAAACCGTGTTCTCCATCCTGACATAATTTCTTTCACTAATATCAAAATTTAGAAGTTCTGTGATTTTCAAATTAGTTAGTTTTACACAATTTTTTACAGCAAGAAAATGATCTATTTACAACATCGAAATGTCAGATCACGATCTCCTTCTAGATAGAAAAGGATTAATTTGATTAATTAGTACTTTGCTGAAATGTAACTAATCAAATTAACTGATAAACATATGAACATTTTAATATTCTCTATTGTGTAAAATTCTCATTAAACTTTAAAAAAATTTTTTTTCTTTAAGGATTTCTTTCAATCGTAACATGTGGAACACATAGAATGCAATTATATGAAAATCGTTATGCGAAATCTTAGATTCAAACGTCAAAGACAAAACACTTTGTAGATTACGCCGGCATTAAAGTTTTTTCTTTAAGCATAGGATTTCTTTCAATTGTAATATGGAATACACAGAATGCAATGACATTCATATGAAAATCATTGTACGAAATCTTAGATTCACACGTCAAAGACAAAGCACTTTGTAGATTACGCCGGCATTAGCTCCTGCATTAATTTGATTAATTAGTACTTTGCTGAAATGTAACGAATCAAATTAACTGATAAATGTTTCAAGAACATTTTAATATTCTCAACTGTATAAAATTCTCGTTAAACTTCTTTTTAAGTTTTTTTTCTTTAAGGATAGGATTTCTTTCAATCGTAATATGGCACACACAGAATGCAGTGACATTCATATAAAGATCATTATGCGAAATCTTAGATTCAAACGTCAAAGACAAAGCACTTTGTAGATTACGCCGGCATTAGCTCCTGCATTCGGAGATGCCCTTCGGTTGATTTAAATTTCAAATAGAATTCTACCTTGTTCGCCGCAACAATAGTTCCCAAGCGCCTTAGTAGCGCCTTCATAAGGTCACGGTTACCAAGTTCCCCTGTCAGCTGCATCTCCCAGTCGAAAATGTCCGCAAGAAATTCGCTGACTTATCTATTTCTGGCTTACATCGAGAGAAATATCGTAGAAGAAATCTATCTCGATGCGCTACAATTATCCGTGATATTCTCGCGAGCTTCATTATACTCCTCGAACAATTGTAAGCCGTATGACAAAGGATTAACCGATTCATACGCGTGACATCCGGACGGAATGGCTTAGACATGTCTAGCATTGCATGCGCATCCTGCGATCCGATGCCGAGTTGGTGTTCAGCCCCGCGAGATCCTTCGAGATCCGCCGCATTCTCGTAGCCCCCTCCCGTCGGGGGCGCAGCCGAGAAAGCTCTTACATAAGACCCATTCGCGCGCGATCGCCTAAGAAGTTGCATTATCTCCGGAGGCGGATAATTGCCGGATTCTAGCTGCAGGGTCCTCCCGCAAGCCCACCTACTTATCCCTAACGGCAAATAGCAGCCGAGGCATTTCACCGTGCAGCGACGTATGCAGCCGATCTCGAGTAAGGTGCAAGCGTTAAAGCCACTTCGAACTGCTTCCGCGTCGGCTCATCAAGGCCGATGGCTACGTAAACTTCCTTATGCGCTTATGCACCGCCGACCTATATCGCTGTAGAGCGCATCCACATCCATTGTCGCGAATTTCCGGAAGGCGGGAGGGTCGTGGGGATATTCGAGACACTGTTAAACCATCTCAGTGTTAATGCTGCTACAAATATTCTGTGGATACGTCGCGTAGTCTCCGAATGCGACGTGCTTGCGCGTCGTCGAACAGGGACCTCTAAGAGGGATATCCTTGCTAATCCTCAAACGTTCCCGTTAATTTCCTTTAAGACGCCCACTGAGGATAACGCGTGTTACAGCTCTAGCGAACCACCGAGACACTTGGTGATAAATATCTGACCGGCGTTTAATCTTTTCACCCCGGATAATTTCCGATGGTACCACTTTACCGTGTACCACGTCATTTGACACGCCAGTAAACATCGCGTTATATTCCTGCCTCTCTTTAACCATCACGTCCGCTTTCTTTCCGCTGCATTCACGGACGCATACCGGATAAGGACGCGCCACTTTGCACGAGTGGGCGCTGATTTTCTACGGCACCGCGACGCTGCCCGACCGGACCGAATACGCCCTTTACAACCCGGCCGGCATGAGTATACCCAGACGACCGTTCGTCAAGCCGCGCGAGACCATCCCGAAGAGCCAAAACACCCTGACGAAGGGCAAGCAGACGCAGCACAAGTCCGACAAGTCCGGCAGCCTGAGCCCGCCCTACGTGGTGAACGCCCAGATTCAGTCCCAGAGGAAGGGCAAGGCTCGCGGTCAGCACAAGAACGGCAAGTCGGCTAATCGGCCGAATCCCAAGCCCACCGCTCAAACCCTTCGAGGTCTCACCGGAGTTAACAGAGGGCCTAGTAACGTGGCCGGTGACGTGCGTTTGATCACGTCGAGGCCACGTGGTAGAAGCACGCCCAGCCCTGTTACCACCAGCACCATGTCCCAGACCATCGCGACGACGAAGACCACGGCGACGAGCAAACAGATTATTACACAGAAGATTATCGACGTGGTCACCGCCTCGTCCCTTCAGAGGGGGCTGATCTTGTTGGAACCACCGGCAAAGGCGGCCACTAACAAGGTCCCAGCGGTATTTCAGCAATATCCCAAGATTCAACAGCTCTATCCGGTATACGGTGGAGCTCGCGGCGCCGGTCAACACGCCACGAGGGCTAAAGGACTCGACCTGCTGCAGGACGAGCAATTTGACCCGAGGAACCTGCAACTGGACAAGGGTATCTAAACGAATGAGAGACGGCGAGATGCGCCGGTTGTTTAATGGCGACAATCGGAAGCTATTATATTTGTGTGGTAATGTCATCGATGATCTTAACTGAATTATTAAATTAAATATTGAGTAACACGAGAGTCTTCGCGTGACTGTTTCCGTAATCAGTTAAGAAATCTCGGTCATTTTGTCATAACGTAAGTTCACACACACACGCACGATAATCAAATTAAAATAATTAAATGTCAGCGCATACATAATCGCAGTATATAATCTGCACCGCGGTTGATTGGATATGTCTACGAAAAAAATGTAGTGTCGCGCGCACAGATAATCGCGATGACTAATACGGCCAATCTATCTGCATCTATTGTTCTCGAACAGGCGGCATTTTATACCGCCGAGACAACAAAGAAGGTCGTTTCGCAGCTTCCGATCGTTTCCCATTCGCTTCCACGCATCCGCCCTGCACACCCACGCGAAGCGTGGAAAGTAGAGATGCATCGCGCGCAAAGCCCCGAAGATTAAACGGATCCGCTGGAATTTGGTTTTCGTATTTTCTCTTTTGTGTTAGCTGTTTCGCTGATTGCGACCACAACGTAATCACCGTTACTTTCGTTTGTACACAGATATATTATCCCTAGCTATTAATATGCAGCACTTTAAACAAGCTTACTTCGCATTATTCATGTTTCTTTTTATGTGAGTTTAGAATGTTTTTCACGTCGAGTGATCCTTACGTATCTTCTAGTAAGTATGATGGAACTTTTTCTCGCGTATCTTTCTCCTACTGTAATACTCTCTAATTAAAAGTGAAAGCTCTCAGTGTTTTCTGCAAAACTTTTGCTTGTGACATCCTTTGTCGGACGCTTTACACGAAATATCTCATACAGGATACTTCGTATAATACCTTTAGCTTTTGTAGCTAGATGGATTTAAAAAATCCGCCGTAAGCGAAATTTCGTTAAGTAAATTATACATTTGCATGATTGGTGTGCACGAATAGAAAGTTATACAAATGTCTCCCTTAGTCTAAACAAGTTTTACTTAATGTTTTTCACGCATCGATGAAAGAATCGCCAAGTTTCTTTATTGTAAAATTATTTAAGAGGATTTGGATGTATTATATATTTATGCAAGTTTCTAAAATATCTCTCTTCTTCGACTGTAAGCTGTTCGCCATCGAACTCGTATCCGTCAAACTTCCGGAAAGTTTCCTCTCAAGTATAAGTAGTACACTTAAATATTTTGCATAGTTTCGTCGCTCTTTATGTCAAACGGCGGGTTTTTCGTCATGTTGACGCTTCCTGCGTCGCTTCTTCCTGTTGTTACAATCGAAGCCTCTTGCGTGAACGGCAGGCCGATAATAGGAAAACTTATCGAGGCCGGTAACGCGCGCTATGGCCTTCAATCAAAACTTTCAATGACTTGGTTATCGATGAGTCTCACATACCTGTAGCCTCGAACGCATCTGTATGCGTCGGCTATCTTAATGTATTGCCAACATGTATCGCCTTGTATCCTATTATCCTCATACACGGGACGCAGACCATTGTCTGGTTACACGAGAAAATTGTACATTCCACATCTCGTCTCTCGTCTAAAACACGAGCTAAATGTTATTGTGCCCTTAGATATTTCACTTATCATTTGTATCCTTCGATTTGTAATTTTTAAATGATAGCTTGGAAAGATACGATAACATATTTAAGGAAATTGACATTCTCTACATACAGATAATATTTTATCTTTTCCATTTAATTCATTTTGTATGTTTTAACCATCTGGCGTCATAATTTGAAAGCGATTTTCTTCAAAGCAGCAACGATTCCGCGCGAATCCGTAAATCTCGCGCAAATGATGTTCATGATTGCGCGTTGCGCTTGTTATCTCCTTTCCGAATTCTCGAATTCTAGATCACCGCGTAACCGCAAATCACTCAAAATTCACAGTGAAACGCGACGACGCGAACGGTACTGAAAACCGCTAATGCGTGCCGTGAAATGGAAAAGCCGACGAGAGCGAAACGAACCCCATCACAGTGGAGACCGGGCGGCTCCTCTCGTCCATCATCGCTGCTAAATAATTTCCGCCATGATTGGAAATTTTTTCGCTCGCTTACCCCGCAAATGGTTCCCGCTCTTAAGGCATTATTATCGAGGTTCGCTCCTCCAATAGCGCGCGCTAACGACCCATCGAGCACAATGCCCTCACGTTCCCATTGTCTTATGAATAGCCACGTTGTCCCGATCGATTTTTGACATTTTTACCACCCCTCCCACCCCCTCTTGCATCTCGTCCTCCCGCTCATTTCCCTCGACCGTCGGCTCGCATGTTATTTTCTCGATACCTTCGGTGAAACAAATTGTTCGAGCATCGCGACGCCTGTCGCTTTACAGTCACCTTGCGCACTCGTAACAGCAACGTTTTAACGATGACTTTATTACAGCTGGCAACCGGCAGTTTACGGATGCCGACCGAAAAAGCACACGCGAGAGTAGTCCCGTCACGACAAATTGGATCCGCTTTTCCACCGCTTTGATTTCTGGTCTCCCGTCACTACTCTCCACCTGTGAAATTTAGCTTGTCCCATGAGAGTGATTTCATCCGAAGCTGTTATATATATATATATATATATTTTAACTGTTCTGCTCTGTAAACGTGACACGGCTTCATATTAACGTCTAGGCAAATTAATTCATTTCTTTGAAGAACGAACGCTTCATCGTAAACGGATATAGCGCAATATTTCGAGCGACGTTAAAATTAAAATCTACTCTCTAAAAGACAGTCAGTGGATTATCACTGATGCGATTTTCAGTGGTATACTTATAACTGCAGATCAACGACTGTTCACTGTTTTCAGTGATAATTCATTGATTGATTTTTAGAGAGTGCGTTTATCGCTGATAATAAAGCGCAGTGTTTTTATTCTTTAAATACATTTTTTGATTAATATGCAAATCTTCATTATTACGGCATGGTTTAAACCAGTGGTTGAGTATCAAATAATCTCCCGAGCTCTTAATGGCTGGCTGAGAAGACATGATATCTCAAATTAGCTTCCATTTAGCTAGCTTTTCCGTCTTGCCCGCAGCGCAAGGAAAACTTGCAGATGTATCTTACCTGGGGTAAAAACGATAATCGCCCACGAGGTTTTTACCATTCTCTCGTTGCAAAGCACTTTGCATTTAATTCCGACGTACACATTTCGCTGAGTAAATGTGCGCGAAGAGTCGTCGCTGATTACTCGGTTATTTTTAACTCTAATTTAATCAAGACTCGACCTCCCCTTCCCCCGCGCGCCCGCGCGCTTCCCTCTCCATCGCGAACATTGTTCCCGCGAGCGAGCTTAGGACGAAATTTTCCCCACGGCATCCGCGACGCTTTATTAATTTCCCGGACGGCGCCGTCGACGTCACCGCCACCCCCGTTCGCTGTCTCGCTCGCGTCTCGTCTACCTCCTG
This sequence comes from Vollenhovia emeryi, assembly GCF_000949405.1. Lineage (NCBI taxonomy): Eukaryota > Metazoa > Arthropoda > Insecta > Hymenoptera > Formicidae > Vollenhovia > Vollenhovia emeryi. The sequence continues at coordinate 2,647,631 of NW_011967240.1, read as the reverse complement.
AAACCTTCCATTTTACCGCCTTCGCCTATCCGCGAAGTACAATGTCTTGCGTTATATTTGCGGGCAAGGTCGCGGAATAATTTGCGGGAAAGTGAAAAGCACGTTCGATAAACGGATGAAAAATATAAAATGCGGATATAATAAATCCGATGATTAGGACTTTACTGTCCTGCGACCAATTATTAGTAGAGGAAAGTCCTCTATTATGAGATAGGATTCTAATATGAGACAGCAGGCTTTCAGCAGCAGGCAATAAATTCATGATGGAATCAACAGACGATGCCTATTAATTTAACGAAAACTCCGCTATCTCATATCAGAAGCCTATCTCATAATAAGGAACTTTACGAATGTTACGCAAAATTTGCGCCACGTTTGAATGCACACTTTTGGCGTAATATTATACGTACGCTATGGATATGTTTATATTATTCCGAGATTTGAACTCCATTCTGTCAGAGCCTTGCCCATAAAAATGGTGCCGCGAGGTTTGCAAGCTTACGTTTCTATTCTCAGGAATCCACGGTACGTATATCATGTGAAATCTACTTGAGTGGATTGCAATCGTGTCTGCATGTGTGTTTTTAATATAAAGAAAACAGTAGGTAGTTATTATTGCGTAATTGCCACAGGACAAATACGTTGCTTTCAGTCCGTTCCTTGCTTAAAAAACGGCGATAAAATTGTGGCACGCCTGCATCTTCTTATATTTTGTTTCGGTACACGTAAGGGCCTGAGCAGAATGGCTGTCTTGCACTCTTAAGACATAAGACAGTTATTGTGCGTTACCTCAAGACAAAGACTTAAAACATAAAACATTGTCTTAAGGCTGTCTTAAGAGTATAAGACAGCCATTCTGCTCAGGCCCTAACGCATTCAAGATTATAATTATTTCGGCCCGATTTTTCATTTTCTGGTTAACTGTTAACCAGAGACCGATCGCCTCTCCATCTTTTTCCGTATTACTATCAAAGAAGAGACAGAGAATCGACTGACTTCTGGTTAGCAGTTAGTCAGAAAATGAAAAACCGAGCCTCAGAGTACTAGAATACTAGAGACAGAAGAATCTTGAGATATTAAATAGAAGGAGGAATGCGATGCAGAGAAAGAAGAATTTTACAGAAGAATAGTTTCAGCATTACAAGTTTCGACAATCATTTCAATTTTCCTTCCCTTTTACTTTCACAGATGCTACATTCTTTCCTGCAACTTGTTTTCTGTCTCTAATACCTTTCAAGATCTATGTGAATCGCTTTTCGCAAAGTACTTGGCACCGTCACTGAATATGAAACAGCCATTAGCTTTCGCTCGAGTCGCGCTAATGTAGCTGGGTGGCGTTGTTTCAGACACGCTGGATGAGTGGAAGCTTGTGTTCTTTGGCACGGACACATCCGTGGAGGTGGACGACGAGCTGGACAAGGACAAGCCATTGCCGCCTGTGATCCACGAGGAGGTGAACAACGCGCCTTCGGACGAACGGCACAACGCCGTGGACACCGAGGGCGATCCGTGGACGGGTAGCCGGCAGATGGACCGAGTTTCACACCCGGAAGTGCAGAGGCCAACGACGGAGAACCAGACGAGCGGTTGCGCCGCCTTCGAAGCCGGGGGCAGCGGGTGCCTAGGTGGGTGCCTCATACTACTCCTTCTAGCCTATCTGACCAGCGTGCCCGGCTGGCGGGAGTTGATCACCAGCTGGCCTGCCTCGACGAACAGTCGGAGCGAGTTGGGCACGGAGGCAAATCGGCCGCTGATCGCGGTAGCGAGTGTCGTCCCAACGGCGACGGCGACGTCGTGGCTGGGCGACGCGACGACGCAACACGTCCCGGCGGCGATACCACGTGCGCCGGAGGCGTGCGGGTGTACATGATGACAGCGGATCGCGTTTGGTCCCGCGACGTTTCGCAGCCAGATCCTGTGACTCCGAGTCACCGGGATGCTTGACGCGAGTTGGCCGCGTGGATCTCGACGACGTGTGCCTGACGCGCTCTTGTGATCCGTGAAATTTTTATGCACTTGTGACGGAGAGGTGTCGCGCGTAGAAACCGGAAGGGGGGGAAGGGAACGAAGAGGAGGACTCGTGCCTCCTTTCCCGGTGCTAATTGTCTCGAGAAGAGATCCGAAGGACACTGCCAATGCCGGATTCTCGTGTGTCCTCCTCTTCTTGAGAAAGAAACGAATGATGTGTGTTGAACGATGGACACATCGAGTCTGGGGACTTGGTGGCTCCGTTAGAGCGTTCCTCGTGATCAGGGAAATGCGAGTTTCTCGCTAACACACGTTAGAGCTGGTTCTGGCCTAATTCGTTTGTGCCGTGTAAGGAAGTGAGTCTCTCGTAATCGACACGAAACGTCCGGACGCTTGCGCCATACACTCTATTCGCGAGGGGTGGCTTCGACTGATCGACGTTCGTCGCGACGAGGATGGGACGGGAACTAGATGGTTACGAGGTTGGAAATGCACGGTTCTGTTACCGATTGCACGATGGACTCTCGATTTCCCGTTGAAAGCGCTCATTTCTGGAGGAATTCGACACAAAGACATTCTATTTGGGCTATCGAATTATGTCCCTCCTTTTCTCACCATCGATTTTTTCATATTAAAAAAAATAGATAAGTTGTGTTTTAGAAGAAACTTTAACGGAACTGTATATGAGAAGTTTGCCAGGGAAGCTCGTGTAAGTTCTGCAAAATTGTTAACATTAAATCTCGGGGGAAATTCATTGCAAATTTCTTAATAGACATGAGAAGACGTGATTTTTTTTGCACGTTGCACGACCTGCTAGCGTCGTTTCTTACGCTAAAGTAATGTTCATCCCTAAAGTAATGCGAAGTAAATTTTCCTGGTAGCGGAAGAAGTAAAGTGAAAAATAAATGCATTACAATGCAGAACTAGTAGATGAAAATTTAATATTTAATATCGTGACACGTGAAAATCGAGAGTTCGTCACTTTTCCAAACCTTCCTGTCTCCACACGACTGCTGCAGTTACGCCCGTAATTCTATGGATGTGCTTGTAAATACATATATGCAAAGCGTATTTATTATACCTCGCAAAGTTACGTACGATCTTGGGAGTTTTAAGAGTAATGGCACTGCGATCCCGTGGCATCCTCTTCCGCCACGTTGAACGAAGCAGAAATGGGTAAACAACCAATGCTTTGATAAATTCTGGAATTTTGCTTGACTTTTGCGCGAAAGCCGTCGCAAGGCCGTCATAATGAACCTTAAATCCATTTACGCCATATTTTTAACTGACGCCGTATTTAACGAAGACGAACCAGCTGAGTTGGCGCTTCATTTAACTGATACATAGAAATCGTATTTAACATATTCATATAAAATTAAATATTCTGAGCGTTAAAGGTGCGCCCTCGGTAAGAACTCAGCTATTCTATATCTTTTTAATTCTACCATGATTTATGCGTCGCGCATCAGTTAAACTTCCTTCCAGAGACCAATCCTATCTCGAGGTTTTGCTTCCTTCAAAGAGTCAAAGAAATATTTAAGCGATCGAATGTAGCACGATTGTGCCCAATTCTGCTTAAACGGTTCAGTCGAGGCCCGCCGTACGTGGCAGCGTCCCATATTCACATGTGTAATTTTCCACGTGAACTTTTTGTACGAGACAAAAATATAAAGGGGAGCCAACTGCCATTAGCGAGACCTGACTCGTCCGGTCTCGCGCCCTGTCTCTCCTGGAAAAATTGCCTCGCGTAACTTAGAGTACATCCGATGGAGCGCTGCAGTTTACTTCGGAACTTCGTCACGTCGTCGATTTTGATCGACGAATTTTGGCTCCAACGTGTTCCAGGGGGGGAAGGGAGGGAACAGTTTTTCTCTCGCCTTCTTTTTCTTCTTTTCCTCGGCCCTATCTCTATCTCTCTTTCTCTTCTCCTCCCTCCCCTTCCTGCCTCTGTCTCTCTTTCTCTCTCTTTCGTTCATTCGCTCGCTCGCACAAACACACCATCTTTTTCTTCCCCTCTGTCCCCTTTTCTCTCTTTCTTTATCTCCTCTCATCTATCGGTCAGCACCCCTTTTGTTTTCCAGCGTCCTTAACATTCCCCTGTCTGCCAGCTTTCTCTTACATTCTTGTCTCTCTGAACCTTTCTCCACGCTTCATAAGCACTCTGCGTCCCTCCAAGGAGATAGGATATTCGGTGAGCTATCAGCACTGCCGAAAACTAGAGGCTATAGGGAGGTTCTCCGGCTGCCTATGTAAACAGTTGGGGATGGGGTACATGAAGCTGCGTGTGGATTTTGGATGCACGTTGAGGCTCAGGCTTTATTAAGACCAACGACGATGACCGGATACTCGCAATTTATTTTGGCGAATAATATCGCTTCTAAATTCGCTTCTCCTTGTTAACGAGATAATGTGAACGTTATATATTATTTCGTTGCAAATGCGTAAGTTTCATTATTCTTAATGTAAAATGCACACATTTTTGTGAAAATATTTTGATAGTGATTCATGATGAAGAACATATTAATTACTACGTTAAAATATATTAAATATGCAAATATATGCATGTTGTATACGAAAATTGAACTTCACACGCTTTTAATATTTTTTTGAAAGAAAAGAAATCGAGTATCGTTCGTACATTCATAATTCACATTCGGCCTCGAAAGTACAGTACATATATCAAATTTTCGACACGAAACTTGCTCAAAACGTTGTTAACTATGATAATTAAAAACCGCGTGGTCCGCAGGTGTTTGTAAGTAATTAATACCCACAACGTGCTTAGCCAATTCGACGGCGATAAGAACGTCGCGCCGCTAAACGACTCGATATTTTCTGAACAATTTTTAGACACCATCGTTTTGCTTGGAATATCGATAAAAACCGGCGGATACTATTCTATTGCGAGCTTAGAAGTGATCGCGCGCGTGCTTTGTAGAAATTTCGATTGCGGGGATAAGCAGTAAACTCGACGAGAAAGCCGAAGCTTCGCGGCGAGTTGACGGGGCGATTTTTCTTTATCGGGGAACGATCGTCAACGAGTTATCGAGTCGGAAGTTTTCACCATCGAGAATCCGCCACTGCGAAAATTCGTTTCTAGGATTTACGATTTATATCAACGCGGAGAATCCAATCATGTTCCGTCGAAAGTTGTAGGCCACAAATCAGAAGTTAACTGTGCACGACAAGCCAGGAATCGAATTACAATCGATATATTGTTACTTCTGCTTGAATAATACATGCCGATTATATAAGTAAAACACGAACAATTTGAAAGATACTTACAAAATCGTCGGTTAAGAAACCAATGCATTATCTACGGATTTCGTTGAACTCGTTGGTCGAAAATCATACATAATGCAGCTCAATCAAATTATTCAATAACTTATCATTATCAGTTTTTTTTTCTATAAGCTTTTAAACATACGAATGAATTCAATTAACATTTGACAAAAGTCATAAATAGCTACTGGATCGACGTCCCTCCGTACTTTTATGGCGTATCAATAGATGCTCCAGAAACCGATGCGCCAAAAGGCTGAATAATCGTACGAAAAAGGGAATATTGAATAGTTGCGAAATTAAATTGACGTTACAGTCGCGATAGTAAACGTCTCTTTCCGAGCGGCGTTCTGCGAATGAAACGTTTGTGATTTTTCGAGATGTACTGATGCTCTAATGGATGGCTATCGAATGCAATTGCGAGGAAAAAAAAATATATGCTCGAACGTATTAATCCCTGGATCGGATGAGACTATCTCGGTCAAGAGACGTAAAAATCGGTCAAGTGCCTCTACATCGAATACACTCAACTCCGAAATTAGTGCTCGACGTACAAATTTATATGGCATTAATATACTGAATAAAAAAGATAAAATAATACATTTTATTATTTTACTTGTGTACGTTCAAGTTATATATAAAACTTTAAAAATATTTTTTTTATTCGAGGATTTAGTAACATAAAAATACATTTTATTTTTATTGTAATTGAATAAGTAAGAATATATTGTGTTCACAAGCTTGAAGAAAAAATTAATGCCATTTTCTTCTATTTCATGCTATTCGTTTAAAATTAATTTGAGACTTGTTAAACTTTCTGTAATTTAAAAATACGCTATCGTGTGTCACACATATTAAAATATTTGACCTATTTTTGTGTTGTTCAATCTAAATATTTTAACTTTTTCTTATCAAACGTTTGTCCATGGCGTAAAAGTAAAGCGAAATTCTGACATTAGATATATGGAAAGAAAAGTCGCGACTCCAAAGCTGCTGGGTAAGAAAGAATATCGGACCGAGTACTTCGAAATCAGGTTACATTAGCAACTAAATTCTCTTTCCTTACAAAACGTAACATGCATCAATCGCGAATTCTGTGGTACCGTATTTCTCGATGGACGGATAGAAAAGATATTTAATATTCCACCTCCGTCGATATTGAAAAAGGCAAACCCGAGTAGAATCAATTTTTTTTCTTTTATCTCTTTTTGATAGCTGTTATACGGTTAAAGAAATTCAAATTTTATAGTGGAAAAATGAAAGGTCGTGTTTACTGTCAATGCAATTTCTAGGAATTCTCTTTTTATATCTTATGGAATTGCTTTCGACTCCTTGCATGCACGCGGGTGTAGGAGAAATTCGAAATTTGCATAGAACCGGAAATATACATATTTCTTCGTATCGTTTTCTATTGTGCTTGTTTTATATGTTTAAACTTTCATAACGTTGCACACGAAACTGAAATTTAGTTTTACATGACGTATCAATACCTTTTAATGCTGTTCTTTGTTCCGAAAAAAATGTTAGTTTCTTTTAAACAATCGATTGTACGACAGAGATTTGTTTAATCGCGTTTTCGGTATTCGCAGATTCTCTTTAATCAAAAATTCGTTTCTCACGATGTAAAACGAAAGAAAAGCGCCATATCGTGAGGTACATTGAGAGGAAGAGGGCGATTCTGATATGAAGCAGCGGATGATGGGCTGAAGCGGGATGGAAATTCAAAGGCGGGTTGATTTACAGACGAAGATTCTCTGAATTTCATCTCTGATCAAAAGCGCAGCTCGGTCAGCATTTTGCGAAACGCCCCGCTTACGAGCGAATAATTTTAATGACCCGCGTACGAGCAAAATCTGATGAGAAATACCCGCAGTAGTAATCCGTGTCGTATTAATTGTGAAATATAGTCGAATAGAACCGTAAGATTAGTTGACTTTGCCATTAAAAATGTGTTCGCAATCGTCAAAAATTAATTTTTCTCTCGCAGCCTTGAGCGACAACTTAGAATTTCTTTAATCCTACGTCAAATTACATTTCCCTATTAAATTTTAAATTGAATTTTTACGTGAACATTGAATTATATCTTCTTCAAAGATATAATAACACAAATGCATGTAAAACATGTGAGTTTGAGTTAAATGTTGTGTAAAGATGAAGTAGAGTTTTTCCTCGTTACTTACTTTAAGAATACGTATTTATCTCTTTCCCAGGTAATCTTTTGAGAATTATTTATTCGTACCTGTTGTTAGAAACCGATAACGAAGTACGTTTTTCTTGATCGAGGGTTCTCGACTTTCATAAATTGTTCGTGTATATGCGATTATAATTCGATTTCTAAATATCCTTTAAGTCAATTTTATGTAGTCAATCTACACCATCCTACATTGTTCATTCATCACACCTCCGCTTGTTCTTCCGTAAACTATCTCTATTACTTTAAATTTCTTTCCCAAACGCTATACTTCTACGCTGATATCTGCTATTTTTCCTTTCTTCATATTGTTTCCGTTCCTATTTTCCATTTGTTGTAATTAATATTGTAAATATATAGATCGATATGTGATAAATGAACTTCCCCTACTCTTCCCTATTCTCTTGTATTATATACTTTCCTTAATTTTATCGTTTCCCATTTGAATATCTTCGACTTTGACGTTCAAAAATTTGTGGAAATATCCTCCTTTTCATTTTGCCTTAATACGTGCTAATATGGAAGAAAGGCAATTCTTTCAAATTTTGATGTAGTTAATGTACAATATTGACAATCTTATTAATTTTACTAAAACCCTAAAGAAATAGCAAATTTAATATTTTTCCGTGTGATATCTTTTGTTGTTTTATTTTAATATGTGAAGAATGGTTCCTCCACATAAGCATAAGACTCGACTCTTGATCCCTTCGTTGGCCATGATATATTATACATATATTTTTAGAGAATAGGCAGTCAAAAGAGCGAGTACGAATGCATATTATTGAATAACGAAAGAATTTTTATTACTATCGTTCGTATCATATAATATGTATAGCAGCTATATTAGTTTATTACTCATTGTGATTATATTATTACATTTCATATCAATGTAAGTGGATGGTGCGTATTAGTCGCTGGTGCCGTAATTATTATCGTCCTCAAAAGCATGTCGGACTGTTCATGCACATATCATTTCAATCAAATTGCAAATGGGTGCTGTTTTCTGAAATCAATGTACGCTTACATTATATTCTGTTTCTCTTAGTTATCATATATATCTTGAGATTTAATAATTTACAAAACTTTGATACAGGATGGTCTACTAAAATTGTTTAAGGTTTGAGCTAAGGGAGAACTCCTTGCTGGATTTTCTCTGAATTACAGCTCTATTGAAACTGATATCTTACATAAATAAGCAATGAAATAATATATGTAGAAAATTTTTATAAAATAAAATAACGTATAACAGTTACATTTATGTATATATAAAAGTCAATAAGTCAGAAGAAAAATAAAAAGTTTCAAGTTATTTTATTTTAAAACAAATTTTCTATGGACCATCCTGTAGCTCTATCCTGTAGCTCTAAAGAGAAGACGTCGATAAGAGAAACGTTATTATCATTGGCGTACCTCACATTTAACAAACTTTTAATTAGCAAATTTAAGATGCAAATTAATTAGACAATATTTATACTTATAAACGTACTTAGTGAATAATCTTCGTTTCCCGAGTGAGAGACTAAGTAAAAATTTTTTAAGACTAATTAGCTTGTGAGATGATATTGTAGTGTAAATTGACTCGTTCAACGAGCTTATGCTTTTCAAAATAACGTTATAATGAATTCTCTTTATACACAGCGACGCAAGATTCACGCAGCATTCATCGATATTTGTGAAGAAGTTTTCGATAGTCCTCTGTTAAATTGTACTTATATGTCCCGATGTATCAAATAAAGCTATATGTAAATTAAGAAGGAATACGCTTCCACGTCTCATAGATACATTCTCTGCGCTGTGCGTCTAGTTGGTATCGTTTATCCAATTATTTCAACCAAAGCGAGTTTATTTAGTTCGCTTATTTTGCACGATTCATCTAGATTGATCGTTACTCACGACATTACCACCGCTTTCTTTCGTTCTTTATTTCGTTCATAATAGTTCTTCAAGTATTGGGGATGCTCATAATATTGGCTATCGGAAAACGAGAGCTTAAAGCTGTAGATAAGTGCTCATAAATAAAAATTCAACAGCAATACAAATAAAAGAAAAGACAATGAAAATACGGCGGTATTACTGATTGAAATTGTTATTAAACTTAAAAAAAAAGCGTACGTCGTAAATTCACGTCGATACAAATAATTGTTTAGCAAGAAAAATTTGTCATATACCGAGATGTCGGGCGATGGCTTAAAAATGTTATTTAGCTTTTTATAGTTCCATTTTTCTGACTAATCCGAAAAGGATTAGTAACAGTGGAAATAAACATAAAACGTAAACAAGATATACATATATAAAATTTTGCAGGAACTGTTCTGTCATTTTGGAAAAAGTCAAAGCCAATTTTTTAAATAGAAAATTGACTTTTTGCGCTTCCATAACAAAAAAAAACAAATATTATTAAGTGACGTTATAATATAAATGAAGCGAGCCCCGGAAAGTTTATTTCAAAGCATTAATTGTGACCGTGATATATTCGAAATTATTCTTTTTAAATTCACATTCCTATGACATATTTAACGCCAAAATTGGATTTCCTTATGTTAAGATCGGCTATGATCTTTATATCAAGGAAACAACAATCTAATAACAAAATCGGTCGAATGGATTTGCCTCTACATGTCGCGATAAAAAAGGGGTAAGAATATGGATTCAATGTATTGACTCTTCGAGGATCTCGTCGAGCCTCGCGTTTCTTCGCGAACGTGAAAGAATTATGAAACGCTGCGTGATTTTCTCCCGCGCGACTTACGTGCATTAATTGTGATTCTTCAATTAATCTTCTAATGTGACATCCGTCACGGAAACTACGGCATAACGAAGTTATCTCGTAGTAGGATTAGAAGAATCAAAATGGGAAACTTTCCCAACGAATCGATTGAAGGGACCGGCGACTTTTCACGAGTTTCATGACGAACCTTCTTCGCTCCGCGAAATCTTGTTTCGCTATCATTCAAAGAATAAAGTACCAAGAGTCGGCGAGCTCGTTCTAGATCACGAAAGAAAAATAGAATGAAAGAGAGAGATAATTTTATTACATACTCTAGAATGAGATCCCCTAAGAGAACAAGAAAGAAATGCAAATATCGAGAATGTGCATGAAGACGAATAAGAATGTACGTGTGTGTATGCGTGCATGTATTTTGTGCGCGTGCGCGCGCGCGCGCGCGTGTGTGTGTGTATGAAAGAGAAAAAGTGAGACGCGGCAAATGAGAAGAAATGCGAGAGAAAAAATGAAGTTACGAAAAACGAAAGTACAGACCGATTATCTATATGTATAGCGAATTTCAGTTCTAAGAATAAGAGTCAATTATATTAATCAGTGTGGAGGGGTGTTGGTTTCCGAGAAAACAAAAAAACTGGTATAAACTACGAGTAGTACAAGAAACTTTGGATGTATTTTGATTCGTTCAGATGTGACGTATCTTCCAAAATGTACAATACCAGCGACATCGCTTCGGGACAATCTGACTTCCGGTAACGAAAGCGGAGAATTTCTCTGAAACAATTTTATTTTGAGACTTTTATGAAATTTACTTCGCAAGTAGTTATAGCATTTAACAAAAACGCAACACAACACACACACACATTGCCTTCATTGTAGCGTTTAACAGACCATGTTAAAAAATGGACGAAAACGCAGAAACTATATATTTTTTCTATTATTTATGTGTATATTTTACAATTAGTCGTAATAAGTTCGATTTAAAGTGCATCTTTATATGCTTATACGTACAAACAATTTTACCAAACGAGAGAGGTGATAGTGAAGTTATTTCTGTACCTTTGCTTTTTACACCGGCCTTTTGCGAATTTCGCATGAACGCGCTTTGTACTTAATTTATCTCGTCGAATGTAACCGCTCGGGCTGGAATTCACATTGGGAGAAATTCGATTTTTCCGAATTAAATTCGATCAAATTATCTGGATGAGCAATTAGGGGCGGGGGGAGTCGACGTTTAACATTCGATACTGTATACCACCGATCACACGTGGTTCAATCGCGACAATAATTCACATAGCACGACACAGCGTGCATCCCTCATAAAATCGTTATGTGAACATCGACTCGAAAATGTCCAAATCGAATTCTCACGGTTGGAAAAATCTGGAGAACCCTCGGCGAATCTAGCGCGAATATTTGCATATTTCGCACGAGTTACATTTTATATCAAACACCATTATGCTCACCAAATCTGCTTTTGAGAAAGGAACGATTACATTTATTTTATTCTCTTTTCTCTATAGTCTATTACTTTACAAAATTTATTTCCTCTTAAAACGAAGATATAATTCGTCTCTTTCATAAGTCTTCATTCGGAAAACATCAAAGCACCTTTCAGTCCACTTTCTACAAATATGAACGACGTTACAACTTTTGTACTTAACGAAAGCAGATTAATTTATAAATGAAGAAGATATATATTTAAAAAAAAACTTGCACCTGCAACTTATCCAAAGTTTTATAGGATATCATCTTTCTTCAATGCTCATATAGCTTTAATATTTCTACGTGAAGAGTGTGCAATGCATAAAACATGCACAATCATTTTGTAGATATATATATTCAAACATAATAATCGCTCAGATTATTATCGGAGATCTGTGTAAGCGGATCGAAAATACACAGCCGGATGTCTGATGCTGTCCCGCCGCGATTGTCTGCAATATTGTTAATGTATCTATTGTAAATGTTTGTATGTATTGTAAAATGTATCTTGCTTGGAGAGGCGACATATCTTAAGTTATAACGTTTCCGAGGAGGTGAGAAGAAGAGCGTGAGGTGCGATTTCGCGCAGCTCGCGCCCACGTTCACGCTCGCACGCTCGTCCCTACCGTTCCTTTCCTCCTTCGGCGTCACTCCTCTCTTTGCTACGATTCGTCGGTGAAAGATATCGGTCGTGGATTCTGTCGGGGCCGATCGTTTGCCGACAGCGAAATTCGCGAGGAAAGGACGCGGGAAGAGGCGCGATCCGTGCGGGGCGCGAGTGTCTGCTACACACATTTATGTACACATATACATAATATATTGTATAAGCAATGGCAGAACTACTACGAGTCATTATATACGACATTGGAATTTGTATATCATGAATTAATTAAAAGAGGAGAATCTCCTGAATAATTATTTGGACATTATTAATCCGCCGGACGTTCCGGCGATCTTGTAGAACGGTTCAGTCGGATCGAAGGCTCGATCGTATTCGTACTAAAAACTTGTGCTCAACAGCAAATATAAAAATTTTATTTAAATACAATTGCTCGAGGATCAGTCTACTAAACACATGAACAATTTAATCATGGCATTAAATCGTGATATTTAAACGACAATGACAAATGGCAATATATTTATGGTCAATTCAACTATTTAGTATGAATATGACTCGACTCCTTCATCCGCTTATTCATTTTTATTTAAGTTACGATTCATACTCCAATCCTACCCGTTCGCCATTAGTCTACTAATTTGCATCTTGCGAGCCGATTAACGCTTCTAACACCGCTCGATGTTCTAATCCTGATTATGCCAGGTCATATGCAGGTATGTGCCAATTAAAGCATGCTCCGGTTCGTAAATAAACCCACGTAACATATAAAAAGTCGTCTGCATATAAGTTGCTATAATTCTTAACAATCTCATCATCCAATTAAACCTTTTGTGTTCGTAATTTTTATAACTTCTGCAAATCTATGTAATTTTTAAAAATGCAGATAATAATTACAGGTATCAATATGAGTTCTGAGAATATTGTGAGAATTCAGGATGAAATAAATTCTATCTTTGAAACAGCATTAATTCAAAATATCAAATCTCTGTGGTTTTGTACAATTCGTACATTATTGATCGTTTCTTATTTGCGATTGCATGAAATGATACAATATTACAAGTTACAAGAAGATTGTTTTAGATAACTATTTTGGATTATTATTTAGACTATAAACAGAATCTGTATACACCATAATTAATTATGATGCACTTATCGATATAAGAACTTTTCACATCATAGATTATTAATAGCTTTTCATGAATTTTTTCAAAGACGTCGCAAAATTAGAAACTTAGTCAATTATAATCAAAGACATTAAACGCTATAAATTGCGTTTATGAAAGGCAAACTGCTCAAAGTTACTGGAAAATGCTGATTGTAAAGCCATTTATTTCTCATTAAGGTCAAGTAACTATATAAGAGTTGTTTGAGTGCTGACTATCAGGCGAATATTCGATTTCTTAAAGATAACAATGCATGACAAATGAATTCCGTGCATTAACCTTAATCATATCTTTCGAGATGCATGCAACTATAATACTTCAATCCGTCCCAATTGACATGTTTTCTCATAAGAAAAATATATCAAGATAAAAAATTTAAGATGAATGAATGAACGTCAAGATGAATAAACAAAACAGCTAATATTAATATAAAATTTAATTTAATTTCGCTAGCTATAAAAGTTCTACGAAAGTGCTTCTTGTAAATAATTTAATAAATTATTACAGTAAACAGTCTAGCACATATCTATGTGAGTTGTTTTAATCAGGGCATAAATGTTTTAACTATGTTTATAAAACATAAACACTTAAGAAGCTGCTGATAATTTACTACATTGTGATATTAATTTTTATAATTGTGCATGAAATTTTTCATAGAAATGTTAGATATACATTTAAACGCACGTTAAATACTAAGCACTGCATTTCTAACTTATTCTATCCATTCTTTAAATAAAACGGCTTTCGAAACAGCACGCTGTTTCCTTCGAAACGATGTTATCGCTCATATAATATGCATGCGTTGATGCAACGTGTTCAAATTGCATTTATTGGCGATTTCAGTGCGTCTTCTGATTTCTTCTTGCTGCAAATTTAAATATATATTTGCGTATCTCACGTGAAATTCAATAAAATATATAGGAACTCTCTCTATATTTTCTTTTTCTTTAAAAGTGATAACAAAAGTGATTCATAATTACTGAAGTTTCCTCGCCGTGACGCTTTTTCCAGTTCATTGAATTGTATATTGTATTCCAATATACTTATACGTTGAAAGGAATTAAATAAAAAGTATGGAAATAACTTTACTCGCTTCGTTTCAACAAAGATTTAACACTATTTTTTATTCATAATTATTTAAGTCGTGTTTTTGTTATCAAAAGGTATATTAATTTCTGAAAACGTGATTCTATCTCGTAGTTAAAATAATGATGTGCTTTTTATCTTTTTCTTATTGAACCATCTATTCATTCTATCTTGATCGAAACGGATGTGGAGAACGTTGGAAGGCGACACGTTAAAGCCGTGTGAGCTTGTGGTAGCGTGGATCTGGTACAATTATCCGTTATCGCGATTCTGCTAGGACAGGGACGATTAATCCACCGTGCGGCAGTAACTCTTAGGGATTTGATGATTAACCAGTGCGAACACATCCCAGTCCGACACACTCCCAATTTCCAGTATATTATGGAGAACTCATCAGCCAATTTAATTGAGCCATTCAAGTATAAGTCAAAGACCTCTATTGTCTATTTCAATATTTTTTACTTTCTTATGCATTACTAACTATTGTACTTCGATCTATAATAATTCGATTAAAACCGCAAATAGAAAACAATAGAATTGCTTTTATTTAGCTCTAACTCCGCCAGAAATAGAATTATATATTTTTCATATCAATTCCAATATAATGAAAATTTAAAGCTGTCAAACTGATTCTATTAACCTTAACTGGTTAACACGAAACAGAACTGTATGTATACTCTTTTCCTCTTTTTAACGCTCAAATCACAAAAAAGTTATACACCGATGGGTGAATAGAGCGTTTCTTAATTTCTCAAAATTCCTAATTCTCAACGTATAGATGTATTGAAATACAATATACAATTCTCAAGTATGTGAACAATGTAGTTTGAACAGCGAGGAAAGTTTTCTTAGCGAGCGTTATAAAAATCGGATTGTTTGTGAGATATAAACCATCTCGAAGTTGTCACGCGTACGTCGCCGTTTATCCCTTTATACTATAGCAGGTTCAGAAAACCTATTTAGGTACTTGGACTCTCCGTGGGGACGAGTGCCGGACGCGGACTTTCTCAGACCAGCCACCAACCACCACCAATCATCACCATCACCAACCACATCCACACATCCACAACCGCACATAAAAACAAAAAAAAACAGCCCTATCCCTGATCGCTTCACCAGCACGGTGAGTCTTACTTCTTCTTCTTTCTATATAATGCCCTATTTTAATCCTCTATCGCGCGATTTATCACTCTCGAAAGTACTTGGCTGCCTGAGGGATCGAGATTCGTTTCTCTAATTGCACCCTAATAACACCGTATCTCCCGTAAGGTCACCCGAAAAAGATTTACGTTTTTCGACTTTTCTCTCGCGTTTATAATTCCTTGTCTTAGCGAGCCTTTAATCCCAGGCGTCATTAATGAATTACCAACGCTAAAGAAACTCTAATAACTCGAGTTATTAAAATTTAATAATTGATTATTGAAATTTTTAATGAGTTTTTACTTCACAAAAGATTTAAGACTAATTAAAAAGTCAGTTAATAACAAAAATATCATTGATTCTTTTCAGATAATATTGGTTAGTGATTACGTTACTTTCTAGAAACACTCTGTACTTTTGCACAGTTATTTCACAGTTTTCATTGTGTATGAATAGTCAATGGCCCATAATTTTGGGACGTGATATCACATCAAGATATTTAACATGACTTTAATTAGTCAAGCCTTGTTATGGTCGACAACTAATTAATGCAAAGTTATCAAGGGAAGCGTCATGTAATTCAAAATTCACTGTAAGGCTTCCGAGAACTAAGTGTATTCCCTTGGGGTTCACGTACTTTGACGACGAGAGGTAACTTCTATTTTCTCGTTTTTGTACTAACGGCTTTTGTCTATGCACGTATCTCCTTCGCTTTATGTTTCTTGTATAAGAGTTCCTCATATTTATTAATTAGATGTACCAATTCTGCTACCATAAATTAATATCGCACTGATACAATCATTATCATTAGACGGTAGATAATTATATGGTAAATAATCTATTGGAATAAAATGTTGTACAGTGAATAATGTGTATCAAATATTGGTAATAATATTAATAATGTGAGGATACTTCTATACACACTTCATTGTCATGTTATATTATAAATGTAAAATATAATAATGGAGTATAATTGAATCGTAAAAGAAATCAATTTTTGTCAAATGTTATGTATATACGTCGCTATTTTATTTTTCTACGTCATATGAAATTATATCGTGTTCCCCTAAAAGAAAGCAATGCAGTATATTTTTTTATATTTAATGCCTTTGTAATGTACAATTAATATATAAAAGAGCAGAGAAATTCATATAATATGAACAAATGTATATATCATGTACGGTATGTTCTCCTGTTTTATATTTATGTTTTGTATATGTATGTTTATTTTATTTTTTATTATGTAAATTGTACAACAAAGCGACGAAATTATATTAAGAATGCTGTAGAAAGAAACTTCAATGTAGATATGGCAACAACAATGATGTAATGTCCATACGTCATCAATGTCTTTTCTTTTGTTTTGTAGAGATTAGTGAGTGCTATGTAAAGCAACTTCTTTCGTAAGATCGTGTACGTAATGCATGAGTGAAAATGCAACTAATATATTATATAATAATAGTTTATTTTTAGATAACAAATATTATGTAACTGTTACTTTTTATATTAAGTATAAATGCCATACACAATTCAATGAAGTAGCATTTATCTATGCATTTTATTTATTAGTATTTTTTAAGTACGTTACAATCCGGCAAATTTGTTGTTGTAAAATTTGTAACTGGATAACACACATACGTACATACACACGTGCTTTCGTATGATTTGCAAATTTTTAGAGTTGTATAAATATTACAGGCTTTGCCATTTTGTGCGTTTGTGCGTTTATTTATTTATTTATTTATTTCGAAATTTATTTTAATGGGCGTTACAGATAAATTTGTTTAAGTAATATGCCAAATTACCATAATATTTTGTAGGCTACATTATTGCAGATAATTGCCATTACTTTTATTAATGTATTTTTTAGAAATTTTCTAAGTTATCTATTGTACTATTCATTTTGAATTTGGATTTTGTTTGCAATTGCATTCGTCACATCACATGTCAATCGGCTGCAACACTACGTCACACTGCAATAGTAGCAACAGCAACAGCAACAGCAACAACCCCCCCGCATAATCTCGACTAAATGAAAATGAAGAACATGGTATATCTAATTTTTCAGTATGCAAACCGGGTTGGTACCACAGCAATAGCAGCTGCCTGCGACAATGTCCACCTGGAACTTACGCGGTCCGAGACGACGATGAGTCCGGTGCTTTCTGCACCGCATGCCATTATTCGTGCCTATCTTGCAAAGGACCTAGCGACGCGGACTGCATTACCTGTCACGCGGATTCGACGTTCGTGTGGAGCGACGGAAGGGCACTGTGTGTACTGAGTAGCATCTCCTGGAAGATGCAGCCCACAGTATGGTTTCACAGGTTCGCTATAGTGTTCTCGGTCAATTTAGGCCTGGTGATCGCTGTTATCATTTATTTCGTCTTCACCTACATCCGTAAACGCAAATCCGTCCATAAATACAGTAAAGTATCTTACTCCGGTAACGGTGAAGTTCATGCGGATACGAACTTGGAAAACACTTGTGTGTCCGATAGTGAATGAATCTATCATTGACGATGAATAGTCTTAAAGAAGACGTTCGAGAGCATTTAAAAAGTTCCAATAGAAAGTATTCCGTAACTTTCGAAAATATTTTGATATTCTATGTTAAGATTTTAGGTATAATATTTTGAAGATATTTTGGAGATATTTTCACAGAAAATGTAGCAGAATATGTATGTTCTTCTTATTTCCACATGTTTCCACAATAAGATGCAAAACGAAACGAAACACATAGTTCGAAAATTCTAATAATGTTTGAAGAAATTATATCGAGGAATATTTTTTATTCAACGACTTTTGTTTTAGGAGTTTTAATACATTCTTAGCTAAACTCTCAATAAATATTTAAAAATATTTTAATAGCCAATACAAAAAATATATATTTCCTGAGAAAAAAATTCTGAGATTGTTGGAAAAGGCATCTAGTAGTTTTATAAGAGACACAAGATGAGATCATATGTTTTATATTATATATTATAAAATATAAAAAAATATTTTACAGTATATAATGTATCACTGTGCATAAAAGTAACAAATATAATCGACTTTATGTCTCACAAACGGGCCAAAAACCGAAACGCGGAGTTGAAAAAAATATTCAGAGAAACTTTTTCGTAGAGAAATTGTAAATACTTTTATTTCCCAATAAAAGTTTCTACAATTTTATTTGCCGTACGCGAATTCAGCACCATCCCATCGTCAAGTTTAGGAGCTATACTGCACTTTTGTAAGTGTAAGAATGTTCCTTTGTAGAAGCGGTTTGTGAGATGTATAGAACGTAAAGCGTTAATGGTGCCGATAGTTTCCTTTGAGATGAAGCAATCGCTTCGTTGCGACGCCAGTATTGTAGTAATAGTTCGTGACGATGGACCGTTTATCGATCGCCCGTGAATTAACGCGTAATGTCTCTTGAACAATGATTTTATGTGACCGAATGAATCTTAAATATCTGTGCAATCCGAACATCTATTATGCAATTAAGAGTGAGAGTGACAAGCGTTAGTTGGGACTGCGGTCTGACTAACACATTCACGAATAACTTTATAGACATTCACGGATATATTATCGATAACTTACTTATATATTAGGTCTGAAATACCGTTTTATATGTAACACGTTTTAGACTAACGCGAGAAAGACTTTGAGATCGATTGAATGCATGCGTGTTAAAAAAATATACATTAAAATTAAACATCATACAACATTCCTAGATATTTACAGAAACAAAGCGATATTTTATTTATTATCTACCGATTTGTACGTAATCAAAGTTCTACTCATCAGTAAGCAACGCAATGCGATCTAATTAACGAAATTACCACGTCGTATTATGTATGCATAGCCTGCATCGTACATTAGTCTAAAGTCGTGAGAGATTGACCAGCTATGTTATAATTAAAAGCCGAAACCAACGTAACAACAATTTTATTATTTAGACGAAACTAACGGAAAGCATATTTTTGTACGAGCGGTTTACCTCAATAATGTGATACGTCTATTAGTGCGAAATGTAGATCATAAATTTCATCGCCTACTGCAATTATCCATAATTGTTACCAATAATCATTGAATCATGATGTACATTGTTCTTGTTAACGTTGTAAATATAATAAAATAATGAAAAATAATAACCGAAATATCATAATTATTTTTATTATTCATCCCTAAAAAATTATTAAAATTCTCGTAAAAATACACCAAAACGTTTTACTTGTTAAAAAATAATTAAAAATATTTGGGGATTTATTTTGGATTTCTTTTAATCTTTTTTTATACATATAGTGTAATATTTCTGCTTTAATTGATATCTTTATATTCACGTAATTGTTTTTATTCTAATTTACAGTTTAACGCTGGGCATCGAGCATCAACGAAGCCAGTATCCATTGCCGAAATATAGAGGTTAAAGGTGACGGGATCTGATTAATGTAATCATAATAACAAACATGAAAACGTATATATGTACAAAAATAAATAACAGCAAACAAAGTAAATAATTTGATTTCTTTTGAAATTTAATTACAACCACACTAAAATGATAAATTCATGTACTGTGTGCATTGCGAAGTACACACATTATCATCTCGGATTGAGTTACGTAAATAATTAATCCGCAGCACTGTTAAAAATCGCTGCTAACGAGCGGGTTCTCGTCGTCATCAGCGATTGGTTGCTTATCCTAATCAGCGAACCCATCTGACAATCGACGGCGGGGCTTACCGCATTACACAGGCGAAACAACTTGCTAATTGTTGCCAATTAATATTCCCTAGTTTGGGCTTTCGTCCTTGTTGCTGAATTGTCACAATAGAGGTTCATTCCAGGGTAAGTAAATGTATTCAGAAGAGACATTGTATTGTCAACATGGAATTAAAATCGAGACAAAGCAAAACAAGAAAGGATTATTAAATAATTCCTATTTATTTCCACGCGGTGTTAATGTGAAACGTATTTGCTGATGCAAATATTGCGTGGTACAATCGAAATTTGGAACTTCATGTTTTATGTAAAACTGTGAATATATCAAATATTAAATCAAGTGCATTGGTAATCGCTTCATAAAAATCAGATGAAAACGCCGCGATGAGGTACTTTTTGAAAAAAAAGGGGGATATTTGTATTTACTGCCTGCGAAAAGCTGCTCCCATCAATATTCAATAGCACAACGAATATCGGGTTTCGTTACCGAGTTTGTTATTGCAGCATGTCAAACGTACGTGGTTTTAATACAAAGTATACAAGTTAATGTTACGGATAAAGGATACGCGCATCGAGCATAAATTGCACAACGCGCCGTGTCGCTTCATAATGTACTCAGGGTTCAATTGCACGTAATTCACCGGTAAAACACGATGCACATGCACGTTCGAAAAAAAAACGTTCATTCGGCCTACATTGAACGTTTCTGTAACTTAAAACTTCATCAAAATTCAGTTTAAAAAATTTTTTTGATACGTCTCTTCCTTTCTTCAAATTAATTGTTAGTTGGTCACATTGATAGAAAAATATGTAGCATTTGAAACTATAATTGAAACTAAAATTTGAAACTATACTTTCAATTAACATTTACAACTATTGGAATATTTTGAGATTATTGTCGATAAAAAAGATTCTAAATTAAACAATTTATCATTGAACATTAATGTACGGCAGCAGAATAAACTACAAACCGCATTATTCCTATTTGAGGAAAAATTAGTAGAAATAGCGCTGTACCATGCGCTACGTTAAACCTGCGCTTTTTCATGTTTTAGGCAATTTCCTTCGCGCGCAAGTCACCGAGAATTACTCGCATAAATTGTTAATTTACCACTACGACCACCGATAATTAAAACTCATTGAGCGCGGCGGTCGTAAAAACGGCAACGGTGTTATTTCCGTGGTCCTCCATCGGCCACCGGCTCGTACTCGCTATAATTCATGAATCATAATTTCGCGTGTACTCAAACGACGCATTTACACCGACCGCTGCTCTCGCAAATAATAAAATTCTTCACTACCCTACCGTCCCTTCGTAAAGCAAAGTACGCAAAGAGCAAACTGCTGTTGCGTCTAGACGAGCAACACTACCCTTACAGTCACGAGATGAGAGCATAAAACGCCCGGATTTATATGACGCTGCGTCAAAATCCACGTTATCATGGAAGGGCGAATACCCAGCATCCCCGCAACATCTTTTTCCGACGAGCTGCTTGTGTCACCATGCATTTCTTACCATTGAAAAAACACGCGACGCAAAGAACATCCCTGAGAAAGAAAGTCTTGAACAATCAATAGCGACTTTTATTCAATCGTCGTATGTTGTATAAGACATTTATTACGTAATATTTATATTATGGAAGGTTGATTTTACCTTCTATAAAGTATTTAATTTTACATTGATTAAATACATTTAAAAACAGTTAAAATATTAAGTCTGTGTGATATAACGTTAATGCAGTATTGAATTATTAGCGAAAATTTTTCACCATTTCAACGAAAGCGTAATTGAATTTAATTATTTATTTTTTAACACAGCGTCTCTTCTATGTATAGTATTTTTCTTGTTTTATTAATGTAATATAGAGATGTTTCCATACTACACAGATTTTATTTATAACAAGAGACAATTCATAAATATTGTTGAAGCGACGGTTCTTTGAAGCAAATATTTTATGCGATTATTATTACAGTTGTTTAAAGTAAAAGTCTAACTCGTGTACTTTTAGGAAAAATTATTAATTTATAATAGTTGCATTTCATATTTCCTTTCTTCAAATATTTTTATAGAATATAGAGGCTTACTCTCTATGTGCTTCCAAAATTATGTATATGTATATATAAACGATTACTGCCTTCTTATTACTTCACTCTTTACAGAGGAAACGAGAACGAGACACAGTTATCACATGTAAATTGATAACCTGCAGGCGGATAGAATGCTTCCAAGCAATTGCAACCGTAACGGCGTGACGTAACTTACTCCTCTTTTCTTCTCCTTGCGAAAAGATTCACCGCCGATAATTCCTTTTCGTTTCTTCCCTCGCGTCTCGACGTAAAATAAGAAGGAAGTAGTCGTTTCTCTTTCTATAAGAATACAGAGGCGTTTGGCAGGAAACCAAATCTTTGCTACCGTCTATTTTAAAAGAATATCTTTCTCCTCTGACACATTTCATATTTATTATTATAACTAAGTCATGAAAATAATAAAAAAGTAAGTAAAAAATTAACTCCAATATCTACTTCTAATAATAGTTTTAGAATTTTACTGTTCAATGCTTTCTTCAACTTTCGCGGGTCGTAACTTATGGCAAAAAAAACCGTTACTTTCTACACGAACATCTTTACTTAACACTTTAACAAACACGTGCACGTTACACATCGTAATATGCATCTAAAAAGGAGCAACTACAACCGTCGATTGAACATTAATCATTGATAAGATTTCTTAAATGTCGCTGCCGGTAATAAATGTCGTTCCGTTTATCTACTTTTCCTTCCTTTCATACAGTCTGGTCCATAAAACTTGTCGGTTATGGTTAACAGCATCGTATTTCACCCTTGATACATGCAAACACAGACAGTTTCGTGCAAAGGACCACGCGATAAATTGCGGAATTATTTATGGCACGTAAACGGAAATTTGAACGCGACTGAATCTCGATTAAATCAACCCGGATTGAGATACTGTGAAGAATATTCACTATAATATAACGAAAGCATGGATATCACGTATGCAATAAGTATGTAAACGTATGGATATTATTACGAGCGCTGTGTAAGATAACAATTTACTATTCACTTCAAGTTATGATGTCAACTACGATTGGATAATTTGTAATATTCGATATGATATTGAAATTTGTGTGATATAATAAAGATATTGTAGACATTTAGAATTATAATAAATATTCGTAACTAGAAGACAAAACAACAATTAAAATTATATTAATTACTAATTTTAATATGATGTAAATTCTTTTATTTGAGCACACACAATGTGTAATGAATATCTATTAATAATAAATATTAAATTATGAGATCTTAACTGATGGAAATCCATTTTGCAATAAACTATTATTGGCAAATTAATTGTTAATTTATTTGCATTAATAATAATATCAATGGAAATTATGTAGTTTGTTGAATAGATAATATTTCACTCTTTCATCTATAAACTAATTTCCATTTATATAAATCTGAATTAAATCTCAATTATAATGCTACAATTGTTTAATTATATTTTCCTTTTTAAAAAGTGAATTTTCATGTTTATTTATGAAATTAAATTTTTAATGTCCTTGTAAAAGTCTTTTAAAATGGCAACGACTGTGAAACCATACCACGCTTTACATCTCTTCGAAAATTGCCTACGTGCTTTCAGTTCGCACATTCGCGATACATGGCAAGATTAAAAATAGAAGCTATGAAATAAAACTGTAGTGCAAAAGGTTGTTTTAAATCATATATTTTCTGTGAAAATAAAATAATTTTTTTTCATTAATAATTGTTCCTTTTAAAAAGTAATAGTATAGCAAACAATACAGAGTATTGACTTTTATAGAAAAGTTTATAAGTTTTTAACCAGATTTTAATATGTCTGTAATTTTTTTCGAAATATATGCAGCAGTGACTAATGATCGACGTATAAAATTGCTTCAAATGAATAAGAGAAGAGGTTGTGATTACTGATAGATAATTATTGCGAAGCAATACTTGCAATGTCGCAACGCAATACCATTTGATAAACATTGTTTCTATCGTAGCGAAACAGTTTTACTTAACGAATAATAATGGTCCGTGTCCAACGGAAAGTAGACGTTGAAGATTAGCGGAAATGCTGGCGTACGACAAGCGAGGCGAACTTGTAAGACATTAGCGCTCGACGAAAGTAGAAATAAAGATCCCATTCGTTTCTCCCCAGTGTATACCGACGAGAGGACAAATGTCCTCGCCAAATATACACCCACCGATCGATATTTTCGCGTACATTCTGCTGTCCGTTGGGATGTTAAAGAATCCGTCCACAATTTTCAAGAGTATTGTTAGAAAAATAAAATATTGACTTCTGTCATTCACTTGCAAGATGCATGTAATTCTGTATCTGCACATATGGCTTTTATGTTACACATAACACTTTAAATTATTTTATCTATGTTGATAGCTAAATTTTTAATAGTTGTAATAAAAATATTATTTTAAGAATATAGAATTTATGTCTACTTAAGACTGGCAGGTAAATATGATTTATAGGATAGATTAATTATAATGATATTGAAAACTATGGATTTTGTTTCGAGCATTTGTACCATTAACCGCTAATTTAAAACAACTTATTCATGTTGAAAGCGAATTCCATCGAGTCGCCAATGGGAATTTTAAATTTAATAACACCAGGTCAAATTGAATTACAACAGGAATTATTCTTTATAATGGAAACTCATCACGTAAAAGTGAGCGTGAGCAAATTTCGAGCATTATTATTATACATAACACGATTATTTGGATTTTGCTTTGTGCACTTTTAACGTCATCACTTGTCTCGATTTACGTTTATAAAAGCTGTTGATTGGGTTGTAATAATACTCCAACGTACAAAAGGAAACGAAAAACCATTCTAACGCGGTTTAAAAACGTTCTAATTACACGTGACAAATCGAATAACAATTGCATTATTTATTTGTTGGCATTTGATAGTATATTTCGTTCTGTTATTGTCAGCTAATGTATATCTATTGGTACCTCCATAGCTGCATTATTTTACGGTCTCGCTCAATTCCATCAATTTACTTACAATTACACGTCACTCAGCGCAATGCGTTGTCCTACATCAAAATTAATTATTGTGATTATAATTTGCCGTTCTGCTATTTGATTGTCCAATCATGCATATTTATATAATAAACGTAAAATATTCTGTATCCACAATATTTTCATCATATCAAGCGGTAAATTTTTATGTCTTGCCTAATATCACTGATTATACTTGTTGCAAAGTAAATAGCAAATTAATACACGTTAAGCAACATTGAAAGCAATAGTAATATATTTATCTATTTAAATACTTATTGCATTAGCAGTAGTTATGTTGCTTTAGCGAAACTTTGCTATTATATGTATATTACAACGCGTTCAGCATACGTCACGAGCTTTCCTTCTTCGATATACCATTGATTATTCTGTATCTCACATGAGACAACTTGGCACGAGCGCAACTTGCAACCAGTTATTTATTTATAATGTCGAACGACGGTATCAGTCGGCGCAACGTCATAAATTTTTCTATCAGTATCAAAGAAACATAAAAAAAACGCAAGAAGTTCGACCGTCGGTATCGATAAGATCATTATAAGAGCGTAATATTTCCTTACAAAATAAAGTCTATTAAAATTTAGAGTTGGAGTCAATTGTACGCATAAATTTTTATTATCTCGTACTAAAAGATTATGTCATGTAAGTATGTCTTCTTGCGCTCTATTGATTTACGATGAATCGAAAATGACGCAGTCAGACGAAAATAATGAATTTGTATCCATCGCCAAAGGTAATGGGACGCTTTTGTGATATTTACTCGGCGAGCTCGTAAGCGACGAGCAAACTGCGCTCGTTCAACATTCTATTGCACGAAAGAGCAATTTGATATCAGGCATGAGATCAAAGAGCATGCCCATAGCGCGGCATTAAACGCGAAGTTTATCAAATCCAAAGTTTTATAGATATTTGAAACTTGGATTGAAAATCATTCTTCAATTATTTAAAAAAATAACAAAAATTACAATTAAGGAATATATCGTCACTGATCATAGAGCTACTTGAAGTAGCAATTTCTTTATCTCGAACATTACTGAAACTGTACCCGAGATAATTTATTCTTTTTAAAATCTATTTTATGTACCGTTATTCGATAACTCTTTTTATTCGTGCGCATCTGTTTATTGTCTGCGCCATATGACGTAACATAAAGTGAAATAGCTTCTTTTGCAATAGCCAAAATCTCTCAGCCACGAACATAATTGATTCCGACACGTATCTGATAGGTAAATACGACGCGCGTATCTCTTTAAGTTTAATTCTCTGCGGATGTACTGTACGTCATAAAGCGAAGTTGGTAGTTCAGATGAAGTTAGTTGAGAGGAATTTAGATATCACTAGTGACCAGTAGAAGTCGAGTTTCGAGAATGGGGCGAACAAGCGCTAATGGAACAATGGATGTCTCGCGAGCACGTAAAATAAGCTACGGATATTTGCATTTGAGGTATTCGTTGCATATCGAACAAGTCCAAATAATCGTGCAGTTTCACGCATCGAAAGGGAGCGCTGTACTTTTTCTGCACTGTCTTCTACAGTGACACGCGAAATCTTTTAGTATTAAAAAAAAACTCGGAGTTGTTGATATTGATATCGTGCAATCGAAATTTCTACTTTCATTTTGCTAACAAGGCAAAATTACATAAGGAAATTGTAGGCAGAGAGAAGTTAATAAATAAAGATAAAAATTGATGATTAAAGAAGCAAGTGTACAAATACCTACACTGAAAAAAAAAGTTTGCTACCGCAACTAATCATGGTTTGCTGCAAATGTATTGCTGCCAATGTTTTGCTGCCGTAACTATAAATTTCTAAATCACAGTAAACGATTTATTGTGACACCTAATACAATGGGCACAGCAGCCAAATATTTAGCTATCACAACTAAATATTAACTGTCCATATTTTACAACTAAAAAAATTTATTTGCCACGTGCAGCTATTACTAACGGCAGCTACAGTTTTCTTTTCGCGTAAACTTATAAAACGAGACTTGATTTATGGTTAATCTATGCCATGCATGTAAGATATTATTTATCGATTATGTTTAGTAAAGCAGCATTTTTAAAAAGATTTAACAAATACCATGACCACGTAACTATATATATACGTGTGCACACACGCAATGTATATAGAAGCAGAATTCCGGCAAAAATTGAGTGGGAACTAATACTTTAGTCTTTGCCGTCGGTGTGCCGCGCCATGGAGGTTTTCCATCGATCCGGCACGTTTTCCCCGATATATTCTCGAAACAGCGAAGGGTGAGAACCATAGGGAATGTCGGAGTGGACGGGGATCGACGAATGTTAACGTTGAGTTATTCAATAGGACCTCACCCATTTCGGGACAGTTCCCGCGGGACTCGTATCGTTTCATCTCGATCCCATGGGCACGTTCGCTATATGCTATTGTGACCCTGGAACGTAGTTTGCGAGTTTCATGCGTACGTACGTATGTACTTGACGAAAGTCCGAGTGATCCCCGTCATTACATTGCCAAGGGAAAAATGGGGATCATATTTCTCGTTTGATACGAAAATCCTCCCTCGTAATGAAAAAAAACTCGGAAAAATACCCGGGCATCTAAATTACAAAACTTTTGAATGTTATTGAATTTGTGGGATTTATTCTATTACGGCCAATTTATAATATGAATTTTTTTCAATAAAATAATTCAACATTGTTAGTAATGCAGAAATAAAGGCTATTTCTGAACCAAAATAATAAAAATTCTTTTTAATGAAATATTTAAGTAATATTTATACGTACATTTTACACTTTTTAGGTTTTAGAAAGGAGATAAGTAGACATTTGTAGAATTAAATTAGAATAACTATATTGCGGTAGAATAAACATTAATATCTCACAGTTTATAACGATAACATAGTGATTCGATGGAATCGATTTAATCGCTTTAGCATAACTCGATAACACACTTTATCTGTTTTATATAGAAATCACAAAGCGCGCGCTTCGCGCGCACCGTTTACTCTTGGGCGTTGTATATTTTTAAAAATATACATGCAAAGAAGGTATTGTATGCGCAACGTCAATTTAAAATAAAAGGTAATTTATTACTCACAGATACAACTCGCAATAGCAGAGTTGTAGCCTACATCGTTAACTATATACCTTGAACTTAAAAAATGCAAATATGTATATGATTATTATAGAATAATTATGTACAATCGAAATTATTGTATTAAATATTTTAAAGTATTTATTAAAATATAATTATTAAAATACTCAAAACAGTCTTCCCTTTAAATATAAACTCACAAATTTTATACGCATGTTCTTGTCTGTAACACACCCACAGAAAAAATTTCCGGATCCAAAATGCTATTACACTTCAATGTATCATAAAATAGGATCGATATAGCGCCAACCATATTTATTACAGAAAAAGGAATATTTTAATCTTAAATGAAAAATTCTAAAATCTAGAATAAAATAATAGTACCTTCTCGTCTTTTGTCGAATGTCGTGGTGCCAACTTCGTGCGTTCTAAGATGGAAGGGAAATTTAGTCTAAACGCAAGAATATATAAATTTACATTTATATAAGTTACTCTTGTTTCAATATAATAAGTCAATCTGTTTTAATTCGATAGAGAAGAATAAGAATGATTGATTTTATTTTTATATTGTCTTACTTTTATACTATAATAAATGAGGTTGTGAGAAATATAAATGCGTCAAGAATATTTTTTGTCTCATTGTCAGTAACAGAAATCCTTTCTGAGGGTGCACTTATTCGAATCCTCATTCGAATCATTTGAATAAATAAAGCAAAAACAGAGAACAGATGCTTTATTTTGTACAAGTAGCACGTAATATATAAATGTAAAACACTCACCTCGTGATTGCTCCGTCGTTGCCCGATGCCTCCCCAGCCTCCTCCTCCTCCTCCTCCTCTCAGATTTCCTTGTTGCACTCACACAACACTCACTCGCGAAAATAATCGATCGCGCGAAATTTCAGGCACTCCCGTACGCGATGTGTGATACCGCAAAACGCACGAAATATTATTAACAAATATCGCGTGACTTTCCGTCATACAAATTACTAAAACTTCCAGTTTTTATTCAGAAGAAATAAGATAATGGATAAATTAACGATTTAAGCACTTTTAAATTAGCGATATAAAACGCAACGCGAGCATCGGAATCCAAGCATAATCTGCGGTAATGAAGTAGTTATTAGTTTGCAACATGAAATGATTTTATACAATCTTTATTGTCCTTCAATCTAGTCCTCGAAACAAATTGTGTGAGCGAAACCGCTAGCGATAAATAATTGTTATTAATTGCAACAGTTAGTCGAGATAATTTTTCATTACATTTACATAATGTAATGACGCGCAATAAATGACTTTTTCTACTTCCTGCCCGTTCGAGTTGCGAAAAACGACAGAACGAATTACAGCGCAAACGCCAAAGCCGCACAAATTTCTCTCTCTTTTCCCGAAAATAGGACAGATTACACGAAATTGACAGAGAATTAAAAGCACGGTGCGTAAACGAGATGTAATCGCGACACAGTACCACGATTTACGTTCATATTTTACATGAGTTAGTCTCGCGAAATCTATGTTGATAAAAGCCGTCGCTCAAACGTACAAATTATTTTTCATTACAAGTTATAGAAACTTAATAATTAGTTAAACGTTACTTGTTACTAATAAACGTGTACAAATCAACAGCGTTTTATCTCCACATTTATCGCGATCGTGCTTGGAAACCGATAACACAAAAGTAATTCGACGTACGGAGCAACTCTCGCTGCTGCCTGCCGGCT
This sequence comes from Vollenhovia emeryi, assembly GCF_000949405.1. Classification (NCBI taxonomy): domain Eukaryota; kingdom Metazoa; phylum Arthropoda; class Insecta; order Hymenoptera; family Formicidae; genus Vollenhovia; species Vollenhovia emeryi. The sequence continues at coordinate 2,617,382 of NW_011967240.1, read as the reverse complement.
CGACGTTCGGCAAGCGAATGATAGCGCGGCGACCTTCACGCAAACAATGGCCCGCGTAACGTCGCACGATACCGCGTGAGAAGAAAAACAACAACGAACGTTGAGAGTTTGTTGTCCCGAAATTGAACATTCTATACCTAATGTGTATGAAATTCCATACTAAAGCTTTCGTAAGGATCAAGCTCGGCTGTGAGAATGAAAAGGAAACTAAATCTTTGCAACTACTATTTCGCGCTTTCAACTTAGAAGCAGCCAACAAATTATATTATACTCAAAGCGACGAGAGATTCAATGCGACGATACGAGATGTACCCGAATACGAACATCGTTTAAAGAAACAATTACCGTCCCTTGTTATCGCAATGAAAAAGTAATTTCAGGTTAGCTAGCGCTTTGATCTTTGGACGTACAGATTTCATGTGTGAATCGCGCGAGATATCTGTCTTGCCGGTTAACCGAGCATCGATAGAGAATCGCGAGGATTCAGCGATCACGCGATGGTTTCGATCGCTGATTGTTCACAGAGAACGATCGCGATTTCTTCCCGTACTTGTCGCGAACGCGTATCAAGAAACACTAATACGATATGCGGAGCAGCGCGGGCCGCTAATCGTTTGACTGTCGCCGCGTGACTGATTAATCACAATGAGAATAGACTATTCTCGCCCGAAGTGTTTAAGACGCGACTACGTCATTTCTCGGAACCGGCGCTCGGCGTCCGACGCCCGAAAAAATTTCCGCGATTGATAAATCTCAATAATCGACGAAATTTTCAACATAATGTTTCAAATTACTTTGTTCAGTGACTGTCACTACATTTTGCGTATCATTTTGCGGACTTATTGATTAAATTCACGATTAATTCTGTTCAATCGAGAAAATGTTTCGAAAGATAAACCGTTGCTACATACATTCTAATTATTATACTAATTGTAAGATTAGAGGTTTTACTTCAATAGTTGATGTATACAAATGTATATTTCTAAATTGCAAATCTTCATTTATTATGGGCAAAAATCATTTACTTTAATTATTTACTTTAATAATAATATAAATTGGTATTAAATACTTTATTAGAAATAGCATTGCGCGCGCTATTTGGTTTTAATTTATATTTATATCGAGCCTCGAGAAAACCAATCGCGGAAAAGAGGCCTCAACTGTTCAATATTAACGACATTCGCGCCGGTAACATCTCTTTTTTAGAAAGGGAAATACATGTACAGTACGTGCGAATGAATACATGATTAATTCATTATAGCAATCTTGGCGAAGGCTATCGGTATCAATACGAAGTATCGATCAACACAAATAACTTTGGCAACATCAATCAATCATTCAAGTTCTCGCGTTACAAGAGCGAAATTCCCTCCCACCTTCGTTAACTGCTTAACTCTCGGCTGCAACCCGAATGAGGAACGAGGAAATTTGTGCCACCGCAACGATCGCTCAGCGTGCAAGAACAACAGTGCAACATTCCTTGCCTCGTGGCAGAGACTTTCTTAACAGATGTCGCGTATATCTCAATTTTTTCTCTGAAAATTCTTACAACTCGTGAGTAACGTCGCAAAGCACAGGTACGGAACATTAACGTCAGCGACAGCGGCCGCGGTTCAAGGGTAGAAGTCTCTTACTTATTTATACGGGGTCGGTTAGCTCGGAAGGACCTTTTTGACTGCATCTCGTTCCGCTTCCGGCCCTCGATTCAACTTTCGCGAAAGCGAACAAGCATTCCACGCGAATGCCGACGTTGTATTTTCGCCGGAGGCAGAATCTCTCCCTGCCTCGCTCAATGACCGTTTCTTTTAGAAGCTTGAAGATAGCGACTTTGTCGAGAGAATAACGGGAAAGCGGCGGCCAATGCGGCAATCCACCGCTTTCTTAAGCCAAAATCTCGATTGTGCACAATAGCGAGTAAAAATATTAGAGATCACCCCCCACCCCCCTGTAAAATTCGCTCGTTATTTGCCGTACATGATTATTATTAAAGACAACCGTCAGATAATCTGTCCTTCTTCGTGATATAAAAAAATGTGAAAAGCCTGGGAAAATTGGGGGAGGATTGTGCGTTCCATTATTTTTCATCCTCGATTCTCATTTTGCTCTACGACACTTCCGACATTACAAGACGCAATTTCTTTTACATTAATGACACAATTTCCGTGAATTGCTGTAATTTTTCTTGTCTTTGATGTTAAATGAATCTTTTGATGAGAATGGGAAAGAAAGAGTTTCATTTACAGATCTTGGTGAAGTAAAAACTCATCATGTTGCTACATGTAAGGGTAAACTTAATATTTTCAGAAGTCATTCTTTCAGTCGAAATGACGAAATACAATAATATTACGATATGATGACAATTGAGTTTAGAAGCTGATAATACGAAAATCGCTCGTCTTATGTGCACGTTTCTACCAATGCAGATTAATCTCGGCTTAAATTACTTCTTATCTTTTTCTAATTCGTAAAACTAGAAAAGGATGTAAAGTAAGTTAAACCGAGATTAAACTTCGTTGGTAGAAACGGGCACTAATCGGATTTGAAAATGTTTTGTTGTCGCCGGTTAATGGCGATTAAACTTTTATACATCCCCGTGGAAAACACCCGTGGCAAAATTAATCTCAACTACACCGCGGTGACTTTTTGCCACTTTTGATTAACACGTGAACGACAGACGACGACGTATCCGAGTTGTCTGTAATTGCGTCGATACTTCTCCGGTCGACGGCTCTGAAGATCGCAGGTGGAAGGTAAACGGCGGTACTTACTTCTCCTCGCCGTTCTTTTCCTCGGCTTTTCTCATTGCGGACGCGATTAAATGCTTCAACTTTCCTCATAGTCGAGTCGCCGACCGTGCAGTATTGTGCAAGACACTTTCGTTAAAGAAAAATACTTTTTCACGCTGTCGTACCTTTTATCGACTTGTCTGCTTTTGTCGCGATTTCTTACATGGCCGGAGAAAATTAAAAGAACATCACTGCCGGTCGCGGTTATTGCAATATGAGTATTATTGCAACAAACAGCGATCGGTATTAACGAGCGTGCGTCGACGTGATTTATACGATTTCGTAATGGATTTCTCGGGGAATAATAGCGAGTGGTGAGCGGTACAAATAGCGCGGACAGCTTCAGTTAACAAAAGTTTAAGCATTATGTACGACTTGATCGCGTCCGCGATATTTCGAGCGGACGTGTAACAAAGATAAAGAACGTCCCGCTCGTATATTCGCGGGTACATCGTTCGCGAGTTCTCTGGCAATTCGCACGGACTCGGCTGTCGTCACACGAGCCATTTGATAATTTCCCGCCTCGTTAGTTAACGTAACGGGTTAGTTACCGTTCTGTACTTGCCCGGACGTGAAATATGGTTCGCGCGCGCGGCAGTAGTAGCCGCTGTCGGCGTATCGTACGCATTAATGAATTTAGGCTGTCGGCGGGGCCCGCATCGCGGACATTTTAATAATTCCGAAGCTTTTTCAAAGCGACCCTTGAGCGGAGAGCGAGTTCGCCAACCAGCAATTCCAGTAATGGCGACGCGGTCTGAAACTTGGCGCAAAAAATCGACGTCGTCAGCTGGCTTGGTACAACCGATCACGTTTTATTTATTGCGCCATTTTCCCGAGACACATTGTTTTTTCTGCAATTCGAGGGACATCTGCATCGGAATAGATAATTTTACAAAAGATATCGCAATACGGAAGTCGCTGAATGAAAGATATAATAATAGATTATTAAACTGCTGCATAAATTTTCAGCGAATCTATAAGCAACATCTATTGAAAATTATAGAAGCGTCAAGATTATTAATGAACAATTAATTATTCTCATTCTGTTTACTAATCTGCGGCACAAAATAAATATGTTCGCGCGTAAAATACGTAACATTTGTTTGAAAGGCAGATGTTCCCACTTAATCGTGAGAATTCATGTCAGCAAAGAGCCTTTCATACGTGCATGTATATCGCGTGCCCCAACTTACCTACTATCTCTCACGTTCGCGTTTTGAATCCTGATAAGATCAAATTGTCCCTTCTAGTAACCGCACACCGTCTCAAATAAATGTTATCTGCGGCTATAAAATTTAGTTGAATGGAATATAAAGCATAAAACGAAGTCGCGATAAGCCAATATCTCTCCTCACGGCTCGTTACGTTTACGAGTGTTTTACGAAGTTATCCGGCATTTCTTCCGCAAGAATTCCTAAACAAAATCCCGCGAGGGACGCGTGACTGGAATTGCTCGCGATAATATTCGAGAATGGATGCGCAGTTACGTGTGCATCGATGTATGCGGCTGTATTACTTCCGCACACATTATGTCTGCTCGCAGATAAAATTATTTTCAATCGGAATACCGCGACACAAAGACGAACGCGGATTATCCTTACAGGTATAATCGCACGCGAACATTGTTTGACGCGCGGTCTCCTTGATAATACCAGCCTTTGTGTTTCAATTAATTTAATCGCTCTTCAAATATTCGCTTCAAATTATTATCTTTCTCATCAAAGAGTGAGGCGAGCTACCGTTTCCTTAATGTATTTACACTACGTTATTCGCGCGTGTATCAGTTATCTCAGTAGTAATAGTTGACTATCATAATCACGGGGCAATTACTGAAGTTTGCCAAAGTAGAGTCAGTGGACTGCTTGTAACTCCGAAAGTGCCGATTATTACGGCCCACAGTCTTCATATAATATAAAGTTGACCGTAGGTGCAAAATTACGTTCGTTATGTCTCCACCAAAGAATGTTTAATATACGAAGCGATATAACCAAATTTATTAAAGGTCACATGACGGAGTTATTCAGTTAATATAAATTAAGTGGAAGATTATCACGTTATTGTTAAATTAAAATAAAGCGAACGCAGATGCATACATGTAGAATATATATATATATATATATATTTTATAGTTACTTTCGAATAATCTTAATCCTTTAGATACTTTTCCGATACTGAGTTTATATTAGAAACGTATCAAAGGAGCAAAATTGAAGCTATACGTATTCGCTTCGACAGATGAGACATCGTAAAAATATCCGGCAAATCGATAGAATATCAATACACGCGCACGTCGCTTTGTAAAATGCATCTGCGATAAACGATATCGCGGAAAGACCGAGCTGAAAGTACGCTCGAGCAGCTGCGTGCAATAAAAGCGATTGCCGTGAAGAAATGCAGTTCGGATTTAAACGATTACTTGGGAAATGAAGTCAGAAAAGCTTTATCAGAGCACGCCTTTGTCTGCGTATGTGTGCGTTTTGCGTGCGCGCTACATCTCGGAGTCTCATATTCATGCCTTAAACTTGGTGTCTGTTACTTTATTACTTTCTCATTCGCACGCAGTGGCCTCGCTTTCAAACTCCATTAAATCCCACCATGCCCGTAATACCGTTTCGCTCGTTCGAGAAAAATATTTTCGCTCGATAACTAAGCACGCCGATACTTCATCGAATCAGTACGAAACGCACCGGGGGTTCGTCCGTGAACCGATATCTGCATTTATCGTGAAGATAACGAAGCGGCGTTACGAATCATTTAATCCTTCATCGCCGCGAAGGGGCTTTCGGTTTTTCTTCCTATTATATTTTCTTGCAAATACGCAAATCCTGTGCATATATCCCGGGGAGATTTATTTAATCTTTCGTAGATATATAAGTATACCCGGAAACTTCGCATGTGCAACTTCGCATTCACTCGGAAGCGCGATCCGCCCCTTTACAATCACGTCATGATATATTGCCGCTTATATTCAATTCGAGATCGCAAACTCTACCAATTCTTTCCTGGGGCGTTTTATCAATAATGCATTGATAAGAAATAGAAGCGTAGTAAGTGACAATTCAAATATATGATGGCCAAAATAGAAATTGCTTTCTACGCTGTAATAAAAGTATGTAAAATTACATACATAATAAGTGTAGCGATTACACTGTTAATACCGGAAATATATAAATTTATGCTCTTTTAAAAAAATTTTTTTGTTACTCTTTTGTAAATACTTGTAATACATGATAAAAAAATTACAAAAAATTGTAAAATGTACACAATGAAAAGCAAGCAGTTTACTTGTTATATAGAAATAACATAGAACTTTGATTAAAATTATATCACACTAGATAAAAAGATATTTGTTGCGCAAAATTTTGTGTACAGATTTAAGTACATATAAATATTTCAACGCATGTTTTAACGGGTGGGAAGTAGCCCAATCTTTTGTTATAGCGAGGTAAAGTTTGAAAAGCTCTGGCGATTGATTTGAAGCTCACGGAGATTGGCCGATTGATTTCCGGCGAGCGATTTACATCCGAGAGGAACTTAGGTCGGCTGCGAGTGAAAAAGTCCGCGCAAACCTTTCAATCCGCCGACTTGAGAAATCCTTCGAAGGGCAATCAGCGTCGCACAAACATTATCGCGCGGCTCAAAGCACTGGCGTAAAAGGAGATATTCCAAATGAATAAGACGGTCGGCCGAGTCTCGCGGAAATTGCTTTACCGTCTACGAAAAAAAGGGGGCGAGAATTGCGGCGAAGCGGTAGAAGAAAACCTTATGGCGCCGAAAAGATGTTATAATAAAATATTCCAAGATGTAGTAAGATGAATGAGTATGTCTGACTTTATTCAAGAAGCACACGAATGCCTCGTAGTTATAAATATCTCGTATGTCATTATTAAGTATATCATTCGTCATATACTTATAAAGTAAAATTTACTTCCACCTGGTCAACTCGACAAAAATATTACAGCATATTACACCGCGAGGAAGCGTCAGGATGGTCACATCGCACATTACTGTGCAACATTTTACCGTATTTCTGGGCAATATTAATTAGCGTTGAAAGTTCTAATATCTGTAAAAATGAGATCGCAATAATTTTCAAGGTAATAGCGATCAAGGGTGCCACATAAAGAAAATAGACCGATCATCTATTAATTAAATTCACAGCTTAGACGACACTGGTTTTCCCGTCTAATTTTAGACAAACATTTTAGCCCATGGTAAATTTTTTCCAAAGACTTGCCGTTCCACAGTGATTTATTCGCCAAATTAATATCGGACGGATCCTTTCAGCAGATATGCCGCTACGTATCCGCATGGTTAACGGCTTGACACAACTGCATGTATCCATCTACCGGCATAAATCAGGCCGGCTACGGAGCTAACACGTCTGGTAGTAACTAGATGTACACATTTAGGTAGGCAGACACCTACGTATTAGTCAGTAAACCACCTTTGAAGTGAGTTAGGTACTGTCAGGTTCACGCGATGTTAAAACGGTGAGTTAAGTACGATCATTTCTAAACCGAGAGATGCTCGTTTGCGAAAACACCAAAAGAAAGAAGCAGATAACTCTTTCACTTCGTTGCAGTGATTAAAACTCGCTAGGCTAGTGTTAGTAATTAATCTTGGAAATTGCGTGTTTCCTCACTTCGCGACATAACATTTTTCATTTAAATTTTTAATGGATATTCAATATCTGTTTGAAAAACAAAGGAAAGAGCGATTTAAAAAATATATATATATTATTATTAAACACACGCACAAGCTTCCTAAGCCATGGAAGTGTAAAGGTTCAGTAAAATAAAAATTTAATTACGCAATTAAGCTCAATAAAATTTCACATCAAAATATGCATATACCGGTAGTTTCAAAACATTCTGCACAAACGCAAAATTCGTTAATAGGGTAATTTAACCGACCCCATTAATTATTCATGCGATATTACATTGTGTCGGCGAAACAACAACAATCCCAACATGCAACAAACCCGGGATCGCAATAGCTTGCCAATAGCAAACGCGAGTACAACGCGTCGATGCGTTAATGAAGTTGTTACTTCTGCCTGGTATAACCAGTTTGCTGCACGTTGTGATTCTGGCACAGCGAACTATCGAACATCGCAATTATAGCGAATCAATAATTTCAACCTGAGCGACGCGACGATTCGAGAACTACGTGCAACTTTAGCGTTCGACCGGAAACAGTGACGGCAAATCTGTAATGTCGGCCGGTCCATACGGCGAGTCTTTCACTGCTACTGAATTGAGCAAGATTTCGATAAATCCGACGCGATTTATTAATAATAATGTGATAATTAATAACTTAATACGTGAAATCTTGGATTTCGAAACGAAATTTCCGAAAACGCATCTAAAGTTAGATATTATTTACGTTGATTTTTCAGAATTAGATGTCTTGGTATATTCACAATCGGTACATGCATATCACATCCTCGTAATATGTTTTCATAAACGATATTTCTTTTCGCGCTTAAAAATCTGAAGATAAAAATTTAATGAACAAGTAACTTTCAAGTAAGACCCCTATCTAAAACGAAACAATATATGGTAACACGCCAATGTGGGTCACAAGGCAAGATGTAGGTAGCCCAACTTGTAAATCTTAAATCTTTTTTGAAAATCGTGAGTCTATATACCGTTTCTTTCCACATTAGTACTGCGCGCCGATTTCTTTTCCGGACATAACGCAGTTTATCATATACGTGGAAATATTGTCGTCAGCAGATTCACGTATTCGATTCGATGATTATTTTTCAAGTGCAATTCGCATTTGAAAAATAAAATATTTTTATTACAATAGACAAATAAAAATTTAATATTAATTTGTTTGAACTCCCTGATTCTCGCATATTACTAATAAAAGCGACACTGAATCCCCGCTGTTCAAATTTAATTGCACGAAAAGTTTTGTAATTATTACATCGTATAGAACGTTGCATACGCTTTGAAAATATCCATTTTCGCCGCTTCTATAACATTGGAACTTTGTAGAATAACGATATGCAGGCGTGAGTAATATAATACTATTGTGACAATGTTAGCTTTGGTTATACATGACGCGTATTAAATAAAAATCCAGTGAAATTTCATGAAAATTCTGACTACAGAATCATGCGCAGTATATTGGATGGTAATGCATATGTGAAACAGTAGAATACGAAAATATCCTATTTACAAAAAGCTGTAGCTCACCATAATTTCAACAATTATTTACGTAAATTGCTATCGGAAATTAATTCGACTTTGTATCATGTAAACATTTCTTATATTGACAACTTTTTATAACCAACGTAAATTACATAAATTTATTGTAATTTCTTGATTTATTGATATGTCTTGTAATTTATTATTCTCTTTACAGTATAGAAAGAAATATAAATATAAATAAAATTGTAATTTTTTATTAACTTTTAATTAAATTTAAGGATTAAATACGAAATTTAAAAGGGGATAATAAAAGTTTAAATTTGCAAATTTAACGTATTGTTAGTGTAATTTGAATGTAGTTTTATATTTTTTTGTATGTGTCTCAATTCTCGCTGTGTAAGTAGCGTTAATCAGTGAAAGAATGTTACAACAAATAACATTAGAAACGTTAATAAAAAATTAAGAATATTATAGTATAGTTTGTAATATTCTACCACATATGTTACTTGTTGTAATTTTATTTTATATTTTTGACTCTAATAGCAATTTTAACTTGCAAACAACCACTCTAAAAGCGTAACCAGTTGGCCAAATAACTTTGAAATAGAATAAATGAATAAACGTGTGAAATTCGCAACTGCCATCAACTTTACATACATCATCATATGAAAATTCCGCGAGTGAATGATTTGCTTGGAATTTCCACAAACGAAAGCGCAGGAAGGTCGGTAGCGACCGCAAAATGCCATGGAATATCACACGGCCGACAAAATTGCTTTAATCTCGCCGTCTTTTTCTCCCTATTTCTGTGAACGATACCAACTTTTAGCTTTGCATAAGCTAAGCTCTCTGTTCCGCCTGGATAAGAGAATTTTAAAAAAGCACCTTAAAGGATAAACCCCAAAACTTCATATAAAACTCAGTACGAACCTCACAAAACAAATTACCAATTAAATGAAGAAGATGCTGAAAATAGTATAGATACCTAAGATAGACGTAAAATCGCATTCAAGTTTAGACAAAGCTAAGGTTGGACATACAAATTTTTATCATTTTTCTAGTTTCCGTTCAAATACTTTTCTATCAGAAGATTCATGGATTTACTTTTCTATTGTAACGTAGCTAATAGCAGGTGGTACAGAAAAACTCGTCTTTTATCAGGAAAACTGTGTAACGACGACTCTTTATTTTGCGGTTACAGAGAGAGCGCGACGAACAAAGGAGATCTAACGTGTCGCGTTCGTAAAACTATAGCAGTGGTGCCAATCTAGGAAAATTAAAAAACGTTCATAAGAAGATGATCCCGTACGCTTGCGCGTTTTAACATAGAGCGATTATACATATTTCTAACATCTATCACTCGTATTCATGAATATTTCTGTACCATCGGAATTGGAAGTGCGATTGGGCCGAGCAAGAAGAGTTAAAATGTCATTGTTAAAATGAGGAGGAAAGGGAATCAGCAATGTGCTAATGTCATATGAATGAACATTCTATAACTTCATTGAGTTCTAAGGACGTTGCTGAAATTCAACGCAGAATTCCAGGGAAGTTCGTAATTGTAGGTTTCCGAATTTCAGGGTACGTAGGTGCTAGCGTCCCAATTCGCTTGCTTGAAACTTCAGCTTGGAGTCATGAACTTAGAGTCGATTAGACCAAGTCGTTAGCTGTTCAGTATCAACTCGCGCATAAGCGTATAGATATATGTATCTCTAAATTCGATATTTTCTTTGAAATGGATTTAGCTGTTATGTTACAACAAGTTTTTCTAGCTTAGTAGTTTAATTTAGAAATTTTCCAACCGGTTCTTTATTTGTAAGAATAAGAAAATTACGAAAGTATTTTAAGGCTGTAATCGATAAATAATTTTAGAGCAAATATGCAATTAGGCAAGAAGCTCAGTTTGTCACATAAAGATGTAGCCTTTAATCGATAATAAAGGATTTTCTATTTTAGCATGAAAAAAGCATAAAAGAATAGTACAGCCAAACCATCCAAAATCTTATCTGAACTGCGAGTGATATAGAAAATTGAGCTGTCTTAATTATTTGTTTGTAAACGACGCCACGTCAAAAATCACAGACCGATTAAAATATAATGATGTTCTGTAATGAACTATGCAATGTAAATAACTTTATTGGTAATTTAAATAACTTCTTTTTTTACATATTGCAAGGATAATTTCACCCGGCGTGAAAATTTACATAATTTCATTATAATGTGTTTTTTTATACATTTTTAAGTTACATGTTCTTTCCAGCTTCTGCTGTGGCGTCGTTGAGCGCTTACAAAAGCCTTTTACCTTTTGCTCTCTTTTCCTTCTAGCAGATTGCGGCAATATGGTGGCTACAGTTAAGAATTTCATTGAAGCGTGAGACCCTTGTTAGTCAGTTGCACGAAGATCGGAAGAATCGCGTACAAAAGTGGCCCGGAATTTAATTTGTACGAAGCATTCTGTGAAAACCTATTTCAGATTTCACATTATTGTGCTCTCTCGAGATTTCTGCTCATTGTCAGATACGCCACGGAAATGCACGAAACAAAGCACGGCATAATGTGTATGTACATCGTTCATTAATACTTTTTTTTACATATTCTCGTTACTCGATGACTTTCTTGAATTTGACTACTACATAATTTAAAATAAAAACAATTTTGTCTTCGTGAAATAATTATACAATTTTTTATTTCATGTTATAATTATTCGCATACTTTATCGCGAGTAAAAATCGCTAACATTCACTTAAGGCCCGTATCAGACTACGGATTGAGATTGAGATTAGATTAAAATCTGACCAATCAGAGTAAAAGTCACAAAACTTGAGATTAGTGAACTTTATTCTGATTGGTCAAATTTCAATCTAATCTCAATCTCAATCCGTAGTCTACAACGGGCTTAAAGGAGTCCAAATTTTTGCGCGTTTTTACTAATTACACAACGCATATTTAATTTCTCGGTTCTATCCATTCGTCACGTAAGTCCGCTTATCTAAAGTGCATCGTAATTTTCCACTAAACCTGCATTTTTTAACAATTAAAGCAGCAGTTAGCAGCAACACGTTTATGTGTCCGCTGAATTTTTTCTTTCCTCTCTTGCCGTTTCTCACTTTTATGTTCGAGAAGACGCGACGCGGAAATTCTTGTGCACATCGGAAAGATACGGTAAAATGTAAGTAGAAGTGTTTTCCTTTTTTCAGCAAAACGAAACTATCGTCGTGCAACAGCCGGGCGACATTTACTTGTCATCATGATTACTTAATTAACTTGTAACCGACCAATAAGATAAATATTCGCGGTAAATGACTCATCTTTGCTACAGTTTACATCGGCAGTTTGCCGATTGTATTGTGTAATTGTGAATGTCTTTGATTGTGTTCTCTGTGAAGTGTGAGTCGCTATTTCTTATTAGGTATTACTGCTGTTAGCAAGGGATAAAAATATGCCGGTGAAGTTGGCATATCATTTCCCAGCAGATCAAAAATAAAATGGAGTTCTTATCGCATGCAGTCGAGTTCTGTAGTTCTTGATACTTTTTAATAATAGTTCTGGTGATTTTATACAAAAAACAGCCGATAGAAAAAAAAGATGTATTTATCATAACACTAAGACGCTGACGGATTTTCTACGAGTTCTAAACTATTTCTCGTGTAGTTCCGAACACATTTATTCATTTTCCAAAGAATTTTAGGCAGTGGCAAGTCTCTGTTACTTTTTAATAATTCTTAATCTCCGAAAAATCCATTTTTAAGCAGATAAGTGTGCTCTGCTGGTCGGAAAATCATAGTTCCGGTTCTTCTAAAATATTTCTCGTATAGTTTTGAAGATATTTATTAATTTTGCGAAGAGTTCTAGGCAGTGGCGAGTCTCCGTTACTTTGTAAAAATTCATAATCCCAGAAAAATACCTTTCTAAGCAAATAAGTGTGCTCTGCTGGTCGGAAAGTCATAGTTCCGGTTCTTCTAAAATATTTTTCGTATAGTTTTGAATATATTTATTCATTTTCAAAAGAGTTTTAGGCAGTGGCAAGTCTCCGTTACTTTGTACTTTGTATCGTTACTGCTGAGAAATGGATTTTTCGGAGAGTGTGAATTTTTTAAAAGTAACGGAGACTTGCCACTGCCTAGAACTCTTCGGAAAATGAATATATATATTCAGAGCTATACGAGAAATATTTTAGAAGGAACGGAACTCCGACTTTCCGATGAGCAGAGCACACTTATCTGCTTAGAAATGGATATTTCGGGGATTATGAATTTTTACAAAGCAACGGAGACTTGCCACTGCCTAGAACTCTTCGGAAAATGAACATATATATTCAGAGCTATACGAGAAATATTTTAGAAGGACCGGAACTCCGACTTTCCGAGCAGCAGAGCACACTTATCTGGCTTAAAAATGGATTTTTCGGAGATTAAGAATTATTAAAAAGTAACAGAG
>NW_011967240.1:2583887-2600567 GCF_000949405.1 Vollenhovia emeryi | reverse complement strand
GACACGAAAGCCCAGTGATGACGTGTGCCTGCGTTCCCCGCGCGATTGAGCGACGACGCGCATCGACTCGGCGTCTGTCGCTCGCGCCTGCTGCTCTCCCGACGACGCGTATCGCGTGAAAACGAGAGCCGCGAAGGCGTCGACGTATTTTACGCGCGGACTTGCGCGTTCATTCGAGACACTGTGCGAGCGTGGATTATCGGAGCGAGATATACTCCAACCGCGTCGTTGACTTGACTCGCGTAGGCGGCGCCATGTTAGCTCCGTTGGCGCAGGGGACGCGCAGCGGACCGGTGCCGCGCCGAGGATCGTCGCGACGCGCTTCACGGTGGCACAGAAGTGCGGACTTGCGTACAGCCGCGGTGAGTTTGACGTTGCTTAACGATCGCGGGCCGTGAATCGCGGGTGCTCGTAGCGTCTCGAGCCGCGGCGATCGCGCAAAGGCACGCCGAGCTGAAGACGTCGCCGGGCGACGCGTTACCTTAATTCCGAGCGGCCGACACGAGTGCCACGGGACGATCCAGCGAGAAATGACACGTTGATGTCGAAACGACGATCGAATTGACGTCGATCGACGAATATTACGCATTTCTCACTAGATTAGGTACGGAATCGCAATCGCTTAATCGCGCAACACCGTCCTAGTCGACGGAACAGACTCGGCGTAAATCTCTTACTTACTTATTACTGTTCGTTCGAAAGTATGTCTCGACCGTGTGCTTTTTCCACCCGCGCGCCGCTCGGCAGTTGTTTACATCGAGCCGCCGCGCGCTTCTCGGAACTACGTCGCGCCGCCGCGCTCAAGGTGAAAATACGTTCCGTTCGTCGCATTATCTTTCGAGCCGCCGGCACGAGTACCACGGGACGATGTGCGCGAATCGGTTCTCCCCGCGCGATCGAGCTCGTCGATTTCGTCGATGTCGCGGGACACCGTCGTCGCGGTCCCCGACACAAAGAGACCCCGGAGGTCCCCGGAGCCGGGAGGAGCTGCAAGAACAACTTAAAGTCGGAACGAGCGGGGCGGTGGGTCGCGTGGGCGAGCGTAGGAATTGACACGCTGCGCGGATTTACTTAATAAAGTTGACACGGAGCCCTCGAGTCTCACCGGGAAGAGGCGTTCGCATTCTTATTGCCCGACGAAAGTAAGCCGGCGATTACGTTGAAACGCGGGATAATATAATTTATTATTCAAAGTGCGCGGAAGTGCGGGAAGCAACAGGTACGGTATCGCCGCGCGGGAAGCGGCCGCGTGAGTTTCGAATCCCCTCGTCGAAGATTACGCTTGATTAGCGAGACATCGGCGGTTTGTAACGTACCCCTTGATCGTACGTTTTTATCCTCCCGCCGTGATACACTGTTTTCGCGAGTGAGTGAGTGACACGAAGTGGCCAACCGCTGGAATCTGAGAGGAGGAGGAGGCTGAGGAGGCATCGGGCGACAGCGGAGTCAGCCTGGGGTGAGTAATTTATAATTTGATTATTACGTTTGTTATTAATACAATGTGCTGCCTGGTTTTCTCAATGCACCATTTTATGCCGTTACATTGTAATGTATGTGAGATATTTTTAGTTTATTTTGAGATACTTGGGAGATATTGAATATTTAATATTTATTATTATTAAATATATTGAATATTGAATAAAACTTAATTAGATGTTCAGCAAGGTATTGCATATTGACAATAAAATGGTATATTATTTACTAAATAGAGAACATTTTAATATGTATTTAATATTGAATGAGGAATGCATTTTTATTCGTTCGAGTTTTATGAAAACTTGTGTTTGAGAAAATTTTCTTTCTCTCTCGGGAATTATTTTATGAAATATCCGGAGAATAAATTGTAAAGAATATAAATGAAAAATTAATGCATGCAACTGGTTTTGCGAATTGCAGTTTGAGCGTTTGTCTTAAAATTTTAACATTATGTATGTTACAGATCTTGGCTGCGTCATGTAACTCCGCTGCTGCACATCGTATCGGTGAGTGCGAAATTATGTCTTGTCTTCATTTCGATGCAATGGATTTATGAAAATTGATAAATACGCAACAATGTGTATGCTGCGCGCACAAGAATCGAAAAAGAATGGAAAGATCGAAGGAACATTTCATAGATCCATTATTTTAAAGCGTGAATAAGCTGGGATAGAGTAGTGTACTGTTAAATTCTGGAACATGTACAACCATGCCTACCAGTTTATTGTTTATGTATAAAGCTCATTAAATAGAGCTTATTGTTACCGATACATCATTAACTAGTGATGATTTACTAGCATATGTTCTCTATGGTATTATATGCCGAAATGTTAATTACAAATTTCGCGAATCATGTGAAATCCACGGGAAATTTAAACTTGTATACATAGTAATAGAAAGAAGACGAGAAACTTTAATAAGTTTAGTAAAAAGTAATAATAACTGAATGATTTTTTACTAAAAAGAATTAATTGTATCTAAATTTTTTAGAGATATTAATCTTTAATTTTTGCTAAGCATTTTACACACAAATTACAAAGTACACGCAAGAGGAAATAATCACAAACATCACAAAGAAATGTGATGTGTTTATTTCATGTTTTCTAATTTTCAACTTTTACTTATTACTATATTATTTTAATTAAAGTATTTTAATTAAATAAATAAAGGAAAATAAGGATCAAAGAACAAGCAAAGTATGAAATAGGAAATTGAAATTATTTTTAAAAGTCTAGTAAATCTTTCCACTAACTTCCTTTATGATGTTCGTGTGTCATCAGTGAACAAATGCTTTTCTATATTTTATGTAAAATAAAAATAATATTTATGAAACATGCTCAGGAAAAATAGTTCACGTTTAGCTGCGTTAGTATTTTCTCTTTTTCTCTTCGCAAATGTTTTTAAAATACAATTTGCTATTGGTGTTCCAGAATTAAATATTATACACGTTGGTGCAAAAAACATTCGTTATATTCTAGCGAAATTATTTAATTAAAAACACGTTAATGATTGTTGAATCGTACTTACCTATAGTTATAACGCGCCGACCTTTCTCACTTTTCTCAGCCTATCCACGCGCGTTGATAACTCGGCTTTATATTAGTTAAAATTGAAAATCAATATCACGCAAATATTACGTAAAATTGGGTAGCGGATAACATTCGAAGAGAGGAATGCGCGTACGCATAGTTGTGGAATTGAGCGTGCGAACTCTCTTTCTCTCTGCCATACCATCGGCCGACTTTGATCACTTATAACTCGGAAAGTAACGCGATCTGAGTTTGTTAGGATTGTCGACTAAAATTTTAGAAATACGCCATTGTAAAATATTATTACAAATTGCTGGACTCTCTCTGCATATTGAGTTATTTCGATTAACTCTGCTAATTGCATAAAAACGCTGGGGATTAATGATACGCACGGTGTTCGGGCAGAGAAAATGATCTCGAGACAATTTTCTTCCTGATGATATTCACAGATAGTTGGCCTCTTGTATGGAAGGGAATTACCCCTCAATAGCTCAACGACAGAATCGACACGGGGCTCGGCCCTTATCTCGCTCTGGTAATTAAAGCTATGATGTAGGTCAGAGAGTCTAATGACGCTAACCGCATCTACATACATACATATATAAGCACACGCATACAATTCTCGCGTGTAAACGCGCGGTATTTATGCAACATGCATATAGAACGGGACAACACAGTATTTCTATGCGCACATAAATCTACATGCGCGCACTCTTTTGCGCGTACGCGATAAGGGAGATAGAGTGCAAAAATATACCCTCGAGGCTTCGTCGCAAGTGTACAATCAACCTCTCGCATCCTTAACGGCTTGCGTCCTCATCGCCGAACACTTTCACATTGTGTCATTAAATAAGAAAAATTACCCAATTTTTTGGACGTCGTGCTCTCTTTCCTTTTTTTTTGAAATATTAAGCGAGACAAATTGTAATATCCTCTCACGCGGAGCAACAGATTATTTACAGCGTATTTTATTCGCGTTTACATGCCTTAGTAACAAAATTCTGTCAAATTAAAATTTAGTAAATTCAAAATTGACTGCAAGCAGGCATGCTATTTAGTTTTATTTAAAGTTTAATTTGTCGAAAATTTACCGCATTCGCGATAATGAAAATATAGAATGTTATTTTATCGCAATATCAAAGTACAGGATATTATTTTATTATTAATTGCTGAATACACAGCACAGTATTCAACGTACATATTTTTTTAATTAAAATTTTAACGTGACGACATTTTTTAAATAGTTAAAATAAACGGATGAATTACGGCTGATAAATATAAATGTTCTTCCGCAATAATAGACGTTTATTGTACATACTTTATTTCCATCCGAATCACATTGCAATTAATTAAATGACGTTGAGACAATTTGCCAAGGAAACAGTAACGGAAAATACATTATTAGAGTCAGCGTTATTAATTGGTTCACGGACCAATGAGGATGAAGGCGTTCCATTAATTGGAGGAATACGACGAGGCAATGAATCGAGACTCTATCGAGCCTAACCTGATGAAACCAGGATAATTATCTGGCCCGATAATGGCAGACAGAGTATATGCCGCGCATTTACTGTAACAGTCTCGCGTCAAAAGGCTTTGTAATTCGACTTGAATAATGGCGCTGCATGCCATTCCACGTTGCTTTGTCGGGTGTAATTGCAACCGCTAATATCGATGATTATAACATCGCACTCGGCAAATCTCTGTGTATGCAAAGCGTAGTATCGGAAGGAACGTGAATTCTATAAATAGTTTAGTATATGTCTCTGCTTGAGAAACTAAATGTTCTTTTTCGCTTAATGTTGCAAGAAAAGAAAAAAATTTAACGGTTTCTCTTTTTTCTTCATAGATTTTCTCTCGTCAATATAATAATAATAAGTAACGAAGTATTAATATAATCAAGAAAGAATTAACAAGAAACCGCGAGTGACAGATTCGTAATTTTTTAAACACATTTAACGTGTATTTCCTAAATACTAAAAATTTCGCTGAAATATGCGAATGATTGAAGTAATTAATTTTTCTCCCTCTTCTCTTCGTTCTTTTTTTTCAAATATATACATATGTAATGTGCTTAAATATAATAATAGAAATTCATTGCCGATAATTCTAGTGTTAAATTCAATATAAAATGTGAAATTGAATTTTTCCGACACGTAAAATATTAATTCTTCGAAACAAAATTCTTGATAATGTTCGAAGATTAGTTGGAGGAATGATTATGAATACTTCGTAAAAGCATAAAACGTAAAGATACTTTTCTTTCAATTTAAGTATTTCTCACGTATGTAGTTTTTGCTCATATTACGTGACGTGCAATACTTTTTTTTGGCAAAATATTACGTCATCGAACACTGGTCAGTTTAAAGATCGTGAGACTGTACAATTATTGATATTTCCGTTGGTATATTTTCAACTTGGTTTAGAGAAAGCAATATACATATTTTAGGGTTTATTGCAATGTCATGTATCTCCCTCTCATAGGAGGGATGCGACCCTCCACGGGATATTGCAAAGTACGATCGCAGTAACAAATGGGACTACAGACCCAAAGGCCGCGCGATGATTTAAACTGATTACTGCAATTATTGCCCTATACGAACGCCTCCTGATTTGCGACACGCACGGTATCGCGTCCATTAAGTGTGTATCCCGAATATAAACGGTCAGTCGCGTTTCGTTATCGCACACCGCCGAAAACTTCCTCTATTAATGTCCGATGTAGCCGTTATATCCCTTACATTGTGCCACGTGCCAATATTCTGACCCTCGCGTTTAAATTTAGGGCTTGTAACCCGGTAATAAATAAGGGGTGCTGACTAGACCTGATCTTTGTCGAATGAATGATCGCGTTGCAGGGGGATATCCCATTATGGGAACCACAATAAGCGATGTGATAAATCGAGGACATTAATTCTTTTGACAGTTGAACAAGAACAAATCCCGGCTTGTGTGCAAGTGGCGGAAAAATATATTGTTAACGTAATAACCATGCGGTCGCTATAAAAATGCATACCAGAATATCTGCGAACGTTTCGTATAACGTATTTTGATTTATAAACTTAATTTATAGCAAACATTTCGATGAAGCTACGGTTGATAGGATATCCGGTTGTAGTAAGACCTGTTATATCCCATATACATAGTTTCGGTCGCAAATAACTTCACAACAACGTTTACAGACTAACTCCGTGCTCGCCAGCTACAATTTCCAGCAAATGTTCGGCAACCAATCATGCTTTATATTACTCTCGGTCTACCTACATAACGTCAGTACTTACTTCTCGTTTACAAGCCTTGAAATTTCCTCGGTAGTAGCTTCCGCGTCCTCGAGGGACTACCGCGATACTCGATGCAACGGAGTTGAATTAATACTACTTATATGCGCGTCGTTAATGAAAATTAAACACACCTGTGATATATGGTCAACTGTTGTTGAGCGTTATACTCCAAGTAACTGATCGTGATTGCATCTTCTGAAGGTTGCTGTATATCGGCGAATTGAACAATTTTACATGGGGGCAATGCACGGTCTTATACACAGGTCGGGACACTCGCACTGAAAAAAAAATCTGGTAGATTCAACCAGTCGTCTGTTAGAAAATGGACGAATCAGAATTCCCTTTAGGATTTACCAGAATTTCTTTAGGATTTACCAGAATTCCTTTAGGATTTACCATGAAAGATATTTCATAACCAGAAGTTTGGTAGACTTTACTACAAATCTGGTAAATCCTAAAGGGAATTCTGGTTCGTCCATTTTCTACCAGAATTTTTTTTTCAGTGCTTGGAATAAAGCGTGCTCGAAATGACGCCAATATGGCGGTCAGCTCAGGCCTAAAGGTGCAATTTCTTGTGACTTTTCGACGTAGTGGGGGAAAAAGTTGACAGACATTTAAATATACATCATAAAAATTTTTCTGTCAACTTTTTCCCCCACTACGTCGAAAAGTCACGTGAAATTGCACCTTTAGGCCTGAGCTGACCGCCATATTGGCGTCACTTTGAGCACACTTGAAAGCATGTAGCCGGTATAGGAGTGTCCCGACCTGTGTATAAGACCGTGGGGCAATGTATGGAAACACATATGTGGCATGCGCGTCACTCAAATCATCGAAGCAAATTGCTGTGAAGTACATTTTACTCAGTTCTATGAGTAGCTTTAAATAAAAAATATACAATTTTAGAGGAAAATTTTCAATAAAATTGATTGTTGCAGCTATTTACACGCAAGTCCATGAATTACAGCTATGCATTATAACGTGCTATATTGTTTCGATGGTTTATCTCTCATTGTTTTCCAATAGAATAATATACCTATTATAATACAATGATATTAATTATTTCCACTGCAAAATATTGACAAAGTAAATAGTTTTAATTTTAATCCTCGGGAATAGTTAGATAATATCAGATGAAATCGACTGCCACAGCCAACTTGAACAATTAGATCTTTAACGTAAATCACATTTAAAAATATAAAGAAAATTTATAAGACTATAACACTATAATAAAACTGTAAAACAGACCGGGTGATTAAAAGTCTTGAAATTAAATTAGGCCAAAATTAAAGACCCCGTCATAAGCTCTTACGCGTTTAATGGCAGGCATAATACCATAAATTCACGGTTTTGGTCATTACATCGCCGGCAGATTCGAATTATCGTCTAGTCGAAATCGAAATGTAGAAACGGGGAAGTAGGGAAGAGAGTTCGAGGCGATAATTAATTCCACGTCGTTGACATATGGCATTTCGAGGACGCTATTTCGAATTACTATGCTATGCGAGCAGCTATATCGTTCGGAATAGCGTATGGCTGCGACTTGTCGCTACCAGACAAGGCATTTAATTAACTGAGCTAATCCGGGCTAAACAGTAATTAAAATTGCTGGCCCCACTCTTCCCTGTCCTCGTTACTGCACGCTTAATAGATCGCTTCCTTTCATAATAGTTACCGTAATGTTCCTCCACTTTTAATTGTAATTAATAGGCTGTAGCGAATGCTAGACGGATATTAGCTAGAATTTTTTGTCATAAATCATTATATTTTCCCGAAATATTACTTCGTAAAGGGAACTCTCTCGGCCGAGAGAGAGATTTATCTCGATATTTTGCTCAAATCTGGCGCAACTGTTGGAACTGACACTGCACCAACAACGCCTTTGATCAATTACATATGTCATACGTCGCAGCTGTCTTTGTAACAAAAAGAGACTGTCGAAAATTTGATATCTCAATGCGGGTGTAGAAATAAAAATATCTGCACTTAAGCAGTAGACAAAAATTATTCTATTCACTCACAAAGCTCCACCAAACGTTTTTGTGTAGTTAATTATAAACTGTTTCATTTATATCCAATAATAAATTTGTAACTTGTTTACAGTATAACTTGTTTAAATCTGTATAATCGTGTATTATACATTATGTTTAATCTTTCATACTAACACACATATATAATTTTTACTACAACATATATAATATCGTCGGGCATTAAATATTTGGAATAAAACATGCAAATAATCTGTAAATAAGCCTAAAATAATTTTCCGAACGTTTCCAAATGATAAGCAAAAAAATGTAAACACAAATTTAAACAAAATACGATGGAAAATTATTCCAAAAGTACATCGATACGGAGAATGAAGAGAAACAGATATTTAGTGATATAAATAATTCGGAAAATTTTATTTGGCTTTTCATTGGAAAATAATGATAAGTGAACTATCGGAACTGTACAATGTAATATAAAGCGGATATATTTCAATACCTTTAATTTGCAGACTCACGCGTATAAAATAGTCGTATTACGATCAAATGTCCAGAAAAGGGCACATTACATTCAATTCCCATTATTATGTACAATCGAACAGAAATGCACCCGATTTGTCACGTGATTTGTACCACAAAATTGTCGCGTGCATCCACATGCAAAATATTTTTGTAATGCGCGCTCGTAATCGAATTGACAATTGATAAGAGATATCGCGTAATCGCCTTTTCTACTTTGTTTTGTTGCGCGAGAAAATTTTTGCAGACTTGTTGTTTTTATTCTTTCCGCGTGTTTCACGTTGCAACATGCACGTTGCGCAACGTTACCGCAGCTGCAAGAGTAATCGCTGCATAACGGACCTTCCCTATACATCATCGCGAGAAGAATTGTCAGGTTTTCGAAATCGCGCTCGCGCGCTCCATCATAAACGTCCGCGCCAATAAATCGAGGCGGCCGAAACAACTCGACACGTAGATTTATCTATTCGCGTATTCGCTTTTAACGACCTCGTACGACACTTGTGAAGACGATCCGCGACGATTTTTCCATTACAGTTGATGGAACCCCTTACGCGACACAGTTCTAGAAAGAATTCATCGAACGCGACCCTTTTACGCCAGTGCTTCGTGTATTCCTGCTTTTTGCAGCGAGAAAAATATGTTAAATATATTAAATATTTTTTATCGTATTCATGCTATTTTAATTTAATTTACGGTAGAAAAGTGTATAAGCCGAATCAGATGTTTTATTTACTGTGACGCTAAAACTTTTATTATTATGCATATCTGATTAATAATTTTGAATTATCATGTAAGTTTCTTTATCTATATAATACGCGAGTATCTTCCTAATAATTTACTACAATGCTAAATAAGATATTAAAGTATAAATGTTATATCGTGTTATCTTCTACCAATTGTCAATTCGATTACGAGTTTATGTTACACAAATGTATACATTTTGCGTGTGGAAACGTTCCAAATTTTTATGTTTCGCACTGAGTACTATTTAGCAATGAATAATAATTTATGAAATCATATTGCAATTTTTACTCACAGCTTCTTTACTCCAGTCGTATCACAAAGCAAATTTCTGAATGCAAATTAAATTAAAATATGTTACATTGAGATGTTTCTTTAACGGATTAGCTAGACAATCATAACCGCTCTCAAAGTCGCGAAAAACGATCGCGCTTAAAGGAATGCAATTTCACCGTCACGTTCACCCACGATTGTTTCGCGAAAGAAACTTCGTGCTCGAAAGAGCGGATAATTGGCCTGAACTATCGCCGGTGCAGACTGCGCGCGGTCGGAATTTCTTGGGAAATCCATTCCCAGAGTCGAGCAGATGCTCATGCCAGTTATATAGACGCGATGGGTCCGTCGTAGAGAGAATTGTAATCAAGCGGGAATCGTCTGTGCTAAATGTTCCCCTTATTTTTAGGCAAACGTTAAACGAACAGAAACTGCCACCATCAAAATAACATTTTTCAGTCTGTTTCTTTTTGCAAAAAATTTGATAAATTCTGCGTGTAACACGAAACTAAAAGAGAAATAATTTATTACACTGTTATAAAAGTAATAAGTGTTCGCAATAAATTTAACAACAGCGCTAATCATATCAATAGCGTGCGATTATTAAGACGAAATATCGATTTTATTTTATTTTATATTGGAAACCTCTTCGATATTGCGCGTTAAAACAACTCATTGGTTGTATCGATGAGAAATACTCTCGACACCTATTCTTCCGTCCATATTCAAACAAATGATAGAACGTAGGCATTTCAGCCGAAAATCGGATCGTGCGTTTATACAAGCGGCGTAATCATCGTGCTAACGATGTAAAAGCGAAATATCGTGAAAAGAAGCGTACTCGGCTTCCAACCCTCGATTAACGTTTGTGCCGCGCTCGTAAGTAACATGCGTTGATTACGCTCTCTGTGCGCTAATTACGTTCACGCATTTACGATCACGCGTGTCCGCCGACTGCTAAAACTGCGCGTTCGCTTGCATACAATGTGTATTATTCGCGAATGCCAATTTTGCACGTGTTCCAAATAAATTAGCCTCAATGAGCAAGCTCTTGTGCTATTTGACTACCGAATAAAAAAAATATCGCGATTATTAAAGAACGTTTAGGTTACGTTACTACAATTGCGGGAAAATTGTGTTAAATGACATATAAAAATTATCTATATACTTCCAGTTTTCCACAAAGTTATGATTGATAGACGAAATGAAACAATTAAAGTTAAACAATGCCGATATGTAGTAATAAAATATTATATTAAACATCGGTGATGTTTTATTCATGTGAAGTCATAATCGATCTATTTAACGCATTAACAAATAAGTAAAAATTCAATACTAGTTTTTTTTTAATACAAAATATAACGAAGATGTGAATTCCAATTTTAAATTTCAACCTCGCTGGATATACATATAATTGCTGCTATTATTCTTTCTATATTTTGCGCTAAATAACAAAAGTTACCTCTAGTGCAAAAGAAATTTTCGCACATGCATTACTTTGAATTTATCACGCAGCACATGTCGAAAAATCCACACGAGGTTTTCAGCCAGAAAAGCTTTTTGGTATCGGTGCGTGACAGGGATCGTCGAAAAAGGCGTTACCGTCTAGAAAGAGGGTGCGATATGCGGAAGAATGACGGCGGAAAGGCGAAGCCGGGGGGGATGAATCCGGAGATAAAAGAGAGCTGGATGCTGAAAACCGAGTCGGTGAGATTGAACGCAGCTGCATATTAACCTCCTGGTGGGAAGACCGTGATGAGGTCAGATTGCCCCCTTCCCCCTCCCGCCGACTTATTCATTTGTCTCTCCACGCGATGCAGGAGGGTTGCTTGAGACATCCTGAAATTCAATTTACGAACGGCGAGCGTGTGCCGGATTTCGCGCGGATTAAGCCGGCAGCATTGTTACGCCTTGCGAAATTATACTCGCTAAATATACTCAATGGCGGAACGTGGTCAGTGCCAGCGAAAAGGCACTAAAAGGAAATATTAACAAAAGAACACACATGCATTTATAATTATCCACATTTTAATTCATTTAAAATAAATACGTAATATACACATTCGAGATTCATGTAAATTTAGATTTACATAAATTTTATACATTAGTATTCTATAGTATGCTATTTAATACGACAATTAAGAGACGAAGAATAAAAGAGACGATGTACAGTAGATATCTAATATTACCTGTGATGTAAAAACTCAGCAGAGCCCCGTACTTAGATGTATTTAACAATTACAGAGAAGTAAAAGGGGACTCGTCAAAAAAAAGTTGCAGTAGAGTTCGCATCTGCGGCGTTTGCTTTGTGCAACAACGCGTTATAATTAAAAACTTCTGGACGGTTTTCACGCGAGCTTTTCGTACCTTGAGGGCTAAGAGGATAGCACACCTCCGGAGTACGCGTGAATAACGGTATGGAGTTGTATACCTTGCGCGATGCCGGGGTTTACACTTGGCGCGAAATTTCACGGGAAATCCGTGCGGCATTAACGGCGGAAACGTGCAGTTTAAACCGCGTCGTGCCGGGCGTAAAAGCGTGCGCTATCGCATTTAGGATTGTCTCCGGCTGACCGAGTACGCTTCTTCGTGGTCCGACAGCGCCGATTCAGTTATGCGCATAATGGTAAACGCATCAGCCTGCTTTTCCGCGAAATCCTCATTGCGGTTTAACATCCCTCCCGTATATCGCCGCCGAAGAAATGAGCATTCGTGGCTCCGCGAGAATGTTGCCAAAGAACGTTTTCCGAATCAACTCTTTCGCGTATAATCCTGTAGAAAGCTGACAAAGCTTCTATCATATATAGCAAGACATTAGCGGGAAAATCGGAGACATGGTATAAGAATAGATCGAGCGTATCCTCTTGTAGGAAATGAAGATCAGGCAGGGAAGGATAGATAATAGATACCGTGTCGCTTTCTCTCTTTATTCGTGTCTGCGTAGCGAGGTATGGACGTGGTGTGACGTATACAAATACATATAATATGATGGACAGAACGCAACACTTTTTTTAATGAGTTTAAGAACGCGCATTTAGATTCAGGTTTACGGTGTAAAACATTTTCTCTGAGGAAAATTTTACTTGAAGAATAGGTCGAAAGTGCTCAAGATGGTTTCGGAATGGCCGTCGAATAAAATATTCCTCAATAAAAAAAAGTGCCGCAACTATTCTGTCCATCACTGTACAAATTGTCACACGCTCAATTATCTCCCCACTCTTTCTTTACACCCTCCAACTTTCTTCTCGTCGGAAAGCACTACTTTATCTTATTTTATCTTTATAATAGGCCCCAGCAAGGCCTAATGCCCAAACTAATGCCCAAAAAATGCCTAGTAATGCCAGTAACACTTAGTAATGCCACAAATCTGTACACCAATGCCCTCAGCAGTTTCCCCCTCGGTCTATTTTTATGCTATGTCTATGGGAAAAATATGCCTAAACATTTATTTAAAAATTGCTTCGAAACGAGACGATTTAGTTTGATTCGGTTAGGCCATCAAGTGAATCGTAATTGTTGCCACGAAAAGATTTGAAATATCATAATTGAAAGGACTCGTTTTATTACAGAAGCGTATTTTTAAAAGAAGCTATCAAAAATCATATGTCTCGTCTCTCATATAATTTTTTTATTCTTCACCATTCTTCATTCTTACAATCAATCTTTTAACATCTGTTTTTTTTTTAACCTGGATTGGACGCTCTTGCTGTCGCGATTTGAGAGGACGTTCCGGCGTGGCACGCTCGCAAAATCCTCGCGCGGATATCGCTGCGACGCAGCTTTCCGCGGCGCGAGTCCGCGGATTTGCGGATCGCGACAAATCCGATATTTTCTCCGGGTCGGTTCCGCGCCCGTATATCATTCACCGCAAGCAAAAATCCCCGAGCTTTATAGAATAACGTTCCTCGCGCGGCGTGCAGTAGTCGTGCTATACGAATTTATGCCGCGATAAATAAGCGGGCGAGAACCCACGATAGAGCCTTTTCCTCGCACGACACTCTAATCGCGTGTGCGATGCACGTTGTACTTATCGTTGTACTGCAAACTGCGGGTGAGGACGTTGGTCGATGAATTGTGGAGGATGTTCCCTGCGACAGCTGTAAATGCGCGTAATGCACGTGCGACTTGTTATGTGCTCGTTCATAAATTGAGTTTTAATTTCAACGAGATGTGGACAAACGACTGTTTGCGCGTAAACTCAATTTTATCGCGCTTTTACACGATTCATTCAGTTATATCGCAAGCTTAATGGCAATTTAAGATACCGCCGCACACTCGGACGCTAGGGAAATATTTCTTACTGGCATTTTTTGATCTATGAACATTGACTTGGTTGAATCGTCGTAGTTTCTTTAAAAAATTCTCTCCCAGTCAGTGCTGTGCTAGTCAATTGGTAAACTTATCCAAAAAGTTGTAAACACATTTGTAAGAAGTATAAATAAAAACTGTATGGCGAGCAGTTCGATCGAAGGGTCATCAGATGAACGACTTGATCGTTCGGTAACTTTCGTCCGTTTACGCTCTTTTTGTTGGACTCGTCGGACCAGATATTCTCTCCGATAGACGGTCTCATCGACGTTACCGTTCAATCGCAGAACCGCTCTCTGAAAAAGCACTCGCCGCCGTTTGCTCATAAATCTTCGAGTACGAAGCAATTCAGCGGCGAAGATATCGCGGCAACCGGCGGATCAAAATCAGATCGTTTTATGCGGACTCCCACTGTACTGTACGCATGCATCACAACAGCCGGTACTTCATTTCCGGAACGCGCAAAATCAATTTCCGATGCGTAAATAGGACTGCCGCGTCTATCGACGAACCCCGTTGTAAAACGGACGTGTTTGCATGCGTGTGACTTTAGTATCAACTCGAATCATTGAGTTCGACGAGTAAATATTATCCCAATTGAAAATTCATAACGGCAACTGTTACACGCAAAACTCTAATTTACCGTTTCGCCGTATCTATATTATCTTACAACACACAACGCGTACAAGCCGCGAAAGTGCTGTAAAATATTAAGTGTAGTTAATTATTGTACAGAACAAATTTTAGGATTTTACGAATTAAATGTCTAATATTTAATATGTAAAATATGTCAGACAATCTGGGAATTAACATGTCTAATTTAATGTACTGAAAATTATTAATGACCAAATCCGTGCCTCGCTGTCTCGTTGCTTCCAAGATGAGATAAATGAACCTCGTTTCCGCATAAATGACAAGGTTTCTCTTCATAGACGAAGAGGCAAGAAATCTCGAGGGGGTAAGATAAGTAATTATACCGTGTCAATATAAATCGTGTTAATAATTCGTTAAGTGCGAGAGATCTGTCGGATCGAACGGCATCAAGAACGTGATTCTTTTCTTGCGAAATGATAAATGATGTTAGCAGAAAGCAAGAAGATAGTCATGAGCATTTATCACTTCTAAGCCTGAAATTCAAACACTCGTTCATCATCGATGAACCTGAGGATCCGACATTTTTGCACAAAGTTTGCGTGTGAAGAGTATAATTAGGCTTGTTATTTATTACGAATATTTATACCATTTCTGCAGAACTAAAGTATTTACTCGTACGATATTTTACAATGAATTTATCTGTAGAGGAAAGTTCTCTATTATGAGATAGCAGTTTTTCAACATCCAAATTCAATCACAAATCTTTTTTCGCAACGATTACACAATTTAACAATAAATTTTCCACTAAACAGATTTCGCTCCAAGGGCAATAAATGCATAATGGAATCAACTGATGATACCTGTTAATTTAACAGAAACCCCGCTATTCCATATTAAGATCCTATCTCATAATAGACAATTTTCCTCTATGTATAATAGACATTTATTATCTTATAAAAAAAATATTTCTCAAGAATCGATATTCGCGCACTGACATTTCCTCTGTTGCAATTTCCTCTTTCTTATTGTCTACTATTATGCTACAATATTTTAAATCATTTTATCATCTAATTCGTTTCGAGAGATCATGCATCGGATTTCCATCTGATAACATTGCCTAGACAATTTTTTGAGATTTGCTCTTCGTCGCGCTGCTAATGTTGGAGCTTTATCTTTCTCGTCGATCACCATTTTGCAATAACACTCTAAAACTCTTCACCGTCTAAATCTTTCTGAGAAAGCATGCTTTGCATTAAAAAATACGTTGCAATGTTCGCTTAAAGATATTTTTTAGCGCTATTTTCTGACTTTCCGACTATCGCAACTTTCTCTTTTTCTTTTGCGAACAATATAAAACAGCATTCTAAAATTTTTATAGTCTTATTTCTTTCATGAGACTACATCGCTGAAATCTAATTTTTGGAAACTTAGCAATGTCTCTAATTCCTATCGATTTTTCGACAATTCTCAAATATTTCGTGTGTCGTAGCGGTAGGATCTCTCGATCGCTCATTTGGATATAATAGATTGTAGATCGTAGATTCTAGATCGTCCTTATTGATACATTTTGTAGATCCGTCACGACGGTGAAGTACAATTGATTTATACATATATCTAATTATTTAAATTTTTTTATTTGCCAAAAGTCGGGTGGGTTATGCTTTTCTATATTTTCTCGTTTATGCGAGATTGGAAAAAATACTCAATTAAATCTCAATCGCACGCGAGTTGAAACCCTAAATCGTATCCCTGGTAATCGCGTCGCGGTTTCACTTGAAATAAATAGATTTTTTAATACACAATTTGTAGGTTTGTTAGATTTAAACACGGGCTAAATAAGAAAATGGACAGCTAGGTCTATAAATAATTGATAAATCGGAATAAGGGTAGGTAGGAATTCAGCTAGGTAGGAATTCGAGTAGACAGGGACAGGGGAACATAATTTGTTACTTTCGTTGTAAATAGAAA
>NW_011967240.1:2567919-2582200 GCF_000949405.1 Vollenhovia emeryi | reverse complement strand
TTTAAGAAAATGGCGGTCATTTTAACAAAAAGGTTTACCCTAAAAAATTGACCTTTTTGTTAAAATGACCGCCATTTTCTTAAAAATCGAAATTTCGTAAAATCCCTACGTACAGCATTAAAATATATTGTTGTTAATAGGAACATTCTTTGGTTTTTTTTCTAGGAGCCACGTACAGAGCGGAATTTGACACGCCGTCTAACGGTGTTCCTCCAAAGGAATGTATTTTGGCGCCACCTACAAGAGATTATTTTTGACTTTTTCAGTTTGTAATTACAGATTAAAGTTACATTAATGAATGACTAAAACCGATTTTGTTTCTGCGCACTCTTTGTATGCAAAAAATTCATGAAAAACGCCTCCAAAATCGCAGTCGAAGGTGGTATCCTGCCTTTAATAAATCTAAATTAATTTATTATTATTACATGAAGTATATTATTGAATATAATAATAATAAATGTAAATATATTTACTATATTTTTTATTGATTTTTATAGAAAGTTAAAAAGCGTGTTAAATTATAATAAACGAGTTATTAGGAAAAGTGTATTCTCGTTTATTGAAATTTCTTGTATATTATATATATTATAATAATTGGACACATTGAAAATATTATAATATTGTAATAATAATTATGTAATCAGATGCACATAAGACAAAAATTATAACACGTTTAATAAACATTTAGTTTAAAATTTAACAGTTCGTACTTATTTATTAAAAACTCGTTAATAAATTCGGGAGATTCTTCATTCCCAAAGTAATAAATTTATTAACGCTCCTTGTACTCGCGATTATTTATATAAATATAATAAAATAAAATAATTTGTAAAATATTATTCGGTAATTGCGTAAAAATATTACGCAACAGGCACATTGTAAATATTTTGTACTGACTTTTCATGCGTAAATTTATTTAAAAAATATTGTATAATATATAATTGCATTTTACGTTATACTTTTAATTTGTACTGTATAATGGTCACTTTTATAATACTGTATGTTTTGTAAATTGTAAAAATAACAAAAATATTAAAAATTGCATTATAAAGAAGAGGACCGCCAATTGGAACCGTCGGGGGCGGTGAAGGGCCTCTTTAAATTGACCTATTTTTATTGAATGAAATTTTAAATTGGATTCAAATAATATTTTATTCGATAGATTTTCGTTTGCGCATTTACAATACGATTTTTTGTTTGCATATAAAGAATATTACATAATACTCTCTAAAAGTATCAATCAGTGGATTATTACTGAAAACATACCACTGAATAATTCAATGATATTCCACTGATTAACTTAAAATTAATTGTGATCAAAATCAAATAATGATAAAAATCTAAAAAGAATAATTATTATAAAGAAAAGAGGACCGCCGGTCAGAATTGGCGGGGATGGTGGAGGACCTCTGCAAGTTGGTCTATTTTTATCGGATAAAATTTTAATTTCCATCTAAAAGAAAGGTATTATTTTATTTATAATAAAAAAATGCAAAGTTTAATTTATCTACGATGCAAACGTAATGTTATATCCGGTATAAACAGAGCAATCTTGCACAAGGATAAAAATTATTTAGGCAATTATCGCGCAATAATCAATAATACTTTAAATAAAGTATTTAAATAGATTAAATAACTTGTACACTTAACTTTCTTATAATTCAATCACTTGAAGAACAATCCGGCATAAAAAAACTGTTTCATGCCTCTAATGTCTGTTTAAAAATTTTGAGATAAAGAAATATATGTGCATTGAACAAGATAATTTTCTTTCGAAAGATATTTTCGACATTGAATAAAATAACTATTTGACTTTCTTAATATTAAATATTAAAAATCGAAGCTTCTGAAATAATCGTTTTGTTTTTATTGTCTCAATCGAGGATGATTTCCTCAATCAAATTATGAAAGCTCAGTCTTGTATCAACCCCCTAGACACTCTCGCTATGTCGCGCATTCCGTGTGACCAGAGATATGCAGCCTCAGTGAATATATGGGCCGCAAAACCCGTTCTCTTTTTTGCGCATTTTGTTATCCGTCGTGAGCGCACGACAAAGGCACAATGTAACCAACTGACTACAAAGATTAGTTGCGGACCGTGTGCATTGCTTTCGATGGCATTTGACGAGATCAAAGCCGAACGTGAAAGCAAGGACCCGACATTTTCGGTTTGCTAAATCAAACCTGTATGCAAGAAGAGACCATCATGATGTCCGCTATAAAGCTTATAAAAGAGTATCCCGCCATTATCGGCATTTGCAACTATAATAACATCGTAAAAAGCACGATAAACATTCGAAAGTCAATTACGAGAACGTAAACATACTATCATTAAATTTTCCCATTAAACTCGATAATCAATTGATAAGTTTAGTAGATTAAAGTTCGTAATAACTGGATCAAGGGTGAAACAAATATAAAGACGATGAATTGTAAAACTCATTTATGCCTCTCTACGGTAGATCTTGATTTATTCAATGCTCATTCGCCCATAGTGCCCAATCGAGTGCTCTTCGTTCGGCACATTTTCGATAAAATTTACATTGCACGCGGCTCATTTCCGCGCTTACGTGCCACCGTACGTAATGAATTTTCTGCTTATCGAACAACGATCGTTAGCACAGGGCGCTGTTGTGTTTCATCGATGCGGTACGAACGAAATTTCTGTTTACCTCGGCAAAATTAAAATATCGTCCGGTCCGATGTGACGACAATTAAATCGTTAATCTCACGAAATGGGTGTGTGCAAGAGAGCCGCCGCCGTTAACGCCATCGGTGTGTCATTTTACGTGTGGCGAGGCTGGAGCTGTCTGACAATGATTGGCATCGTCATAGCTCTGGCATTATTCTATTACGTTTACGTGAACGTACGTAAATTGTAAAGCTTATTCGTAAATATAATGCTCTTTCTCAAAATCTTTAAAAACCACGACCGGCTAACGGGCGAATACACAAAGTTGACATATTAGAGGTTACTGCAATTTAAACGACTGAAATTATATTTTAAATCAAATTTACTTATATCATATTATCAATTTAAATTTATTTACATTGCATTTTTTAATTATATTTACATTTAATGTTTGCCTCACTGTAATATAATTACCATGTATATGCAACGTTAATATTATAATGCCGCATAAATTTTGTTTGAAAATAATATTTTACGATTTATAAATTAATAAATTGTTTAAATTTTTCGGCCTTAATATATTTTTACTTTAAATTATCTAAACTCTTCTTGAAAATATGCGCACATACAATTATAAAAGTACGCGCTCTAGAAATATAGTACTTTGCATATTTTCTCTTTTTATCTTTACAAACGCTCGATGTTGTCTTAAATGTAGAATAAATGATAGAAATTAAAATCACTTTTGGAATACACACTGACCACAGTAGTCACACGAAACTTTTCAGAAACCTTCGAGGTAACGGCATCGGAAAATTAAACCTATTCAAACTTACGAAGAAGTACGGAAGGACTAAGTAAATCAGAATTCCTAAATGAGCAATTACCATAATGAAGAAGTTATTCAAGAAAACCTTCAACTTCTCGTTAATGCAAGCAGTAACTGAACTATTATCAGCATCGTATTCTCCGACCCCGCCTTCCACATAAAAAAAATCATAATACATAATTTCAAACTACGAATAAAAAGATGTAAAAAATAATGTGAACAAATTTAAAATGATTTATCTAAACTTAAGAAAAAGTAATTTATTTAAGTTTATCAAAATCTATTTTAAATCACCCTGCCATTTATATCTAATAATTTTATTAGCCCTTATAATTTATATCTAATCAGAAATAAAAAAATACTCGCACGTTGAATTATTTATTTAAAATGTTCACTCAGGGGAGTTTATATAATTACTACGTATGATCATGTTAAATTTTTCAAAGATCAGTAATTAAATCTTTATTAAATCGCAATGAATATTAATTTTCTCAAAGCAAAGAAACCATTCGTATTGTTAAGTACAGAATAGATACGTGTATTACTTGGAAATTTTGGAAAAAAAAATTAAAAAAAAAATAAAACCGCGTTTGGAAGCTGGAATGGGGAAGCTTTCTGGAATCAGGGATTACTCTTTAGTAAACTAGCAAGCGCCAAAGCGCGTAGAGCAAATCCGAGCTTTGGATGCAGACGTGGCAACGGTTGACATAACTGCCGTGTAAACGGAACTTCAATTTGCGTTGGGATTAAACATTAACCGCTTAAGGCGGTAGGAAATCTTATGCTTTCATACTGTACAACTCCTGAGTACGCTGCACCATTTCTCAGTGGCTTAGGACTGTCTCAGAGTCCGTTTCGTGTATTTCGATCTCTCTGGATTTCCGGATATGCATGAAGGATGTATAAATCCGGATCATGCCAACAATGGTCTCTACTTAATGGTAAAGATTGCCAGAAATGTGTTTACTTGATACCGCGCTCTGGAAGACGCACATACCGCTAATGAAATATATTATTATTATTTTATTATAAAAGAAAACGATTAGGTACTTGTCTCTAATAAATTATATTATTTAAACGAGTATATTAATAATATTAATGTAATAATAGTATTATATAACGCGTGATTAAAATAAATATCAATTAAAATACTATTTAATTATAAAGTTTATTACGGTGCGTGATTTAGTTTCACGTAATTAAATATACTCTATCGAAAAATATATTATGATCAGATAAAGATTATGTTATGGTAAGAATTTTAAAAGTAGTTTTTACTGAATATACATTTTATGTTGAATATGATGAATACTTTGATATTATTTATGTCATTATAAAATATACAACGGTTTGTAAAATACCACAAAATTATGCATATTATGCAACTTAATTTTCTTCATTACAATTGGTTTAATTGCACATTATATCCGCTTGTCAACAACAATAATCTTATTACAAATTTTATTTGTTTACATTTGTAATTAGAAATATGCGATATGTAATTACATCATTTAATTACTCGCGATTGCTGTTGACTATTTTTATAGAAGCAATTAATATCAGTTCAACATTTAACATTTATTACGAAATTGAATAACCGGCATATTTCGCTAGACTGTTATTAATGTTTCTTAAGAGAATCAAAAAAATAGTTTAAGGTAATTTCTTTTTGTCAAGAAGATACGGTCCAAAGCTAAGTAAAAAATCTAAAACAGTTTCAAAGTATCTTCTGTTGCAAGGAACACGTTAACTGCATAGGTTACACTACTTGACAAAAACATGTCTGAGCACACTTTCTTAAATAAACGGTTACTTACATTAGGAAGGAATAAATTAAATTGTCACATTTCATTAGATTCTCACCTTGCACAGGTGGAGAAACATGATTTGCATTAGAAACCGGCAAACAAAAGCTTGCAAGTATCAAAAGGACTAGAATTCCTCAATGTTATTACTTTCAGTTCTTCGCTTAGAATCAGTCTTTTCATATACATATTTTCAGTACGCTCTCTACGGACAATATTCTGGATATAAGTTGTACTAATTGTAATAAAATTAATATATTGTTTTTATTCAGGAATTCATTAAACTCTTCTGTAGTAGCGTTTTGTATTCTGAAGTAATTTGAATTAAAAATCGTTTAATTATGGTGAAGAAAACTTGTAAATTGTTAGTAGAAGTACGTGCATTTGTGTGTATTTTTCAATCAGAATATTAATTTTGAAAGCTTATTAATTGTTTAATTAATAATTTAGACGAAAATACAGAGTATTGAGACTTTGTCAAGTAGTGTATGTCCATTAATATATTTTCTTTGGAATATCAAAAAGTTGTAAAAGATTCACAATAAAATTTGCGTTAAAGAACAATCGGTCATAAGCTAGCTAAAAGAAGATTGAATTTAAAAGAAATGGTAAAACGACAAATGTATGTACTTATAGAAAAAAATTTATATCTTTCACTTACCTTCGCGTATATTTACATAGAGTTCAGTAAGTAATAAGAAAGCCGGTTCTGTGAATGAAAATCAATTTCCGTATCGGATTGTGAAGTACAGAATTTTTTAATTAATCTTTCCGAACTTTCTTAATACGAAATTGTCAAAAGTTTCCGTTAGAAGACAAATTACTTGCAAAATCGTTTCAGTCGCGACACGCTCGAAATACACGTATTAATCCCAATTTTTATCTCCCATACCACATCTACAATATTTCTGCTGGCTAGAAATTCATTACGAGCGACCGCTGGATGATGGCGACCACGTACTTGATTACTCGGGGTGCGCATACATTTGCAGTAGCCCGCGATTTACGGTTGCGTTTCCGGCGAGGCCGGAAACGGACGGCCGTGCCGGAGAACGCGCCGCTGGGCGATGTTGCGCAGTGTGGAACGGAGACGTGGAACTTCCGACGAAAATGAATTATTCGGTTGCCAGCTATCTTTTGCGGCCGACGTGAAACAGATAGGTACGTTCGAAAAAGAAAAGGAGCCGGTAGAGAGAATCAACGACGGCGACGATAGGGCAGACGAGATGAAGAACCGGAAGTAAACGCGCTCGCTTTCTCGCGCCATGTAACTCCCCTGAGGATTTATGGTACATTGATTCCGCGCGTTGCTGCTGATTCGTACCAATTTTTCTTAAAAGCGATGGCGTCGCGAAAGCATCAGTGTCTTTTGATAGCGACGGGTAATATCGCGTGCATCTCTATTTACTCCCTATAATACAGAAATTCCAAACTAATCTAACAAAAAAAAATCGATACAACATTTCAAGAATGTATGAAACACATTTTTCTAATATAAAGACTAATAATTTGTTTTATTTCTTATGTTTCTTCCGAGTAGGTTTCAATAATTAAATTATAATTAGCCAATTCCGTCATAGTTTAACGTTGGATTGTTAAAACAATTTTTTCAAAATTTATTATTTCGTTATTTTTATTAATATGTACACATATGTAGTCTTTATTATATTTTCACGTACATTCAACGTGATAATTTTTAATTCCGTAGCGTAAATTGTTATCATTCGCAGTTAGCAGAAATTTAGTTTTACATAAAGAATTCATTATTTAAATATATAAATGAAATATTTAATATTACTTAAATTTAAACTATAAATAATAAATTTTAATTCATAATACTTGTGAACCTTATCGAGTGCTGATAAAATCTGAGTGATACGAGTCCTACAAACCGCAAGCTGATATCGTTAGCTCTTGTGTCTTGCATTACCTTCCGTTGGAAATGTCACAAAATTAGAATTTTTATAAGTTAAACTATAATTTAAATATTCATCGTTATTTGGTCATAATATTCGATGTTTGCAAGACACTATTAAATGCTGATTTAACTTTGCAACGACAATCATATACATATCGATTTTCTAATATACTTCTTATGGAGCTCGTTTCTCATAGAAAAATATTCATAAATAATCATTACTTGATGAATAAAAACTTCTTATTCATATATCTATGCGCATACATACATATACATATATAAATAAGAAATTTTTATTTAAATGCCAAAGTTTATCAACAACTGATCGTTGCAGAACTCGTATCTCGTTAGCTAATACATCGAATACATTATAAACATTTTACCGGTTGCTAGCAAAGAGAAAGACAAGCAAGAGTATCAACAGTCCATATTAAGCAAAGGGTTCGTTGATAAAGTTCTGTTATCAGTACCTAATCGATGATATCTATTGATGGGAATCTTATCCGTAGGGGTAACTGATCTGCATAGCCCTTCAGGCTTAGCAAATCTGTAGATTTCAGCTTATTAATAAACTGCAAACACTCACACGTATTGTCTATACACATATCGCATACATACATATGTGTGCGCTTTTATAAACAAATGCAGTGAATTATGAAAAAAATTGAAACCGAAAATATGTACTTAAAAAAAGAATCAATTTTAAAATCTACTATTATAATAAATTCTAAAAGAATTTGAAAATAATTGAGTTTTAAAGTATAATAGGATTAGTAGCTAATTAATACGCTCATTAATATCTTGTAAGAAACATAAAATTTTATATCCATCACGTTTCCTAGACCAACCCACTTCTGTTTTATATAAAAAGTGAATAAGGAAATCTTTAACAATGTAAGGAAACATTATAAAAATTTAAAGGAAATAATTGATGAAATGATTCATTTGGAAATTCTTGATTCTAAGTGAATTAATTCTTAATTCACTAATTAATTCAACACTTTGAGATTTTGTGACTACAAATATGCAATTGAAAAAAGATTAATTTTCTTTCGTCTAAAAAAGAAACTTTACTCTACATATGACCAATTGATATTATTTTCGATATTTTCGATTGTATTGATCGTAAATATAATTCATATATTTTTTAAACCTCGACAGATCGCATTAGGCCTTGCCTTCGCGCATAAACGCCTTCATCGACAATTAACAATTTGAATGCAGATTTGACATTTTTAATTTTATTACAAGAAAGTAACTACAAAGTAACGATTCGTTACTTTTTGAGTACCTGTAAGTGTAACGTGTTGCTTTTCAGAATTGGTAACTTGCAACTGTAACGAAAAAACTGTAACTCTAACATAGATTCTTTTATAAAGTAACTACCCCAACCCTGTACATATATGTATAAAAGAAATAATAGAAAAATTTCTGTCAAGAATAAGTATTAGCTAATTACAATTAAGTATTTATCCGCCCTACAATATTCAATGTTATTGACAAATGACAAAAGAGTTATCGAAGATCAGTTCTTGCTTCGTAAAGTTTTATTTAAAGTTTCTATCCCTTTTAAGGGTCCTCTTCTATTTTTCATCGGTTTAAAGCGATTTAAAGCAACTCTGCACGGAGGGTTGAGACGACCCTAAAAATCCCTCTATTGAGCGAAAATCGCGAAGATACGGGTTAATCGACGAAATATTCATCCCTTTTTCGTAGGCTCTCAAATTTTTTTTGTCGACATCACCGAAATCCGAAAGCGGCGTTAAGGTGCAGAACAATGCGTGACTTGCGCCTTGTAGGGACATCAGGGAGCGTTTTGATGAATGACAGGAAGTCGAAGAGAACCGGGGGAAATTCTATTCAGCGATTAATTGTTACGCCATTACAGCTTGAGCCATCAAGCGGTCTCTCGCGGCTCTCAATAAGTTAAATTGAGTGTGAATAATATTCGGAGCTGTGAGTCCCTCCCCGTCGTGGATTCGCGCCTTAATGTCTCTTTCTCTCGTTTAGACTGCCGCGCATTCTCTAACACGCGGATATCCCGGGATCTCTGCTTTCTTCCCTGAGCACGACGATCTTTAATTGATCGTTAAAAGAGTCTTAACTCACTTCCCCGACGACTGTTTCGTGAATAAAGCCGATTCCTCTCAACTTTAGTTCCTCTCAATTTTACCCCGATATTGAGAGGCATCGATAGATTTCATGCGCGAATTAATTCGACTGTAATAAATTTACAAAATTATGAATAAACATATTCGACCGAGTTCCCAAATGTATGCCATCTGTATAATCTTCCATTAAATCATAGAACGTTTGTTGACATTTTCATTGTTTACACCACTTGGAGAACTCCGGCTTCCCAATACATTTGATATACAGAAAATCTGAATATAGCACATTAATTGTAAAGAACGTAAGAAAATATAACACGAGACAATTGTAATAATACAAGATTTTTTTTTCGTGTTAAATATTGCAACCGCAGCTATTATCTTTTCTGGATTAAGGTGCAATCTCCAGTATTCGCAAAAATTACGACGTTATACCGTGGATTTTTAATGCACCGGCATACCGAGAATTCCGTATTCACTGCAAGCACGCTCACTTTAATTAATTGTTGAAGGAGGATTTTAATTTACTCGCGTGTTAAATATTTCGAGAATGAAATAACTCCTCGAGTCCGATCTTACGTAAAACGTAGGAAAATTATTCAAATTATTCTCACTCTTCTCGTAAGATTATTACGATTTAATAAAGATACGTTTGTCGCGTGTTCCAGAATTGAATGAATTTTCTTCGTAATGTAAAATAGGTGATACAGCATTATTTGTAAGATTCGCTCGTCGTCGTAATTAGCATCGCTTAATGAAGGCTGCACGATGATGTTATTTTAATCACGAGAGTGAAGTAGACAAGTGATAACAGTCCGTCCTTTCGATGGGAGTAATTAAGAAAATTGCATCAATTTCTCAGCATTTCAAACGCGTAACTGTCTTTAGAAGACGGTGTTCTCTCTGTGCCTCGATGATATTTATTCGTCAAAAGCGAATCGCTATTTCCTTCCATTTTCTTAGAGTTGCTAATTAAATGATTGTTATCCTTCGTTTTTATGCATCGAAAAATACAGTTATTTGCTAATTTCATTGCTACCAAGGTAACAAATTATGTCGCAACGTTTTCGCAACAAATTCCCCGGTTTGTTAATTAATTAGTATAATGTAACAATCCTCACAACGTGCTATTCCGCGATGAATGCTATCTGAGCCTTAAAAAAAGGGAATAGAAAAAAGAGACTGAACAGGATAGTGTGTATCGAAATATATTCAGAACGAGTGCAGCGCAATTCGCAAGATGTTCAACAATCCCTTACATCGGCGTTAATCTACGGTATAGGATTCGTCTTGGATTCCGGAACAGCAAGCTTCCCACATTAATTAATTAATCCGCGTTCTAATCGAACTTCGTTGTTTAGTGAACCGCGACTTCCAACATCGTTCACGATTTCAGGGATCACGTTTTATCGTACATAGGTACAGCCCCCCCCCCCCTCTCTCTCTCTCTCTCTCTGCTTTTGTAGAAGCAGAGACAGATCATACGATTGTTTTCTATTTATTAGAATATTCTTAGTGGAAAGCGGCGAATATTTATTCGA
This sequence comes from Vollenhovia emeryi, assembly GCF_000949405.1. NCBI lineage: Eukaryota > Metazoa > Arthropoda > Insecta > Hymenoptera > Formicidae > Vollenhovia > Vollenhovia emeryi. The sequence goes on along the minus strand of NW_011967240.1, from coordinate 2,571,364 downwards.
CCATCTACTTTCATCGATAATTCTTTGCTAACATTTTGTGAGTCCAAAGACTGATAATTCAACGAAATCGAATACAGAAGAGAATTTATAAAGCCAATTATCTACGAAACCAGATAATGTGTGCTCGAAATGATAAATTCGCGGAATAGTGAATTTATGCGATAACGTTAATGTCAGAATATAACGTCCATAATTTCCAACACAGTCAATTTAAATGTCGGAATTGTTTAGTATGGTCATACTTATTATTGCGCTGTGTACTTTTTCAGCCGTGAGATTTCTATCCCTTCATCCGTAAAGTCGTCTTTTGCCTCGCGACGGATATTATTCTTATATCCTCACAGTTTCAATGTTACTCCGGGGGAGCCATCTCTCTCGTGAGAGATATGCACGCTATGTGCAAACCTATGTATTATTTCAGTATTCCATACTGCGCAATATTGTGTCAAAAACGAGTGAATCTTTAATACGCCGCGTCATAAATCTCGCATTCCGTTTCGTCTACATCTCACATCCCGTGGCCGTTTACACGCCATACGTTATTTACGCCTATACAGCGCAGTGCTCTCTGCCCTTTCAATATTCCCTTAACAATGTTTCCTCTATAAATTCCATAACTTTATCGGCTCCTCGGTGCTGCTCATTGTCAAATCGGAAAATATCTTTTTAACGATTATATTTTTAACTTGTTAAATAAATCGCGCAATATTAAATTAACACTGATCGTGCATCACTTCTTCTTATTTATATAATAATAATAAAATTTATTGTTTATATTAACAAGATTATCCCGCATTTATACAAAAATGACGAATATTTCGCAACGATTTTAAAAGAATGTCAATTCGGCAGTTTTTGTTTCGAAAAGCAGAAAACGTTCGCAGTCACCACGAATTCTGTGACTACTAGATATTGTTAGAGAGAAATTTGTTATAAAGTTTAAAACTTTCAAACGGCAAACCTGAAATGACCAACTAATTGAGTAAATAAATGAGAATAATACTTACGCTACGTGTTTATTACGATATTTAGAAAATCGCTTTTAAAACCAAGCTCTCGACATGAAATTATTGGATTGAATCTCGATGTAAAAAAAGAAACAAAATTATTGAATCTTTATGACGTTATGAAATACACGCCGTAAAATTCCGTTTAGTACAACTTACACTTCTCTATCAAATCAACTCTAGCCGCGGTATCTCGTGCATTATTTTCATGTATTTTCACCGTTTTCCCGTTGTCTCTTTTTTTCTTCGCAAACGTACATGCATACACAAGTATCATTCCAGTCTGCATGGCTCATAAGTATCGCATCGAGAATGACTGAATCCGTCGGGGATTTGTTTTTCGCCGAGTCGCATGTAAAAGGATATGGATGTTTGAAAGCAGTAAATACCACGGCAGACGTATTCGCACACTGGTCCCATCCATCTGATCGAGATCCTGCAATCCTTTGATCCCATTCGGATTCCAAGTTCGTGGCCTAAGAGAGTGCTCGCGAGACAAGTTGGAGAAAGTATTGGATCTGTCATCCGGGGTTTTCATCATTTCATCGATGCAATAAACAATGTCAGATAGAATATACATTTTTAATTATGCGTTAATTTTCAAACTACGAAATTTTATTATTACGATGTGAGACTCACAATGGGACTTGTAAAATAATACACACAGACAGAAACTTGAATTATTCACTATTAACGCAATTATTATAGTAACACGATAAAGGAATTAAAACTTACGCCTTCTTGAATAATCCATTCACGTCTGAATAATGACTCTTAGCTGTATACATCATTTTTCATTTGTTAAATTCTTTGCTTGCCACTTGCTGACGCCGTTGACTTCCAGTCAATGCCTCGTAGAACTTCGCTGAGAAGTAAATATTAAAAATGCGGCGACATTCATTTCTATTCTTGCGGATGCATAGACTCGTAGAATCTTGTCGAAACTTTCGTCGCAATCTCGAGGAGCGAGTACTACGGCCCGACAGCTACCACCTGCTACACCCACAATATTATTCTCGTAAAATTTTTATCAGAAGTACGTCGAACATCACGGGCCGCCAGCACTTGAACGCGTATTGCACTTAAAACATTTGAGACGTAATCGCAACATCTGAAATCCACGATTCGACATTAATTCTTTAGTAACATCTCTCGCGCGCGTTGATATTTTGGTATCAACGTACAATAATCCCTCAAAGAGTTTCGTGAAGTTGTGCGTAGACCTCGCTGTATAATTCAAAAACAGGAACTGCAAATCTGAAAATAACGCGATTACGCTGGAGGCATTCAAAATTATCGTCGCATTTATAATAATTTAATAATAGTTAAATAGAAATTCCATGCGTTATATCCTTCTTTTACACTTATTCACGTCAGTAAAATCGTATCCTTTAAAGTTGATAAATGGAATCAGAATTTCGTTAAAAATATCAATAATCTAATTCCGTTAAACTTTCACCAACTGTCATCTCATTTATTGAAGTAATTTAATTTTTTTCAAAAAGTATTGCAAATCTTGATGTCTTTTCCAATATTTTTACGACAAGAGACGATTATAACATACATAATTGCATTGCATCACGAGCGAATCAGTGGTGAATTTAAAACGACATTTTTTTTAACCGCGAGATTTGTTTCATCGCGCCCACGCCACTTGGAAAATGTCGAATTCATATGATATAGAAATATACGGAATGGGACTCACGAGAACTCCTCCGAAATATGCAAAATAGAATTTTCTAGCGCGACGGGTCGGAGAGATGCGAATATTTCTGCACGTACACAAGAGTTCAAATTATCCTAAAATTACACCAGCACTGCGTCCCCGTATATTTTGCATCGCGCTTCCTCTCGCACGTCGCGTTGATTACATTTTATGCAAGTCTCTCACGATCATAATGCACGTTGCATTACGGTGGCATTTAGTGTATCTCCAAAGATCGTGCGGTAATTATAGTTGCAACTGCATTTTAAAACCTCTTTCACAAGATCCGCTTTATTAGTCCTATTAGAGATTGTGCGTTACCAAATGGTACATTGTATTGTAGCATAGAGCGTATAAAGCGAACGTAACGGGCTGTCTCGCGAATAAAAGTGCGACAAAAAAATTTTAATAATTCTTTGTCAGACTTTGTAACGGGCTTTGTAACATTATTAACCCAGACTGACAAATCAGCTGACAAATGTTAAAATAGTTGGTAAATATATCGATGAAGGGAGCCAGCCCCGATGACCTTGACCTTGACATATGTTGTCAAGGTCGCCCTCCTGAGTGACCTTGAAGAGGTTTTAGCCGTCGCTCGTAGTTCGTTAAAAAGTTATATGCATACAAAGTTGATTAAATAAAGCATAATTTTACGAATCATATACATGTCTTGAGAAGTACGCATGCATGGAGACATCGGGGGAAAGAAAAATAATGAACAATTCGGAACAAT
>NW_011967240.1:2564625-2567858 GCF_000949405.1 Vollenhovia emeryi | reverse complement strand
CAGTTGACGTAGCTGAAAAACGCGGTATAAGAAAGATGAATATTTTTCACTTTGTTCAGTTTTTTCGCAATATATGATATATAATTTGTGTCGTAAATCAAAGAAAAAATGTTTTATACGTACGTGTTACATACAAGATGTACATAGCATTCTATTTTTTAATTATTTTACTCTCTAATATAAAATAATTCCAACAACAGGTGACAGGTTTCATAATGTTATTATTATGTTGGAAGGTCGGGTATGCTAAAAAAGGGGCGCATGTTGTTATTTAGTTATATCGTCGGCATTGTACTAATTTTTTACAGCGTTAGTTAGTGCCGAAACGTGTTAGCATGTCCATAGAATAATATTAATGACCCTTCATAAGGATCGTGATAATGAATCATAGAGATGAAGGTAGTTCGTCGACGTCGTACAAGAAGAAGGAGGGCGGGAGGTGGCTAAGATTTTGAGAATAATTTGCAATATTTTTTGTACACTCTATTCACAGTGTAAATTATCGGCTTACCTTTTGCTTGACGTCAAATGTTGACAGATATAACAGAAATAATTAAGTAAAAGCCTGCGTCCACAAACAAAAGGATAGACGTCTCGTGCAGCAAATACGTGTTTTTGACGTTGTCTCCTAAGTACGTTTTGTCTTTCCACGTACTGTCACAAGGAACGACATTAAAGCTTCTATTAGTGCCCTCGTAATTCCTCACAAATATTTTCGAATCAACGATTTTCAGCTCCTATCTCCGGACGGGTATGTGCTTATTCCTCCTTTGAATCCATCTGTCGTCCGCAGTTTCCCCCATTTTTAATTGAATTTTTTCTCTCACGGGGGAAGTAATTTATCCTTTTTATCTCTGAACAGAATCGCGGATTCCAATTGAAAGAAAGTTGAACTAGTGTCTTCCCCAGATGACTGGCCGGTCACCAGGGGTGCTCCGAAACACGATAAGGTTAATACCTCAAAATCATTATCGGTCCCGATCGTTTAATGCCATGCGATAAATGAGCATGCGTATTTGTGCAAAATGCGCCTAAAGAGAACTTGCTTGACTATTTCTCATAATTTAATATTGCATTTATATTAAATTTTACAGTTTGCAGCATAATGCTCCATTGCTTTTAGAAAACAATCGAAGGAAATTAATAAAAGATATTTAATCGTGATAACATTTAAAAATGAAAATACTTATTTTGGGGGTATCATACTTATAAAAATCTCAGTTCCATTTATATTAAATAACATCTTGAAGTACAAGTATTCTATTGCAGACACTTATCCTTTATTATTCATTTTACCTTTTTCGAATGCATATTCAACATTAAAATGAACTGTTCCATTTATTCATCCTAAGACAATTTTCCTCGTAGACATAAGAGAAAAATTATTATTTTACTTCCATTTCTTCTGTACTTTTACGTTCCACCTCGGATTCAAAATTATAATCTTTCTAAGTGCATCGATTACTTATTCCAAAAATATGGTTGTCCTAACGAATCGGACAGTTTCATGGGTGAAGTGCGGACGACTTTTTGGAATTGGGGATGGGCACGAGTTTGCGGCAGTTCGGTTACTGAAAACGAAAAGGGAACCGCGAATGGACTCGCGCACCGGATGAAAAATGAGCCGCGGAACAATACGAAATCGGCGAAATGAATTAAACGTGCGCGGGGGAGTCTTTTTTCCCGGACAATGGCCATTTCCGCGACGTTCGCGAGGAATTAGGGCGAAAAAAGGTAAAAAGTAGTCACGGCGATGGTTATCTGCTAATAAACCACACGTTGTGTCATTATTGCGAATGATTTCGGTTTAATTATTGACGATTTGACCGAATCTCTTTCGGGATTGAATTATGCGTATGCGTAAAAAAGATGTGCAGGAAAGGCAAGATATTTTGGATACCTTTATCCAATTAATTTGTTTAATCGGACTGCATATGTTTAAATCTTGCGTGAAACGATATACTTGACTTAAGCCATTTAAGTCCTAAGCCCGTCGTATGCAAGTATGACACGCAGAGAATGAAAATCCATCTCGGCGCGCGAGTTGCGGTGTGTATCGAGGAGATTGAGGGAGTTGAGAAGGTACAATGAAGACCGTGTGAGAAGATACAAAGTGGAAAAAGCTAGCGAGGAAATAATAATGGAGAATAGAGCACGGAGACGAGGTGCAATAAAGCGGTGAAACAAAAAGGGAAAAAAAGGTGCTCTCCAAAGAGAGCGGAGCAGAAAATAAAAACGAAAGAATGAGAACTAGATTGACATGGGAGAGAGGAAGAGAGAGAGAGAGAGAGAGAGGGAATGAATGCGATTGTAGAGAGACTAACAGAGGTAGCGTCAGTGCGAGATGAGAGGCCGGTATGAAACTCGACGGAATAAGAGAAATGGCGGTATATAACAAAGCTAAGGCGCGAGCGGGTAGGAATTAAGAAATATCATATTCACAAGAGGATGGCGAGAGGCGATAAGGGGATAAAACGAGAAAAATGAGTAGCGCGAATAAACGTATGCCTGCATATGCACGCAGGTGTCTCTACAAAGGATAACAAAAGAGCCGGGGCGTAATGAGAGAGAAGGCAACGCGACGAAAGCACGCTACGGGATACCGTAGGAGCAACAACGGCGGAAAGTAGAAGGGAAATCGGTAAAATTACGCGCATAGAGATCGAGAGGAAGATGATAAGGCTGGAGTAAAGTTTGTGAAAGTAGAGGTGGAGGAAGGTGAAGGCACACAGAAACGTTGTTTAGTACCAGGCGTCAAGAAGGGACAATGTTAAGCGATAAAAAAAGCTATAAAGTATAAGAGAAAGCCAACGACTTTTATCTTCAAAGGTAATGGCGTTGCTAGCATTTTTTAATCGCATAACCGATACCTCGCCACATTTTATACAAGTTGAATTGAACTTTGCATGTAGAATAATCCCACAATTATTACATATTCGTCCATTACTGATGCAAATACATTTTCACGTACGGTAGTTAAATGTGTAATGAAGCGGAACAATATATTGCGCTATGATGTACAGAACTGAAAGGATTAATTAGTACGCCTTGGGTACATCCCGTCAGCCATGGTTAACTAGCCATGGATGGCGCGTAATGCTCATTTTAGCCATATGATAAAGAGAGAAAAAGGTTAATTTAATTAAAGTTAATGATGGCGTCGGCCAATTTTTAGCTAAAAGTCCGTATGTTAAATAGTTCAAAAATAAGATAATATTAAAAACAGCAAAAAT
>NW_011967240.1:2539108-2564525 GCF_000949405.1 Vollenhovia emeryi | reverse complement strand
TCAAGGTCAAACCTATGGTACCATCTTATGTCCCCCTCGAAACCATACAACTTTTGTCTGAAACATTTTTTCATATCTCTTTTAGTTTTTTAAAAAATCGACTGTATAAATTAAAATGGCCCACCCTGTATATCGTACAGATAATTTAGAATACGTACAAAACAGACTAGTATATATCTTTCTAGATCTTGAATTTCATTGTTAATTAAAATCCGCACCTTGTGATTATTTTATTTAAGTACAACAATCAATGAAAAGTTGGTCGATTTAGTCCCATTATCAAATCGTTCCTTATTCTAAGCGATGTGAAAATCGCGTGCTTCTTTTGTTAAAACGTAGACATAAAAACTGGATACTCTCACAACAATCTCCATTCCCTGATTTGAAAATGGCAATAGCGTATTAACCGTACGTTACGGCAGGATAATGATACAGTAAGCCATTACGCGAACATGCTTGCGATGTATCCGAGATAGAGACGTTTCGTGCGATAGCGGGAAGCAACTGAGTTCCGAAGAGTCTTTGTAAAGATATTAGGTGGCAAGATTTCGGGCAAGCACGGAAACCCCATCAACTTGGTGCTCGTAAATTTTCTTAGGGAGCTGCGGAAACTCCACTCGGTAGGCCTACATAAGAATATACTGTAGCCCGAGTTGTGTGCTTTCAATCCACCGCGAGACTTTCTTCCCTTGACTGCTCGATCCCTCTCTTACGTGCCTTCGTGGTCCTATCTTTTGCAAATAGAAGTAAACGCAAACGGCACCCTCTCCCGAAATAAACATGTCAGCTTTTAATTTACTCGTACAGTAGCGGAAAGTCCCTTATTATGAGATAACGGAGTGTCTGCTAAATTAATAGGCATCATCTGTTGGTTCCACCATGAATTTATTGCCCTTGGAGTGAAATCTCTCTGTTTAGTGGAAAATTGTTTGTTAGATCGTGTAATAGTTGCGAAAAAAGATTCGCAATTGAATTTGGACGTTGAAAACCTTCTATCTCACATTAGAATCCCATCTCATGATAGAGGACTTTCCTCCATATTACTCGAATTTCATTTCTCTCAAAAATTCAGTACGGTGTGTGATTTATTCAAAATAAGTAAATTTTCTTATTGTCTCTTAAAATATAACAGGGAATAATTTGATAAAAATACAGGATAATATAAAAATCTCAATACTTTATTAGTAAAGTAATGTATGTATAATAAAGGAGAAAAGAATGAATGTGACCGTAAAGTAAGTAATTATAAAGAATCAATCAACAAACATCTCTTTTGCTAAAAATTTTTACGTTTGTTGTTTTCGCAATTTGTTTATTCACGCATTAGATATTGTCTTTTCTGTATACATTTTATACGTAATATTAGTTTGCATATAATTATATACATATATAAATTATATACAAATTTTAATAACATTTCTTCATTTTCAAGATACCTTTATGTTAAATTTTTCCAATGAATCCTGCATTAAAAAGGCATAAACGTCTCCGCGAGATATCCAGTGCGATATGGCTGCTCGATATTCGCAGACGTATACTTTCTTCGGTTCTGAGTACGTAAAAATTATACTTCCGCAAAGTTTCGTGTTAACGTGCCGCTCAGATCGGAACTTTTCTACGGCCCGCGGCTATGCTCAATAAGTCTTCTCTTTTGGGCTGGTAATTTTTCTCTAGTATACAGAGTGCCCCAAGTTTGCTGCACCTCTTTTCATAATTATAGATCGATTGACTAACTCGAAAAAGACATAGCTTTCTAATAAAAATTTCATTGAACATCTTCTTAGTTATAATATGCAATAATACATGAAATAACTATGCTAAAACCAATAATTAAGATTTCGCTAAAGTAAATAAAAATTAATTAAATAACAGAGATTTAATGAAACACGAAACATGAAACATTTTCTAATTCTTTACGCGCGACTCAAAAATTAGTAGCCTCAAGAAAAAATTAATACCGAATTGATCAAAAATTTGTAGATGAAAAGAAATGTAGCGAGAACTCGAGCCACTCTGCTTAAACACACGGACGCGCGCGTACGCGGAAGCGGACGCACGTTCAGCGATCTTTAAGAATTTTCCCGTGGAAAATGTTAGCGAATCGTCGTGGATAAACGCAAAAAGACCGCCGTGAATTCACACTCTTGCACTTTTTCGCGTGAAAATATTGGCTACGCAAGCGTTGAAACATTCACGCGAAATATAGTGGACATCATATCCTCCATTCGCCGTTTATTGTCGTCGATAAATTGCCACGTTATTGTCCGTGTGAATAGACTCCTCTTAAAGAATTGCCATATTCATGTCGTTTTATTGTTCTTACTTATCGGAAAATTATAAATGCAATATAACCAGAATATGTTAAGGTAAACACATTAATTGCTATAAATTAAATAAATTAACCTAATTAACTTTATTAATTAAATATACTTTCGATAGATTTTGATTATAAAATAAAATATGAGAATGTAAAACTAAAATAATGCAAATTACTCTGTTTAATGAAATTAATTTAAACATTAATTTAAAGTTATTGATAATAACATACATTATTTTAATCTTTCAGCAAATCCATTTTAACAATTACTTTACTATGTACCCCTAAATTGTATGATTTATGGAATAAGATACGCGATACATCTCTTTAAACTGTAGTACCCGCGTTGTATCGTTTTATGGGTAATTATGTTTCGTCAATATTGTCAATCAGTCGCTGGCTTTGACTGTCGCCAATTTGTTCGTGTATGTCATTATCAATACCACGTTCTAACGTTACGATAATATTGGCTAGACGTAGCCTAACATATTCAAACCTGTTCATTTGCGACATTAGACACCCATATTCCATCAATATTGACACATTGTTGAATAAACATTATGAGCAATGAAACCTTTCTACTGCTATTCGATATCAAATTGCATCGACGGAAATGGAATCATTTTCATTTGAATATATAATAATTCTGCCTACAATAATATAGCGCACAATGCATTACAGTCTACACTGTTTAAGTTTTATGCACTTAATTTAAATACTTTTAATATTCGATGTACCGAAATAAGGAACGTCTTACATGTTATTTCTATCGATCGAAAATTCGTCGGAAGAGTTGCATTTCTTGGTGTCGCATAAAAATGAGCCTTCAGAATCGAGAAATTATTGTTGCTACGCTACCACCATTGAAACTACAACGCAGAATCGAATGAAGACGGAGCTACAAGAACAAATTCGAAGTCGATATCGAGTTCCTCCTGTCTTCCAGCCTGAATAACATGCATTAGCCTTTCGCGAGATTAGAGAGGAATTCGAGAGAGCGGATGGTGAAAGAGGAAGGGATGATAAAGGAAGGGAATAGAAGAAGTAGAAGAAGGAAGAAGAGGTACCAGGCGGCGGGAGGAAAAGAATCCGAAAGAGGTGGGACGGGGAACGGAAGGACAGTACGGATTAGCATATTATTTACGCGCGACATCCCTCAGTCACAGGGGCGAGGATCCGAGAACAGAATCGGCTAAACTTTAAATCTCCTGCCCGAATAATACCTCGTGCTCTGGCCACTCGGCGCGTCTCACCTCATTAAAGCGCGAGATGCCCGGGAATTCCCCGGTCGTTCGAACGCGCCACCCTCGCCCGTCCACCGTTGCTCCCGAGGGACACGACGGGGCACGTACACGAGACCCCCGTCACGGGACGCTGCAAGAAAGTCGCGCGTTCATTTCGAGTCTAATTTACCGTGCGGAAATCGTGGCGAATGTCATTATATAGGACGGTGGTATATATGTGGCAGTCGCGGCGTTACGTGGCCGTCAGACGAGCGAAGGGCTTGAAATGCAGAGTGGAGAACCCCGAGATCGAACGGGAGACCGAGGAATTAACGTTTCGCCTGTGCCTAACGAGGTAAATAGGATTATATCGTGCAATATCGATTGCTCGATAGTTACACCGCGGATGCTGTGTGCAACAGGATGCGTGATCTGTGGAAACGACGAGATGGACAAACGTCGCAATAGCGCAAAGGACCGTGATAACAAGCGTTAGTTGTGTCTGTCAGAAATGGCTTCTTTATGAAAATGACCATTTCTTCCTCTGAACGTTCAACTGATTTAAAATCAAATTTTCCTTAATATATTAAACGTTGGCTTCGAGCACGAGGTAGACAATGAAATATAAAAGACGTAGAAAATGTGTGTAATTATAAAAGGCCACCTTAGACTGCCTATAATTCATGCCAGAATTCAGAACAGGATTCTAGTTGTAACTTTACACGTGCTACATGATACAAAAATATTTGAGAAACCATAATACCCGCATATGTATATAATGTATAAAATAAGCACGTATACGCCAAAGTGCACGCATATAAAATTAGAAATAGGATACTCTCTTATTCCGAATTAGGTCGTTTCAAGAGTGAGCTTCGAATAATTTTTACTTTGAAACTTTCATTTATCTGATTAGACATAATATCAAAGTCGCAATGCACAGTTCCATTGCAAATATACGCGTACAGTCACTATCACTTAAATTAATTAAGTTGAATTTAATTGAATTTAATTGAATTTGCTTCTAAGTAATTTCGACCGAAATAGGACGTTCTGATAGGAGGAATGCCTCATATTACTATAAAACCGCTGATTTAATTTTCAACAAACAAAAATTAGAGGAGATACCGAAGTACGTACGGTAATTACTGTAGGATGCAACCGTATAAAGCGCATTAAGACAAAGTGACACATGAATAATTTCAAATCGTTCGTTTTCCTGCTTCGTCTTCGTTACGGTGCACGTCAAGTTGCATTAACACAGCGCTTTATTTAGAATCTTAATGACGGACAATTACCACGTAACGATCTCGGCGAAGCACAAATGGTATCCGCAGCATCACGCTGTAGTGCTCCACGCTGTAGTTATAACGATCGTGTAAGCTGTAAAAGGTTTACAGCGCATTAATTGAAAATAGCTGGTATCTAATACTTTTCACTGCGCTAAAATATCACTTGACAAAAGAACACGAAGGCTATTAGAGTTAAGGGAAAGCGGGGGGGAAAAAAAAGTGTAAGAACACTTAATCTGAGAGGAGAGAGCGACTGTATATACGGCGGTACTCGAAAGGGCAGTTTATCGCCGTCCCGAGGCTTCTTGCCAACGCTATAGGTGCTAACGAAAAAGCGTAGTGTGATGTGAGCTTAACTTCCGCATTAGGCGCCGCCGCGTCAAGGGTACACATGCGCTCCTAATTAATCCAGAACAGGTCTCCTGACGAGCTGCAATCATATTAATCGACATCGTCCTCCGCCCCGAAACCTGAGCAGCGCGACGCACTTTATACTTAGCCGCCAAATTACGGTAAACAATTACGGTCTGATACGAGCGGCGATCGAGCAATTATTATAAAAGCCCACTCGCTATCAATCACCACCACGGCTGATAACGCCCGATAACTAACCCGTCCCGTTTCGAAAGGTCGAGCCACGCCTATCGGATCGCCCATTATTTACCCTGTTAAAAAGAAATTATTTAGTTGTCGTGAGACGAATGGTAAGCAGCCAATATATTTTCGAACGTGACGAACAGACGGAATTAAAGCTATAGCCTCGCATTCGACGCATTTCTGAATGCCTCGGAATCTCATAATTACGATCGAACGACTTGCCGCGTTGAGATCAGTAATTAAATTACTTTGCAAATTTTAATTTACAAAACTGTAGCGTGAACAGTATTTTTAATAGAACGCTATTGTTCTAGAAATGACTTAATTCACCGTTAAATCCGCGGACTATAGAAGTTAGTTCATACGGCGAAAGCGACTTTGAAAAGGAATCTTTAACTATCGTTATAGTATTTTTCTATCTACTTAAAAAAATATCGCTATGTGAAAGTACATATAAAATACCTGCTACGGAATAGTCAACGTATTATTGTGCAGTTAGAGAAAAGTAGATTAAAGACATATATTTGAGTAAGAGTATGCGAGGATCGTTTCGTAAGGATACACAGTAAACGGCAAATGTAAGTCAAACAAATACGATGCAGTTATTGTATCGTCGTACGTCTCAAATCTCCTGAAATATTCCGAGCGTTGACGTCTTTCAGGATTTTCGAGTCTGCCGGATTTGGAATTCGCAAGGTATTCGAAGTTACATTGTAAATATCGCGGAGATGTAATATTATATGCATTCGAAAAGGGTTTGAGATCTATATAGGAATTCGTGTAATCTGCCTTGCGTTGGTCTCTCGAGTTTACAACAGAACCAATTATGCCAGTGGGACAGTGTGCATCGATGTGACGAGCCTTTTACATTTCGCACCTCTGCATCCGTCAAGTTTTTGCGGTTTTACGTTACGCGAGAAAAATCGGAATTATTAAAAGCATGGCATCGATCACACGAGACCTGTTGATAGGTAGCCTATATATGTATGCGGTGCACCCGTGTACATTGAGTGTCTCTGATAAATTGCGTCAACTTCTATCTCGACGAGTCTCTAGACAAACAGCCTCCAGCAACACCATTGTAGGGCTGAAGAAAATGTAGGTATAATGAAATCTCCGATGCACTTAAAGTACTTTGCGTACGGAAATTAAAAAATTCGTAGCTCTCTCTTCGGATTATTATTATTTACTGTAAAGTGCTTTTAACACGCACGTGTCCTCATTAAAGAGACGAATTGAATTGCGCCAAGTTCTGAACATGGTAATACAATGCTTTCTATAGGAGATTTCTCCGAGATTTCGCTATTTCGGATATTAAAGATGAGATCGATACGCGTTTTGTAGAAATTTCGCAAAATCGAGGACACGAAGGCGAACGAAAAGAGACGAAGAGTAGACTCGCCGCGAATTTGCCGGACTTTCATCTTCGTTGCGACGACAGAGTCACATATTGCTCGCTATTGTTTCATTACTGAATGCACGTTGCCCATCACAACGCGATTGCTTCGCTTTAATATCGCGGCTTAATATTCAAAGCTTGCGCCGCGCTCGACTCGCGCGGGCCATCCTCTCGCAGCCCGGGCAAGTCGAAATGGTATTTATGTCCTCGTGCTACCCGCGTCGCGACGATATTTCCGCCTCCTTCACGTTCCATGTTGCCCCATTGGGTAATGGAACATATTCCGAGGCGCGACGTTTCGCGGATGATTCCAGGTGGAAACGCTGAACCGAGCGCTTTTTTCGAGGCGTAGCTTCATCTGCGCCATTTTTATGCTGTTTTGGAGGCAGCGTCTCGCCGCGCATCTCAATGCACCAGTTCCATCTCTTGTTCGAAACGTCTTATTCGGTCTTATTTCCTGCAGCCGCAAGTCGATTATCCCAAGATATACGGGATTTCCATTCCGCTGCACTTCTATTATTTGCAATAACGTCTCTTTCTATTATGTTCGTGAATTACGATCGGCAAAATTAGTTTCAAGTATGTTTATGTCATACAATTTCAACGCTGCCTTGCCCCACGGAGATGTGCCTTTATGCTCGCGGTAATGGGGCGAGTTGATAAATGTAGAGGTGTGTGAAGGACCATATTTAATTAAAGAAATTTGTGTGAACGATCATTTTGCAACCACTTAACTTGCAGGAAATTTAACAAATAATCAAATCAGTTTGCTGCAGCGGGCTTTTCCGATCGTCAGATTAATAGTCGACGCTATTTTACAAGTAAATAAGCATAGCAAATTTCATCTCTCGAATACATTTGCCGCCGTTTTTATTGTTAATATCGAAACTATTTAACTTTTTACTTCCATATTGAACGAAATTCGAAATCCGGTTTCGAGGATTCGTCGAAAAGTTTTGGAAAGTAGACGAATTTTCGCGAAATCCCGAGCGCGTGAGTGGCCAGTTTAAGCGGAAACCGTGCCCAATACAAACGCACATGTATATTCGAGCAGGATTCAGGAACGATTCGATTCGACTTTATGCAGTCGACATATCGCTGTTGCATGAAAATTTTAACGGAAGCCGCGCGCGACGACAATGAATTTTCGATGGGTAGCGTCCGACGAAACGCGGTGTCAAAGTGATCCGTTTATCGTTTCAACATTTCTAAAAGCAAGATCCTGAGCGAAGATATTCCCCGCGTTAAGAATATCTTCGTGATTTATGGTTCGATCGGTGCATGCGGTTCGAGTTGAGGGTATCGGGATAATAAACAGAAAAGTACCAGAGATGGGAAGACCCAAAGGGAAAACATTCCAGATAGGAGAGCCATGGTCGCACTTTCAGAACGAAAGTTACAAACTGAGTTGGATCCGGGGACTGAATATTAATACACTATACACACCGCACGAGTCTATTCTCATTCGTCTATCAGATACTCTAGAGACAATCCGATTAAGCTCATAATTTTTTTAAATATGTACGCAGTTTTTTTCTAAAATATTTCACGGTAGTATATAAAACGCGTTGGATAAAAATGGTTCGTTGTATTAAAATGAAAAGAACATCTTTTTAAATTTATATCATTATACGTTTCGTGATATACAGGTAACGTATTGAATTAATTATCTGAGTTTTGCCTGCAAAGTAATTACGTGTTCTTCAAAAAATGCTTGAAAATCTACTCGCATCACAAGAAAATGAACAGCGCGATGACAGGTTTATAATCCAGTTTAATAATTTCTACTCTAGATGAAGATATATTTCAAATTATTTTTAATTGTTAAAAAATTATTATGATTCGTAAAAATCTAAGAGATGAGAAAAATATTGTAATACAGGGACTGCCAGTAGCGATAAAGCATCTCGCCTTATCATTTCATTCGGCATATCACAATTTGTAGCATAAATCGAGATCATAGACAGTGTTTCGTTAGAAGGTTCAAAGAACGCAACTTTCGTTCGGTCATCTTAATCCGCAAAATCATTTGATCAATGTGAAGCTCGGTGGTCGTTATCGACCAGCATTGAATCACCCTGCGGCTGACGGAGCCACGCCGAATCACGATAATTCGTCGCGGGTAACCACGGTGGATCGGGTCGCCAAGATAGAGACAGTGGAAACGTCATCGCTACGTCGTAAGAATGGAGGTGGATGGAGAATATGGCTTACTCCACTTCGGTCTACTCTAGGAGAGCTCGTAGAGATAAGCCACCGCCCTGGTACCTACGTCGAACATGATGGCAGACGTACACAAACGTACATCCGCACACACGTACGGACACTTATGCGCGGATAACGTGCACCCGAGGATACGTGCACGCACGAAAGGGACACGAGTCGTCGTCAACCATCTCGGTGTTTCGCGGAAATTTTTTCAAATGGCGCGGGATGTACATTCTTAATTGACAAGGCAATATTATCTCGAATCAGCGATCAGTTGGCGCGTGTCCTTTGAGCGATATACTACATGACTTGGAAAATACATCTCGGAATACCTACCTGTATATCGTATGTTTAGATATTTGCCAAATAGTAGTTGATTGCCTCAGATCCCGTAATGCGTTTAAATAAAACTCTTACCCGCAGTGGAATTTGTGTTTATGACAGAATAGCAGTCAGAAATATATTATGTACCTGTGCTGAACATCTTTTTGGACCCAAACCTAATTCGGAAATAATTAAAGTTAATTTTTCAAGAATTTGAGAGAGACGATTCGCTCGATTTTCTGATGCATCAGAAGACATGCTATTTTCTGATAACCGCGATCGTCTATCTGCGATCTTTAATCCGTAAGACATTTAGAATTTACATTAGGATTCAAGATACTTTAAATCGAGTCTACATATATTGCATAATATGTATATCATAATTCCCGTGCGGTTCGGAATTCACCATAAACTGTGGACACTACGGCAATGACTGTAGCACTCCCGTGTGATTCGGAGAATGCAGAATGCATTGTATGTTTTGAACCGATGACTGTGTAGCGGTCCAAGATACAAATACAACACAGCACGTATCATCTCAGAGCGCTCAGGGACATAGATATGTTGCCGCGTGATGTCGATACAATATTGCATAGTGCAAAGAGTAAAGAATTCTTCACGCCGTTCTTCTCCTATTTTTGATGAAATCGCATGAACGAAATTTCGCAACGTTACCTGAGCTCGAATCATCCCTCTGTAAAAATTCACATTTATTGTGCTTAAGCAGAAATGCTTCTGGTTTAACAGAAAGGCAGGTTTATTTGAAAAAATGCAGATGCTCTTAGATTTTGAAAATAATTCATTTGACTTCACCAGTCTCATGTTAATACAAGGAAAGAAAACATCATATATCAAAAGACGTCTCCCACTCGCAATGTGATTTATCATATTATTCCAAACACAAAACTTGTGTGCGTCTATCCGGTTTTTCATTTTCTGGTTAAATGTTAACCAGAGGTTAGTCGATTACTTGTCTCTGTTTAGATAATAATTTAGAAAAAGATGGAGACTCGACTAACTTCTGGTTAACAGTTAGCCAAAACATGAAAAACAGGGCCCAATTGGAAGACTTACTTCTCTCTTCATGTCGATACGCGTGCGCATCGAACGATTAAATGTGACAATTTGGAAGAACGACTTCCACCGTGAACGAACAGCAGAATAGGAACATCTGTACTCTCACATGGTGCATGCTCGTACAAGCACCACTGAGTTTAATTCTTATTTATTTTTTCCCGAAATTGGAATTTATACTTATCGCGTATCAGATTCTTTTGTTTACTTATTTATTTAGGGAAGAAGTGAATTTCCATCTCGGGAAAGAGGGACGATAAACAAAACTATATATGTTTCATGTAGAATACATACCGCTCGCCTTCAAATGCGCATATATACTTTAGTTTGAGTTATTTTTATTTCTGCGGGAATCCGTGCTGAACCCGTCTCACGCGCGCGGATCTTTCTATATTTAATATTTTAAATCCCAAGTGACGCGGACGCCGAAGCGCTTCGGGATACAATCCCTGTTTCGGTGGAATAATAAAAAAAGGGTCCTACATTTGATGTTTGTTTGACAACATTTAGGTCGGCCAGAATGTATATTTCACACACGCATGCATATATGCGTAACTTGAAGTAGACACTTCTTTCCTCTTCCTCATTCGTCTTCTTCAAATTACTCCAGCGACTCTTTCTGGCTATCTTTTAAGAGATTCTTCTTAGAGACCTTTACATAACACGAAGACGGAAATAGCTTGATACGCTATCACTCCGGCGACATATATCCGTCGGGATTTCGAAGGTTGTCTCTATACGCGGGCGCATGATAAATAAATCTGCTTATTGACTTCTCCCCTGACACTCGCTTATCTTCTTCCGTCGCGTATCTCACGCCTCTTTCTCGCAATCTCTGACTTTGAAACAGTTGTACATTTTGTAAAATGTGGTAAGATTACGCCGACATATCATCTCTCTAGACGCTAGAAGCTCCAAATTCATATCTAACGTCATATGTGATTGATTTTCACTTTGATTCTTATTTGTTTTTGAAGATCGCTTGCGGTAAATCATAGCTTTGTTCTCTGTAGTTGTACTGTGTACTCTTGAAAGTTTGCATTTAAAATTAACTCAGTTTATAATTAGACATTATGTGAATGGAAAAAGAGAAAGGATGAACTGTACAAAAAGTTCAGTTACAAAGAACAAATTCATCTTCATTAAGTTATAAACATATAAAAGCATAAGAAAAGTATGAAAAATGTCAGAAAACAACTGATTTATATTCGTAGTAAATACCTCTTGTACGTGAGGTTATTTTTCCAACGAAAAATTCATGAATGATTTAATTTCATGTTAAAATTTAATCGACTAGAATTTTCATATTGCTCAGGCTGCTTAAATTAATGATTATTACAAGCAAAAATGAATCTTGACGCGGCAATACGTCAAAGTTAGATTTCGTCAGTGCTTTGGGTATCCGAGCTGACGCTGTGTAGTACATTTCACGAATAATTTTATTTGTCAAGATTCTTAAAAGATTCGCTGGGCACGTCAGTTTCGAGCCTAGTTTACGAAAGTTTTACGATGATAATTGAAGACCGTAACATTTCCGATATATTTCGAGGATACTTGAAATATTCTAAATTTGTAAAACTAAAAGTGAAGACACTTTTTGAACTTCCTTATCGATTACTTCCTCGAGATACATCCTTGTAATTCCAATCTAAACAGTTCTATGCAAACGTGCGTGAATATCCAATGTTTTAAGTAACAAAGTTTGACAATTAGTGCACTTAGGCTATTAACTTCGTTATATGTATATAATTAAATTGAAATTGAGCAAAAACTATAACAATATATAAAATAAGAAAACTTTATTCGTAATTATGTTTGTAAAATATTAATTTCCTCAGGGGAAATGTAAAATTTTCATTATTGCTAACATAACTGTATGTGTGTGTTTACGCATGCATATACATATATTAAAGATTACGTGCAACGATAATATAGAATTGACTAAAATCAGTTTCGCAAACACTTTTTAAATATATTTTCGGCGATTTATGTCATCGATAGATTAATACTTTTACTGTCAATACTGTTTTATTATTTCCAAAATAATGTAAATCTTTTAAAATTTATATTATAGAATTGTTAGCTTTCCGTCGCCATTCAATTTCTCGATCGAGCACATTTTCTAATTAAACGTGTTGGCATTTGCATTGGACTAAGCCTCGAAGTCTTTAATTCCACCTACTTACGTTGCTTTCAAACCACGACGGGAGTCTCACGCAAGCGTCTTTAAGCCATCCGCTTTTATTCCTCCACGGCATCGTCTTGGTCGAACTATCGAGCATACGAAAGCGACCGGTGCATCTGCCAACCTTTCCGTAGGTTTTCAAGGCAACAACCGGATGTAACCATACGCGGTTTCACGATCCTCGTATAACTGTTACGACTCGTACGCGCTTCTTGAAAATGCGTTCCTGCTTTCCTCTCTTTAGCCGACACGAGGAGTTTTACTTGGAAACAAAATTGCCGTATTGTTAGTATCTTATGCATGAAAATCGGCGTGCAACCGTCATTTCGTTAAAAAATTTGAATCATAATCATAGATACATTATCGAATGACTAAACATAAAAGAATTAGTTTGTTCTAGATAAATTTACAGCCCTAAAAGAACATTACTGACTATATTAACAGATTGTCCGCAATAGTTTGTTCTACATATCGTCGGGCTAATTAGAAAACTTTCTAACTCCAATTTTTGACAAAAATGAGGTATTTATTTCGGCCAATTTAACTTGAGATTTTGTATCGTTTAGAAAAATGGTTGAACAGTAAGTTTGCAATAAAAAGTAAATCTTGTAAAACAAATCTTCTATCTCCCTACTGATTCTCCGACCTCCTAATTCCATGGTTATCCGAAGTTACGTGAGTTTGTAAGTCGGAAGGTTTTCTAAAATTAGGCCGATAATATATAGAAAATTATAAGAAAATAAGAAACTAATAAAGAAATCAAGACTTTCCCTTGTATAAATAATTGATGAAGTTATAATGAATGAGAGCTCGCGCTGATTACATTAATTAATTACGTTAATTGCATCGGCTAAATCAACGAATATGCAAACATAGTAGAAACTACGTCTCGCAGTGCATACATGGAGAAAATGCGCTTCTCACAGATTTCTCATTCGCACGTTATGTCATTGTGAAATTCTTCTTGTCGTCCTGCGAAACATTGTCGGGTATTAACGGTGACATGCTGTTTTAACGTGAATTGGACTTTAACGTCCGATTCCTAACGTCTGTCTCGGTTCCGTGCCGTCACTTGCGTTTTAACTTTTCTCGTGTTCTGCGGAAAATGCGGAAAACTCGTCGCGTCCCAAAAGACTACTATGTATATCCAGCGAAATTTGCTCCGAGAAAGGAGACCCTCGAATAAGATGATCTCCGAATCAAATCTATATTTACGTATATGTATACCGTTATTAAATCAGACGTATCGTACTTAAATGAAAGTTGCACTGCAAGTCACATTTAGTTGTACCAATATAGTCTCGATTTGTAGCTAATTAAAAAATGACAGATTTAAAAGCGTATTATTCTCCAGTTCGATATACATATCGTATTAAAATGAAAACTAAAAATACATAACGTTTATTTCCACTAAGAAGATCTCGATTTGTAGCTAATTAAACGTCTATAGATAAAGGGAAAAATGCGAAAAATAGGAGACGTCCCGTGTCTCTTATTTACATTTCGTTAAATTGTTAGTTTAAATCCTTCGTTCATTTACAACGTTGCAACATGTTTTTTATACTAACGATTTTTCCTACGACACGATATAAATTTCGTTCTCTTTTTGTGTTTCTCTGCTTTTTCGTCGGACCATCGTTACGAAACGCGAAAGACCGCGTTTATCTTCCACGTCGGCGGCGACCGCGTTAAACTCGCGTCCCTGAGAGCTTATACAAACATGCGAGGGGGACAAGATATCAAGCAGGATATACGTCGCGCTTTCCCACCCTCGTTGGATAGGAGTCAACGAGTAAACTTCAAACGTATCGCAGGCTGTTAGCAACGGATGAAATTGTCTTGCGCGGTCGTGGGCCGATTAGGTCCCACCTTCTCGCGATGGCAAATGTTATCTATTTAATTTCCTTTTCTCGAGCCTGAGACAAGCTCCCCCTATCTCGGGGGATTTGTTCAACTCCCAGAAGGGTCGATGAGTATTTTCGCTTCTGTTCTGCCGCCGTCTTCCGTGACCTCGCGGAGAGAATTGAACGTCCCGGGTATCTTGTCGAAAATTTGCAAGTGCACAGCTGTTTTAACTGCTCAATGATGTCACGCCCGAGTACGACATGCCGCGGTAATGCCTTCCATTTATTCGAAATAAATACCAGTTTTTTCTCAAAAAAGGATTTTGTCACGGGCGATTATTCAATGTTTGTTTTCTGTAGAGTTGATTGAGTTTGCTGTAGTTAATAAAGACTAACAGCTTTTCCGATATTTGCTTATGAAAACGTATGGTGGAATCGATTTAATCGGTTGGTTGATATTCCGCGAGCATATGCGCGCTCATCGATGTGCACACGTATAGTTTCCGATATTCATTTTGCAAAGATGCAGATCAGGCGCTATTGGCTCTGGCGAAACATTCAATTTTTGCGAGAAAGTCGACGAGCGGTCTTCTCTCTCTTGAATATTCGTTCTTTACTTGGATAAAAATCCAAATCTTCCATACACGGTCAACGTAATTTGTTTGAAACATGCATGGATTTGCTAGTCTTGTTTTATTAATTTAATTAAGTTCTTATTGACGTAAAGCTTTGCGCTAGGTGGCTCATTTTCGTGACTGTACATGTGATATTTATTTATTCATTTATTAGCGTACATCCATGCACTAAAAATACCATCTCAAATATTTGCATCTCTATTACGGTATTTTTCATTTACCTGTTTTCGTTGTAGCGGGTTATATTTTATCACAGACGAGTTGTCAAAAAAAAAAAAGAGGATCAAGCGTTTCATCTTCTCTGGTCAGCATATTAAAAATGTCCCGAAAAATAGCACCTTTTCTCGATTAAAACTGATAAAACGTTGCACATAATCTGTCTATTTAAAAAGAAATGTTCTCTGTATATCTCGAAAAGTGATATCGCAAGTTAGTATTTCAAAATGAAAGATGCACCAAATTTCGAGATAGAATTTAATAATAGGTACGTTACGCTCACCGAATATTCGTATACCTACATGCGATATTACACAGCATTGATCGAGATAGTAAAAATTTTTTACACGTCAGACACTTTATTTTCCCGTAAAAATAGAAGGGGATTGAGGTCAGTTTACTTCGTTCAAGTTAAAAACAAGAAATCTGACAGGACATATTAAATTGCGTAATTTCTTATTTAAAAAAGGAAAAACGTGAAAAGTAGGCCAAATATAAATAAAAAATCAATATGAAACATATTTCTGTTGATCAGTGTAACTTAACTTGGACAGACGTTTCGTACGGCAGCGTATAATGTGAAGTGTTCGCGCGAAGAAGCACGGGAATGCGTGATTTACTTTACAGCCGGGAATGATACCGGGCGGAATGTAATACGATGTCCGAGTCACTATTGTGATAAGTTAATCACGAGTCGGAGAGTGCGGAATTCCAAGGGTAAATTTTCCAGCAGGTATGAAAGTGCTGCCGGATGCGAGCACGGGCGTGTTTACCCTCGGAGTTTGCGACTTGATAATACGCCATTGGCTTGTTATAACGGCGGGCCGACGTGCATCACGACGGCCCCGAGAAACGTCCCGTAGCTTCAATAAGATAGCTTTAACTCTACGGTCTACGGATTTGCGAAGCTATTCTTAGCTGCAAACAAAGCCGGGAAAATTTGGTAAAAGAGAGAAAAATATCTTCCGTAATTAAATTAAAGAAGACAGTATTGCCGATGTAACGTGTGGCAGAATAAATACTAAAATTGACGATTACGGAAAAGAGGAAAGGAAGGAATTGTTACAAGTAACGTTAATATCTCTTTATATTCGTTGACAGATACATAAAATAATAAAAACGGATGAAAACTATCTTCAATATTTATGGAAGAGCATTAAACGATCAATTAAAATTCTCAGGAAGATCATGGTTATCAGAAATTCTTCGGATGCAACTGGATAATAAAGTTTTGGCGGCGCGAGTGACAGGTGTTTTTCGTAATAATACTAAAGAGTTATAACGTTACCGTTAAGTTCAATTGATTGTTCTTTGACGTCCCCGAGAAGATCGCTAAGCTGAGCTATCTTTCGGAATTAGTTTCCTCTTCTGCGAGTTTCAACGTAATCGCGGATATTATTTTCCCCGGCAGTTCGGAATATTATTTAAATTGGAATTACTTTTCTCATTATAACCCAGCCAAGGGGAAAATCCCTTTTCCCGCCGACTTTACTTTTGCCATTCTCGCCGTGGGAGAAAAATTTTATCCGCGACAAGTGACAACGCGATGGCGGACCTTCCGTTCTTCGGTATGTCTCGCGATTTTGGTTTCACTCACCATCGATAAACTTTGCTGGATCGCTTTCTGCATTGTATACATTGTAATTCGGCAATATCCTCGGCTGACATACGTTGTAGCTTGTGTCGCCTTAATAATCGCATTTCTGCTGAAGAATTCAATTGAAACCAATCTTGAAATGCTATCAATAAATACATAATTTTTTGCTGGATTATATTTGTATTTGGCAACATTGACACAAATTTTAAATTGACGATTTATAATTTGTACGAAATTATTAAATAAACGTTACGTAATGTTAACTCACGCACTAACCGCATTTAATTCTCAAAGTTCACTTTTACGTGTTATTTGTTGATTTTAATATCGAGGATTTTAAATTAATTAATCATTTGTCTGATTATACATTTACAATCCGCACTTGCATCGATGTATTTCGATGTCAAATTAACTTTTATTTTAATTTAAAAACAATTCTGTGAATATCTGTGAATATTATAAATATATATAATGCTTCATGGATTTATTGAAAGCAAAATTGTTTTCACATTTGTAAAAATATTGTATATTTTTTGTGAAGCGCACTATTATTTCTCCAATGATGCACTTGAATTGTATTTTTACGCCGGTTTGCATTTTCCGATTTAAACGTAATTCATCAACTAATCTTGAATTAAGAGTACAATAATAATATATGAATCGCCGAATTAAATTTATGAACCCCAGTATAATCTGATAACAGTTAATTTATCGAAATTATTTTGAAAAGCAGGAAGAAGAATATTTGACGTTTATTCCGTCACAATACATTAAATATTTCGTAGAAATAACAATTCGACTGACGTACGGTTTTGGCATTTGTTTACGCCAAATACAACGTGCCGTGTATATTAGAAATAACAAGGAAAAAGACAGAATAAAGTCCTGAAATTCAGCTTTATTTAATTTCGATTTATATTGCAATACAAACTACAAGTTATTTATAAACTACAATTTGGCTCTACTTTGAGCTATTTTCAGCGATGCAGTAATAGATAAATTAAATAACAAGAAGTAACTTACGGCCAGTAATAATGATGAGTAATATAAAGCAAATTTAGACAAAAATATGTATTATATAAATATATTATATATTACAAACAAAATTGCGACGGACGTGTTTCAATAACACTGTATCTTCATCAGTACATTATAAAGTTTAAATTAAATAATAGGCAAGCTTCGGAGATATTAATTAGAATGATTTAAATTAAGATCACATGAAAAGAATATGCCCCACACACACACACAGCTGCAACAGACTCAGCTAATGACCATATTGATAAAACCAAGTTCGTACTAATTAAAGAGTTAAGTCTGTTTGCTGAAAAAAGTAAAAAAATTATTAAAATACACGTTTATCAGCGCGAATAGGTTTATCTATTATAGATCGATGTCCAATAGATTGTCATCTCATTAAAGTGGGTCAAAATCAAGAAATTATAAGTCATAATGTACAATATAAATTTCTAATGGACATCAGTATGAAAAGTGAGAAACATACCATATAACTAAGTTAACAGACAAAAACTTGGGTCCTTTACATTATGATTTATAATTTCTCGATTTTGACCTACTTTAATGAGATGACTATCTATTGGACATCGATCTATAATAGATAAACCTATTCGCGCTGTTAAACGTGTGTTTTAATAATTTTCTGACTATTATTAATAAATGAACGTAAATCTTTAATGTAGACACGATTTCATCAATACGGACATTGGCTGAGTCTCTCGCGGTGCGCGTGCGGCATATTCTTTTCATGTGAGATTAATTTAAATCATTGCTTTCTCATTGTTTAATTTAAACTTTATAATGTGCCGATGAAGATACGACCAATAAAATTGCAATCATTTTTTCAGGAATGTCTAATAAACGTGTTCTATAAAAATCAAGTATGCTACTTGACTCTTTTTTTATTGTTCTGTTTTTGTATAAACATTAATGTAGATTAAATTGTATATTTAATCCTAGCGTTATCCATTGATTTTGTAAGTACAAAAGTTCTAAAGTTCCAAAACATACGAAATTAAATAAAAAAATAAAATAAAACATTACGTATGTACACATACATACAACAAATTCTGGTACAATATTCTGATGGAAATGTGTTTATCTTATGTTTGTCGTTTTTGTTATATTTTTTCGATGAACATTCGGTATTGATTATATAATGTTTTAAACATTTTGCGACGGCGACGAATCGACCGGTGTTTGGTATTTATTTTTTAAATGTACCCCTTGCACAGTTCTTCACTGATGATATTTTTTTTCGCTTGCGTATAACTTTGGCGCGATGGTAAAACCTGATGAAAACGATGGAGAAGTTAACGTACCCATCACCGCCAATTTAGTCGAATAAACGAGCTGCAGTCAATTCGTCCCGTAGCATGTTAGTTTCGGAAATTAAACAAATAATAATTTTGATAATTTACAAATAAAGTACAACAAAATATTTTTATCGAAAAATAATTGTGAGGAAAATTATCTCTTTCGAATCTTATGTTACTCATCCTAAATTTTTTAACTCGTCCTAAATTTTTCACTTTGTACATTTTTGAGATGAGATTCAATAGCAAATAATGGCAATGCTAATTTTAGAACAGTAACGATCGTTCGAATCGATGAAAGTAAATATATGGCACTCACATTCTATAATTTTTATTCGCTTATTTCTATATTAAAACTCCAACACATATATTTATATGTGTATATATTGTTTTTATTTATCATTAAATTTATCGTTAACTTAATTAATATAAAATTCCTAAGATTTGTGAGACATCAAATATCTTTGAAGTAGAATGCGGTTGATACATAAAGCTTTTTCAAATTCGAATCCATTTCTGATCGCATATGTATTTCCAATGTCAAAAGTGTTGAGCAAGTATATAAAAATAAACGCGACATTAATTAATATTCTAAGTGGATGTTACTGCAAATTTTTTAATTAATTTAATTAATATAATGGTCCCTTGGCGATGCATTTGTGTTTCACGAATCAAACAGAAACGTAAAAGTTTTATGCTGAATTGCCAGGGATGATTAGCCAGCAGGAGTATTTCTCCTTCTTGTCTATCTTTGAATGTACATAGCTAAAATAAATATTGATCAAAGAGTAATGAAAAATGAGTTCACACACACATACGCACATACACACACGCAATCTGACTAAAAGAATGAAGAAGACTTACATAAGATAGATTGGTGCACAGTAATGTGGTACACGAAGTAAACGTGTAAAATTATTGAATACACGTGCGATCGCACGTAATCGAAATCGAAAAGATTCTGTTTCGAATTGAATTTCAATCGGTCATAAATGAAAGTCTCGATTAAAATCCTAAATACATTTCCCTGATTTCGCGTGATTGCTAGTACAATGTAGTTAGTGTAATGTAGGTTAGTATATTAGTATACTGTCTATACTGTTATAGAGATCCAATCCCAAAACTAATTTTTATGGTTTCTAATATAGAAAAATTTTAAATAATAGAGTATAAAGATTCCACGCTAAACCAATGATCGAATATTAGCTTCTTGCTTATGAAATTTGACGTAGACATTTTTCATATCGCGAATACATTCGACAAAATGATTGCAAAGGTGCTAATTTTGTATTATCGAATATGGAAATTATAAATTAAAAATTACAAAGTAATTTTCTTGTTTTTAATTAAACGTATTTGCAAATTTTGCGTTGTGGTAAATGTTCGCTAAACTATTTCCTAATTTCGCGATATAATATTACAATGCATGTTAAAGACTATTCCTAAAGAATGTCGCGATAAATATTTGTTAAAGTCCATTCCTAAAGAATATCACGTTGTTTCCACGTACTTGGGCACAATCGCTGACTTAGCAAATGAGCCTTATCTTTGTCCCTCGTGTCAGGTGGACGTTAACGAAAGCGTCCGTACTAGTAAGGAGTCATAATCTTCATTGGGGGGATTGCTTCTCGCTGGTTCGGTGCCTCGTTGAAAATTGCAGATTCCTGTTGCAGAGCCGGAATTAGATTCGAGTCTTCTTCAACTAAACCGAATTCCTGGAAATAGTTGTTTCGGTTAAATAACAATAATCATACAATTTTAATCGAATTTATTTGATGAATAATAGCAGTGAAATGAACATGACTTTAATTATTTATTAAATAAAAAATATAATATATAAAAAGATAACAACGATAAGAATTTAGGTTAATAAATATTGAATATGTTTTATTTTATAATTTTTTATTTCTCTCCCAAAATTATTTCCAGGCATTATAAATTCTGCCAATGTAGAACATCATGCTTCATTATTAGATTATTTTACTCTCGTTTGTTTATTACAAATTATTTAATTCATATTTTTATTTATTACTTAATCAAAACAATGTAGTAATATGAGAATAGTTAAATATTAAAAATATAGAGGCAAGTTGCATAAATTTGCATTATGCAATGATACGGTGACTGTCGTCGATTCTAGCGAAATACCCATTATCTGGATTAATCCGGAAAATCTGTGAAATTCGTTCCTTCCTGCAGTGGGACTATTGATGTTCGATGGGTTGCTTAACTTTCTTTTATGAATTAGTCTTATGAAGCTTAATAGAAAGACATTTCACTTGCTCTTCATTTCAAAGATCATTCTTTTCTAACTTGATAACTTACGGACGTGCCATTTATGGAAGATGGAAAAATCTTTTTTAACGAAATTGTTAGGTCAGTTAGCGTTCACTGAACGTGACGATAACGCGGCAGTTTCTCGCGATTATTTTAAAGTTTAAAATAGACACAGTGTCTTAAAACCTTAAAAACAAAGGCTATATTTTCTGATCGATGATTACGATCAATAGTTTACCATCGAATATATTACAGAAATTATGTATATTGCGAATGTCGTACCTTGATTTATTTATCGCATGTGGTAGTACACATTTCAAATAATAATTTATGTGTGTTTCTTCAATCGTTGACTCATACCGTGAAACTTCGTCTATCTTTTCACGCGGATATCTGAATCTGGGTCTAGTTTTATGTAACAATGTAGATTTTATGTGAATAATCGTCCTCGATTCTTACTTAAATAGAATGTCAATTGATCTCTCATCAAAGAGTAAATTACTGAATCATTCGTATTTCAAGATAAAATTTGATTCTGAATACTCATAAAAAGTCACCCAGAAAAAAATTTATTTAGGTTAAACAAATGAGATACATCGAAATCATGTTTCTTTGAATCTACTGAATTATTTATTTAGTTGTACTAAAACAGTTGCTAGATTTGAAAAAATAGATATGAATTCTCTTAGACATTCCAGTTTCGATAAAATAAAAATTTGGTTAAGGTAAAGAAATCATGTCTTGGAAATTAAATAAAAGCCTAGTAAGGTCTAAATTTAAAGAAAATTTGTTTAATTTCAAAGAAAATGTTTTCTGGGTGTGTTAGTTAACACTTTTAAAACGAAAGTTGGATTAGAAATATAAACCTACAATATTAATATCAAAAATATATACGCGTTAATCTTCAATTTTTAGATCTGCAATATCTATTTCGCGCGGTGTAACTATATTTCAAAAGAAAAAGTTTTAAATTAAAAAAACTATGTTGACACATCTCTTGTAATTATAAATGGGAATCAGAAAAAATAATTAGAAGCGTGGTTTTAATAATCAGAAGAATTTATATGTGACATATTCCGATTGTATTTAAAGTGTACTCAGTGACGGTTAAAGTGTAATAGTGACAGTTGAATATTGATATAAACTCTATTTTTTATTTTCCTGTTAAATCTTGACGTGAAACGATCGAAGTATTAAATCTGCTTTGCTGAAAATATCGTAATGAGTCTCGTTTTAGTTTTATTTAACGTGAATATATAATTGTGCATCAAACTGTTCTGAGGAATAAAGTAATGCATCCTAAATATACCTACATTATTTGTATACCGTACATATACTATATTAATATCGTTAGATAAAAATTATCCAACTTGTAATATGTATATACTACTAGTATATAAATAAATAGTGTTTCTTTACATTTTGAAAATGATTTTAAAGATATAAACATATTTGTCAGGTAAATTAGCTCAAATTGCTTTTAAAAACAATTATGAAAACTACGTTTGGTTAAAATGCATCTTTAATAAATTGCAAACACACACACATACACAAAGATCGTTTGCTATTAGTGCTATAACATAGTAAAATCTCATTAAATACATATAATATCTTATTCATATCTGTCTTACAAATTTGAATAATATGTTAATAATTAAATTTTACTGTAGCGTTTGATATTCTCATATGCGGTATCCAGAGAAGCTCAGCGAACAGTATTGAGTGTATACCCGCTGTATAATGCACAGCCACTAAATAATCACCAGCGGGATAGGGAGAAATAGGAAATAGAATTGTATATAGCATTACGTCAGAAGCAATTAAAAGACAGCTGATGAGTATTTATGTTATTATCACTGATACCGATCACGTCTCTCCGGTGGTATTAGTTATGTCGACGCGGCGCAAGTTACGTCGCAACGCGAATATTGTTTTGCAGCCTTTCTTGACCGGCCCCTCGTGGTTTTGTTTGCGCGTTGATTTATGAAGTGATGTCAGCAACCAAAACTGGAGGGGCCGCTCATTACAAACACGCATGCATCGACGCATTAATGCGGACAGGTACTTAAATGTATGTATATTGCACGGGGTGCAAGATAGTGAATTGCGTTTCTTGAATGCAGCCCGCTTGATCTGGGACAGGAGAAATACAGCATGTTAATCCTTAAAAAGATAAAATCATCTTTCTTGTTAAATAATGATATTACTGTTCTTATTTGACAAAAAGTAGATAAATGCGTTAGATAAATAAAGGAAAGTCCTTTATTATGAGATAGGATTCTAATACGAGATAGGTTTTCAACATCCAGATTCAACGACAAATCTTTTTTCCACAACAATTACACGATCTAACAATCAATTTTCCACTAAACAGATTTCACTCCGAGGGCTATAAATTCATTGCGGAACCAAAAGATGACGCCTATTAATTTAGCAAAAACTCCGCTCTCACATTAGGAACCCATCTCATAATAGGGGACTCCTCCATATCTCATATGATCATAAGCACGGCGGTTTAATAAGAAAATAGAATTATATTGTTTCATCGGAAACAGTTAAAGATATACACATATTGTTAACTAATTTCTATATTTTTATGACTATCGAGAAGATAATATCTTTCTTACTTCTGTTTTTATGTTTTAATAATATACTGACTTTGTAAAATCACATCAAAGTTACTTCCCTCCGGCAATTTTGTCTATGCCTGCAATTTTCGCGGTAATTCTGTTCTGATATTGATGAATGCAACACGTCGGTCACGCATGTGAGGGGATGATCATTATAATTCCGTTAAACGACGATAAATGACGATCGTGTTAAGTGACGCTGACTCTGTTTTAATAATTGTCACGTGTATGGTGCATCGGACACTGAATGCTATTATCTCCGTTTGACAGATAAAATGCCAAAATGCATGACTTGTCCACGCAAACATGTATTTCAGAAAAATTAATTGTTTAACAACCATAAATGAATCACTTTTAAAAACAAAAAGTTTCTTTCATTTTTTTAGGTTACTGCTATATTTACTTTTTGCAATGTATTCCTATCTCAAGGATTATAAAGATTGACATTATTTTAACAAATAAAAATTGTAGTTAACTCAACTGATAGGTGGACTCCGTTTTCCTTAAAGAGAGAGAGAGAGAGTATGTGTGTGTGTGTGCGTGTGTGTGCAAATTCTGATGTCAATTTCTTTTTGTGTCTTTTCATTTCTTTTCTAAAAAGAACAAGCAACAGCATACGCTGTTTCCGTATCTTCTTCTTGAATTCGCTCTCATATCAACTCAGTCTAGATTACAATCTGTATATGTAGAGTTTTTCACTATAAAATAAATTTAATCAACGATTTCAATTTCGGATGATTATGGATCGCAAAATTCTTCGTTTAATTAATGTTGGGATATGATTAATTAAATATAGCGAACAGCATCGAGGTAAAGAGAGTTAATCGCGGATAACAAGGTCGACCTGAGACGATAGAAGAAAGGAATAAGCCGGATAATACTGCCGTTCCGAAGATGGCAGTTTCTTAATTATTGAATATATATATATATCGAAATATATATATCGAAATATATATGAGAAACTATTCTTGAAACTTCGCATTCTTACGTTCTATAAATATTTGAAATATCAAAAATAGAGTTATACTTTTTCGTTAGTTAATTATTTCATTTTAAATTTTTATGTATTCGCAGTTGTAGACCAATATTTTTAACTTTATTGTTAAAAAAAGATTCTGCATAGTATTATGCAAAATATTATTCTAAGTTTGGATGACTGGAATTAGATATACTGTGACCTTTTATTTAGAATAAGAAACGAAAGTTATTGGGAGGGGGGGAGAGAGAGAGAGAGAGAGAGAGAGAGAGAGAGAGAGAGAGAGAGAG